>NC_133450.1:87616124-87942374 GCF_048565385.1 Saimiri boliviensis | reverse complement strand
GGAGTGGAGGGAAGGAAGGTTGCCGGTCAACAACTGTTTTCCATTATAAATAGCCCTTGTAGAACTATGTGGCTTTTAAAACTGGTTGCATATGTAATTTCCATTAAGGTAAAAACAAACACAACCACCAAAATACAATAGAAATGACGTGTCATTAACTGGGATGGCAAGCTTTCTTAATTTCTGAAAAGTTGTTTGGGGAAAGAGGAAAACTACTTTGGGAAGACAGATTCTCACCTTCAGTTTTCCGAGATCATAGAGGTAAACTAGTTGTTTCTGCAAATATCTGAAATAATAAAAATTCGTATGGCCTTACATAGCTTTTTGTCCCCCAGAAGTCATGTGGAGAATATATGTTTAGTCTCCTCAGGCCCCTTTCTTGCCTTCTGCTGGTAACAGCACATCTTACCGTAGGGAAACAGCTTTATTTTGATTTCAGCCAACACCGGTGGGTGCTTCCTAGTTCTCTTCCCTGGGCGACAGAGATGGACGCATGACTGACTCAGAGCAGATCATCATTTGCTCTCCTCTGGTCACATGACTGGCCCAGGAATGGACACATGAGTCACAGGAGACCAGTTAGGATCCCTCCTTTTTCTAATTGAAACTGCTGGAAAAGAGCAGGTTTTTTTTTTTTGTTTTTGTTGCTGCTGTTTTTAATTCTTGTTCACGTGGCTAGGCAGAGATAAAAGCCTTGACCACCTGTAGCCGTATTCCAATATGTGAGGTCAATTGCTCAAAGAAATTGAGGCAAATATTTAGACAGATACAAAGAAGAGAAAGGGGGGATTGCAGGGAGAATGACCTTAGCTCACTCTGAGTGTAGCTTTATCCCTGTCCGTTTCATAGTTTGAATTCAAAAATGAGCAAATCCGTCCACACTTTTCTGATAAAACAGGAGGTGGAGTTTTGTCACTTGGAATCAAAGGGTTTAAACTAATCCTAGTAGTCAGCATGTTTTGTATTATTAGGCAAGAAAACATTTTCCATATTCAAGGAGATGGCATGCAGCCATGTCCTTTTCTTTCATTTTTTATTGATGCATGATAATTGTATCTATGAGGTACATGTGATATTTGATACATAAATACAAAGTCTCATGGTCAAATCTTAAGATTTTTTTTTTTTTAAACAATAGGGGTTCCAAGATCGAAAGGAAATGTCTTTCAGATAAGATTGAAAAGGAGCCTGATGGTTTGACGCTGGACACAGAGCTGCTCTGTGTCAACCCCAGCAATAAAAATACTTAGTTTTTCTTGCTTGTGCTCACCTAAATTTGATTGAATTCCAAATGCCAACTTACGCATGTTATAGTCAAGAAAAAATTACACTTAGAGTTAAAAACCATGTTTAGGGTTTAGTGATCTTCTGGCCACTGTGTTAGACTGGTACTTGGAGAAATTCAGAATAAGTATATGGTATGGTTTATGCTCCCAGGTAGCTTCCGGTCAGTTAGGAAGAGATGAGATGAACTTGCAAACATTTCATCGTACAGCATAAGACCTGTAGGCAGTCACCCAAAGAAGTGAGCTGTTCTTTGGGGTACCTTCTGGCCAGTTTAGTCTAGAACTCGTTTGCAAGTCTCCTCTACATAGACCAAGCATTCCCCCCAACTCGTCTTTTTCTTTCTTCTTTGCCTGGGCTTAAATCTGGGCATGAGGCCAAGGACCTTATCTATGAATGGGATTAGAGCAGCTAGCCAGCGGTTTCACTTTAGCTTGTAAATGAACACCCTTGGTACAGACATGGGGCCAAGGAACTCTAGTGCTTTGTTAGGAAGAAAGTGAAAAGCTCAGCTCTTCCGTGGGCCAGAAGTGCTGAGCCTGCAGGATCCTCCGTGAATGTAAGAAACTGCTTTGCGATGGCTTGACTCCTCCAGGATGGCCCTGCTCCCATCAGATGCTTTTCCTGTTCCTACAGGCAGGCATCGCCCAGAGGAGGAGGGGATGGCAAGGTGCCAGCCGTAAATAATGAATAGCACCCTCATTTACATTCTTTTTTAGTGGCGCCTGTTTGCACACAGCATTGCAGGAACCTAGAGCCTGAGGAAATAGGACTTGGAGGCGGCTCAGGCTCCCTCCCTCCGGTGTGCCTAGCCCAGGAAAAGGCAGAGCTCTTCCCGTCACACCATATGGCTCTTGTGGATGTGCTTATTAGTAACAGTGAAGGTGGGTCTGTTAGCCTGGGCCAGCATCTCGGAGGCAGATGCTGAGATCATGTGTAAAATATGGCTTCCAGCCAAAGCACTAATCATGATCGCCTCTGAAGTGGTTCCAGTCGTCTGAATGAGGCGGCTCCGGCTCTTATGTTGTTTGTACAAGCTGGTAGTTAGAGGTGTTGTGTACAAGATATTTGTAGTCATAATTTCTTCAAACAGGTTAAGGCAAACATTATGAGAATCAGCATATTAATGTGCTGTGTTTCAAATTAGAATTATAAACACACTTTCCTCATTGGAGGACTAATCTGCTAAGCAGAAGCCAGATGTTTAATGATGAAACCGTTATTCAGGAGGACCTATCAAAGTAAAACAAATTGTTGTTGTTTAAGTGGAGAGAAAAACCTGCTTTATGCAAGGGAACTTGGAAAAACTGCTTAGAGAGGATCGTTTCTTATACTGAATTTGCATGTACCCTTTGCTGCTACTCTAGAGCAGGGGTTTCTTACTAGAAACATCATTCAGGCAAATGCGAATCTGGTCTTCCTAGGACAAAACTACAGACCAGGACAGCTCATTTCCCTGGGCATAACTGCTAGCTGATGCACTGGTGTAGTCAAATGGGAACAAGTTGGTTTAGGAGGCTTTTTGATGTTAATTTTTTTTTTTTTTTTTTTTTTTTTGAGAGAGGGTCTCACTGTATCACTCAGGCTGGAGTGCAGTGGCACTGTCTTGGCTCACTGCAAATTCTGCTTCCTGGGTTCAAGTGATCCTCCCATCTCAGCCTCCCCAGTAGCTGGGATTATAGGCATACCCCACCACACCTGACTAATTTTTTTTTTTTTTTTTTTTTTTTTTTTTGTAGAGATGAGGATTTGTTATGTGGCCCATGCTGGTCCCCTTGGGCCCAAGGAATTCTCCACCTTGGCCTCCCAACATGCTGAGACTACAAGGTGTGAGCCACTGTGCCTGGCTTGATGTTAACTTTTGATGTTAATTTCCCTTACTCTCTTTGTATTGTTTCTGAGGGAAGAATTAGGAAGCAGTGTTCAGGGATGATTGACATTGGCCCTTCCTATGCCTTCTGAGCCGCTTTATGTAGAACTGGCTCCCACATTCCAGCTGCTCAACTGTTAATCATTCCCTTAGCCCCTTACTGTGTTTAAGGAAGTGCAACCCCATGCCTGGACTCTCTGTCTGTGATTGTATCTTTCTTCTCTTTTCTCCTCCATATTCCACTCCACTTCCTCATCTTCTCCTGCCTTCTCATTCCCATTTCCTTCTCCTTTCCTTCTGCCTCCTTTCCTATAGAAAATAAATCTTTGGGAATATATCCAACTGCTGCCTTCAACCAAGGATCACACAAAAAGTAGGAAGAAGCACAAAGATGAGCGTTTTGGTGGTTTTGGAAAGCTTGATGTGATCACAGATTTTGCTGTAAATATTCAAAATATTCTCACTGCTATTTTTAAGAGTTTCAGTCTTCTTCTTTAGAAAGAAAGAAAAAGAAAAAGAGTTTGAGTTTATTCATTTTCACAAAGCTTTTCTTGCTGCTGGTAGGATTTTTTTGGACTCACTCCTTTTGGAGTACATGAGGCTGTTTACTAGCAAATGATTGGAGACCTTTTTGACTTACACAGTTTTAGTAATTACGATGAGAGAAATAGCAGCTTGAAGAAGTTAAAACCCGTGGGGGTCTGGAGGCTTCCCTTCTGCTGGGTTCGAGAATTTGTGAGCTATCAAGTTCTGAGAGAATCCAGAGAAGTCAGCTGAAGTTTTTCCACAAAACTGGGAGAATGCACATGGCATCAAGGGCTCATCGCTTGTGTATTATAAGGGACCAAGGAAGAAATCAGCTGGGCTTGGTGGCTCACATCTGTAATCCTAGCCCTTTGGGAGGCTATGATGGGAGGACCCCTTGAGTCTAGGAGTTTGAGACCAAGCCCGACAACCTAGCAAGACCTCATCTCTACTAAAAATAAAAAATCAGCTGGGCGTGGTAGTGCTCACCTGTAGCTTAGCTACTTAGGAGGCTAAGGTGGGACGATTACGTGAGCCACGGAGGTTGAGGCTGAGTGAGCCGCGATCACACCACTGCACTCAGCCTGGAAAACAGAGTAAGATCCCGTTTGAAAAAAAAAATAAATTATTCCATAAAGGTGAGAATTGGGTCTGTCATTGAAAGTGTCTTTCACATGTAATCCTTTTGCATAATTGCACACTGCTATTGTCTCTCTTTGACCTCCAGTACCCCTCCTGGTGTTTTAAGCTAAATATCCTCATTAACTTGAATCATTCCTCACATGACAGGACTTGCGTCTCTTCACTATTGTGGTCACTTGCTTCAAACAAGTTATAGCTCGTTCTTCTAGCCACAGGTCCTAGAATTAAAAGTAGGATCCAAGCAACAGTGACTATGGAGTGAGTTCTGACGTGTGTAGGCACAGTAGCTGTTAATGAGGTCTAAGTCACGTTATCTGCATTGCCCTGGTGAGGAATACGGGGTTTTTTGTAGACTAAATCTGTCTATTTTTAAAATTTTTTAATTTTTAAAAATTTTTTTTGAGACGGGGTTTCGCTCCTGTTACCCAGGCTGGAGTGCAACGGCGCGATCTCGGCTCACTGCAACCTCCGCCTCCTGGGTTCAAGCAATTCTCCTGCCTCAGCCTCCTGAGTAGCTGGGGTTACAGGCATGTGCCACCACGCCCAGCTAATTTTTTGTATTTTTAGTAGAGACGGGGTTTCACCATGTTGACTAGGATGGTCTCGATCTCCTGACCTGGTGATCCACCCGCCTCGGCCTCCTAAAGTGCTGGGATTACAGGCTTGAGCCACCGCGCCCGGCCTAAATCTGTCTATTTTTAATTAATTTTTTTTTTTTTTTGAGACAGAGTCTCCCTCTGTCACCCAGGCTAGAGTGCAGTGGCATGATGTTGGCTCACAGTAGCCTCCGCCTCCCAGGTTAAAGCACTTCTCCTGCCTCAGCCTCCCAAATAGCTAGGACTACAGGCACATGCCACTATGCCTGGCTAATTTTTGTATTTTCAGTAGAGATGGGGTTATACCATGTTATCCAGGCCAGTCTCAAGCTCCCAACTTCAGGTGATCCACCCCCATTAGCCTCCCAAGGTGTTAGGATTACAGGCATCAGCCACTGTGCCCAGTCCTCTGTTTTTTTTTTTTTTTTAAATAGGATAACCTTAATACTTCTATAATTTTTTCTACCAAGGTGCTGTGGTTCGGTTGTGTTGCCATTCAAATCTCAACTGAATTGTACCTCCCAGAATTCCCACGTGTTGTGGGAGGGACCTGGCAGGGGGTAATTGAATAATCAGGATCTAGTGCTATTCTTGTGATAGTGAATAAGTCTCCTGAGATCTGATGGTTTTATCAAGGGTTTCTGCTTTTGCTTCACTCTCATTTTTCCTTGCTGCTGCTGTGTAAGAAGTGCCTTTCACCTCCTGTCATGATTCCGAGGCCTCCCAAGCTGTGTGGAACTTTAAGTCTAATTAAACCTCTTTTTTTTTTCCTTCCCAGTCTTGGGTATGTCTTTATTAGCAGTGTGAAAATGGACGAATAAAGTAAATTGATACCAGTAGTAGGGTGTCGCTGAAGAGATACCCGAAAATATGGAAGCAACTTTGGAACTGGTAACAGGCTGAGATTGGAACAGTTAGGAGGGCTCAGAAGAAGACAGGAACATGTGGGAAAATTTGGGACCTCCTAGAGATTAGTTGAATGTCTTTGACAAAAATGCTGATGGTGTATGAACAATAAGGTCCAGGCTAAGGTAGTCTCAGATGGAGATAAGGAGCTTGCTGGGAACTGGAGCAAAGATGACTCTTGTTACATTTTAGCAAGGAGACTGGTGGCATTTTGCCCCTGCCCTAGAGATTTGTGAAACTTTGAACTTGAGAGAGATGATTTAGGGTATCTGCGGGAAGAAATTTCTAAGCAGAAAGCATTCAAGAGGTGAGCTGGCCTTTGTAGGGACATGGATGAACCTGGAAACCACCATTCTCAGTAAACAGACACAAGAGCAGAAAATCAAACACCGCATGTTCTCGCTCATAGGCAGGTGTTGAACAATGAGAACACATGGACACAGGGAGGGGAGCACTACACACTGGGGTCAGTTGGGGGGGAAATGGGGGAGGGATAGTGGGGGGGTGGGGAGTTGGGGAGAGAGAGCATGGGGAGAAACGCCAGATATAGGTGAAGGGGAGGAAGGCAGCAAATCACACTGCCCTGTGTGTACCTATGCAACAATCTTGCATGTTCTTCACATGTACCCCAAAACCTGAAATGCAATTAAAAATAATAATAAAAATAAAAAGGGGGTGACTTGGGTACTGTTAAAAGCATTCCATTTTAAAAGGGAAACCAAGCTGGGCGCGGTGGCTCAAGCCTGTAATCCCACCACTTTGGGAGGCTGAGGCGGGTGGATCACGAGGTCAAGAGATTGAGACCATCCTTGGTCAACATAGTGAAACCCCGTCTCTACTAAAAATACAAAAAATTAGCTGGGCATGGTGGCGCGTGCCTGTAATCCCAGCTACTCAGGAGACTGAGGCAGGAGAATTGCCTGAACCCAGGAGGCGGAGGTTGCGGTGAGCCGAGATCGCGCCATTGCACTCCAGCCTGGGTAACGAGCGAAACTCCGTCTCAAAAAAAAAAAAAAAAAAAGGGAAACCAAGCATAGAACTTCAGAAAATTGGAACCTGATGAGGCAATAGAAAAGAAAAAACCCATTTTTAGAGGAGAAATTCAAGCCAGCTGCAGAAATTTGCATATGTATCAAGGGGCCTAATGTTAATCCCTAAGACCATGGGGAAAATGTCTCCAGGCTGTTAGAGACCTTCACAGAAGCCTCTCCCATCACAGGCCTAGAGGCCTAGGAGGAAAAAGTAGTTTGGTGGGCAGGGCCCAGGGTCCCTGTGCTGTGTGAAGCTTAGGGACTTGGTGCCCTGTGTCCCAGCTGCTTCAGCCTTGGCTGAAAGGGGCTAATGTACAGCTCGGGTTATGGCTTCAGAGGGTGGAAGCCCCAAGTCTTGTCAGTTTCCACATGATGTTGAGCCTGTGGGTACACAGAAATCAAGAACGGAGGTTTGGGAACCTCTGCCTAGATTTCAGAAGATGTATGGAAATGACTGGATGCCCAGGCAGAAGTTAGCTGCAACGGTGGGGCCCTCACGGAGAATCTCTAATAGGGAAGCGTGGAAGGGAAATGTGGCTTTGGAGCCCCCACACAAAGTCCCTACTGGGGCACTCTGCCTAGTGGAGCTGTGAGACGAGGGCCACTATCCTCCAGACCCCAGAATGGTGAATTCACCAATAGCTTGCACTGTGCGCCTGGAAAATCTGCAGACACTCAACACCAGCCCATGAAAGCAGCTGGGAGGGAGGCTGTTCCCTGCAATGCCACAGGGGCAGAGCTGCCCAAGACCATGGGAACCCACCTCTTGGATCAGCATGACCTGGATGTGAGACCTGGAGTCAAAGGATGTCAGTTGGGAGCTTTAAAATTTGACTGCCCTGCGGCATTTAGAACTTGCATGGGCCTGGCAATCCCTTTGTTTTGGCCAATTTCTCCCATTTTGAGTGGCTATATTTACCTGTACCTCCATTGTAACTAGGAAGTAAGTAGCATGTTTTTGATTTTACAGGCTCATATGTAAAAGGAACTTGTCTCATCTCATGCAAGACTTTGGACTGTGAACTCTTGGGTTAATGCTGAAATGAGTTAATACCTTGGGGGACTGTTGGGAAGGCATGATTGGTTTTGAAATGTGAGGACATGAGATTTGGAGGGGATGGGGGTGACTCAAATGGTTTAGCTGTGTCCCCATTCAAATCTCAACCAAATTGTATCTCCCACAATTCCCATGTGTTGTGGGAGGGAGCTGGGGGAGGCAATTGAATCATGGCGCTGCTCTTTCCAGTGGTATTCTTGTGATGGCGAGTAAGTTTCATGAGATCTGATGGGTTTATCAGGGGTTTCTGCTTCTGCTTCTCTCTTAGTTTCTCTTGCCACCACCATGTAAGAAGTGCCTTTTGCATCCTGGAATGATTCTGAGGCATTGTCAGCCGTGTGGAACTGTAAGTCCAGTTAAAACTCTTTTTTTTTTTAATTTAAAAAAAGAGAAAAAAGAATAAAAGATTGAAGGAAAGGAAGAAAGAGGAAGAGGGAGAGAGAATGGAAGTGTTGCTTTATTGCCCAGCCTAGAATGCAGTCTAAAAATGGGTATTGAAAACCTCTTTTATACCAATAATTGTGCTTAATAATGGAGACAGGAAGAAAATAACAAACAAGCAGCCAACCAATATTTCATTTAAACCTGTGAACAGGTGTAATGTGGTACTGATAAGAGTGTATATTTTGTGTATTTGAAATGGAGAGTTCTATAAATGTTTATTAAGTTTACTTGTTCCAGATCTGAGTTCAAGTCCTGGATATCCTTGTTAATTTTCTGTCTCGTTGATCTGTCTAATATTGATGTTAAAGTCTCCCACTATCATTGTGTGGGAGTCTAGGTCTCACTATAAGTCTTATGTATCTGGGTGCTCCTGTGTTGGGTGGATCGTTAGCTCTTCTTGTTGCATTGATCCTTTTACCATTATGTAATGTCCTTCTTTGCCTCTTTTGATCCTTGTTGCTTTAAAGTCTATTTTAACAGAGGCAAGAATTGCAACTCCTGTGTTTTATTAATTAATTAATTTATTTATGCTCTTCATTTAGTTGGTAAATCTTTCTCCATCTCTTTGTTTTGAGTCTTTGTGTATCCTCGCCTGTGAGATGAGTCTGGATGCTGCATACCAATGGGTTTTGGCTGTGTCTTTTGATTGGGGGATTTAGTCAGTTTAAATTTAGGCTTAATAATAATATATGTGAGTTTTAAAACCCTTTCTTCCCAGTCTTGGGTTTGTCTTTATCAGATGCATGAAATGGACTACTACACAAAGTAAACACAGTTATGTTTATCATAGCTAATTTAAATCTTATTTAATACCTGCAGCTGATCATTGTAGCTCTCAAAGACAGCTTTTGGTTTCATCCGTATTGCACTTTGTTGTTGGGCCCATGGAAGTGGCCTGATTTGTTTAATGGTTTGAGCTTTTTCCGGGAGAGAAATCCTAGATTTCTGTAAGCTCAAGAGACTAACGGAGGGTTTATTAGAAAGGAGAAGAAAGAGCCTGGTGAGCACTCTTGTTCAAATGGCAGAGGTACCCCCAATTTAATAACAGAGTGAAATGGGAATAGGGAAACAGGTAAACACAATGACTGAGCAACTATGACCATAAATTTGGAGACATCATGAAAACTTGAAAACAATCTAGCTATTCAAAACATAGAACACAGTCACAAGCACTGAATTTAAACTGTCAAGCATTAAAGCACTTACGTAAAGCTTACTACTCTCCCAGAGGGGCTGTTATAAGATCAAATGAGATCATATATGAGAAGGACCTTAACATGAAGCTAGAAACTTACAAGGGAGTCAGTAAAAATATGTTTCGTAGGAATGCCGCCTTCCTGGCTTACCAGTATATCTTGACTTGGGGCTTCATCTTTTTCTTTTTATTCTTGTAGGTAATTGCATCCTGTCCTTTAGCACTCTTAACATATTTCTCACACCTATTTTATCATTTTGTGAGCAAACTCATGTTTCTGCTCTCCTTACTCATCATGATTTCACAGCCTTTGATAGTTCTTCTGTCGTTTATTCTCCGTCTTCCCAGACTGAAGGTCCTAAGATTTAGGCCAGCAAACTCCCTATCTCCCAAAACTCCTCACTCCAGTGCCTTTCTCTAGACTTCTCCTAGCTTTCTGCTTTTCTTTTCCTTTTTCTTTTCTTTTCTTTTTTTTTTTTTTTTTTTTTTGAGACAGAGTCTCACTCTGCTGCCTAGGCTGGAGTGCAGTGGAATGATCTCAGCTTACCACAACCTCTGCCTCCTGGGTTCAAGTGATTTTCTGCCTCAGCCTCCTGCATAGCTGGAATGCCAGGTGTGCGCCACCATGCCCGGCTAATTTTTGTATTTTTAGTAGAGACAGGGTTTCACCATGTTGGTCAGGCTGGTCTTGAACTCCTGGCCTCATGATCCACCTATCTTAGCTTCCCAAAGTGTTGGGATTCCAGGAATTAGCCACCACACCCTGCTGCTCTCTGCTTTTCTTGAAGGAGGACTTCTTCTAAGACTTGGCAGGTGTCACCCTAGGCTCCCTGTCCTCTTAGGTGTCTGAGACTTGGTTTTTCTCCTCTGTAAAATGGGACATGAAGTCAGTAATGCCACAAGAAGAAATGATGCGCTTTGGCGTGTTGATGAATATGAGATGCCTAAAGTAGTGCCTTGCATGGAGTTGCTCAAAGATGTCATGGTTAAAACAATCTGAAGTTTCTTTTTGTAGTTTGACTTAGAAGCAATTCCTGTGAATTATGCAAGCCTCTGAAATGTTCACACTGTAGATTTCTGATGAGGAACACGAGAACGGTTTTTGTAACTGTTAATGGGTTAACCCCTTAACAGTCATGGTGACATGTCATGTGTGTGGAGACTTGTGCAAGAGGAAGCCCTGAGGAAGCAGTCGTTCTGTCCTACTCCCCTGCAAACCAGCACTTTGGTAGCTGACAGCTTCCAGGACCAGAACGGGTGGGTTCCACAAACCTTACAGGAACACATCTCTGAAAATGTTCATCTCTATGTCACCAATGAGTCTGTCTACCAGTAACAAAGGTGATGATGATAATGACCTCTGTGATTGAGTCACCTCCTATGTGCCAGGTCCTGTACTACATCCTGAGGACAAAAGGATGCACAAGTCACTCATAGATTAGAGACAGTCGACATAGAACTCCTACCTCAGTGCCTGGCACAAAGTAAGAGTTCAGTACATCTTTGAAGGGAAAAAAAAGTGATGCCCAGAGTTTCGGTGACCCCCAAGGTGGTCTTCTGGATTATCGAAATAAATCGTATCTTTGTATGGGACTCCAAATATACCCAACTCCGTGCCCGATCCCGCTCCTTGATGAGTGGCATAGCTCTGAGATTCTGTTGCCTTAGGGATCTATCCAGTTCAAACAGTCTTACACAAACCTGACTTTGGGTTCATCCCTTATTGGTTCCTTCAAGCTTCTTGGTTTGGTACCTACGCTGTTCCATGGAGCTGGTGTCTAGACAAAAGCTAGAAACGTGTATAGAAAAGAAATGGCTAGGGTGGTAGAGTGCTTGGTTTTCCTGGACAGTCTTTCCAAACGTAAGCGCAAGGCAGCCCATAGGAGGACAATTTCCATTTTTCCCAGTTACTGAATTTCAACAAATTAATTGTTAAGCAAATTAGCTGTTTTAAAACTGCTTTGAAAATATGTATGTTAGTCAACAAACTAGTCTTGGAGCTATCTCTTCTTCGCTGGTATACGGCAGTACTGTACTACCATTATAGTCTGTCTGTCTGTCTGTCTGTCTCTCTCTCTCTCTGTGTGTGTGTGTAAGTGAAGTACTGTGTATTTATTTGATGAATACTCTTAATTAGCTTAATTCATGCTTGTGCAGTCCTTTTTGGCTTTAATTTCAAAGTTTTGAATGGCATCGTTGGCAAATATGTTAGGTACATTAACTCTTTTTGCCTCTTAGGGATCTATTTGTCAAATTATCTATTTCACTACACTTGAAAACCTTTGTGTCCTGTGGAAGTTAATGCCCTCCTTGAAAATGAGCAACTTTATTCCTGAGCCTTCCACATTAGAAGGATCATCCCCAATTTTTTTGAATTACTTAAGGATGTGAAAAATATCTTTATTTTCTATTTGATGACACTTCTAGGTAATGTGAGGAATTAAAGAAAAATACTTTAGCTTGGAAAGGATTTTACTCCAAAATAAAGCCAAGTCAGATTCTCAGCTGTTGCTTGTTAAGTGCCAGTTTGACATTCAAAATGATCTGAACTTCCTGATTTGGAGAAACCAAAATCAACCAGCAGCAATAACTTCCATCCACTCAAAACCCATTTGGTCATGACTGATAAGAAGCTCATTTTGTTGGGGAGGATTGGATGTGAGCAATTGGGGCTGAAAACATAAGACCTAATGATGGAGTATTCTCTGTGCACTTTCAAGGTCCAAATTTATGTTCACTTTAAGATAAACACACTTACTTTTGCCTCTTAGGAAATTTAAGAGAGATGTTGAGAAATGATGGAAGTAAGACTTAAAAATATTCTTTTGATCTGAGCAGCAGCATTGTGTACTGGCTAGTGCACTGTACTGAGAATTCAGTAAGTGTGCTGATGTTTTATGATTTTCTTCTCTTGAGTGATTCACATTTATTTTTTTAGTTTCTTAGTGTTACTGGCTTATTAATCGACAGTGTACATTTTATTGATAATGGTAAATACGGTGACACTTTTTTTTTCTTTTTCGAAGAGAGGGTCTTGCTGTGTCACCCAGGCTGGAGGGCAGTGGCAGGATCATGACACACTGCAGCCTTCCAGACTGGACCGATCCTCCCACCTTTGCCTCCCAAGTAGCTGGGCTATAGGTGCAGACCACCATGCCTGGCAAATGTTTGTAGTATTTTTTTTTTTTTTAATAGAGATTGGGTTTTGCCCTGTTGGCCAGGCTGGTCTTGGATTCCTGAGCTCAAGCAATCCACCCACCTCGGTCTCCCAAACTGCTGGAAATACAGGCATGAGCCATGGCACCTGGCTGACTCTTTTTAAAAATTGATACATAGTTTCCATATGAATACTGAAGTGGTAAGATTTTCTGCTAAAGCTACATTTAGAATTTTTTTTTTGGCAGTAGTGACATCTGAGAGATGACAAGGTAAAATTCTTTTTTGAGGGGAAAAGCCTGGTTATTTTACTCATAGCGTAGGTGGTGGTGAACAGATCCTACTGCTCATAGCAGCCATGCCTCTGGCTGTTTGCTGGCCATGGTATAAAATGACTTAAGGTTGGTCAGGCGCAGAGGCTAGGGCCTGTAATCCTAGCACTTTGGGAGGCCAAGGTGGGCAGAACAAAAGGCCAAGAGATTGAGACCATCCCGCCAGACATGGTGAAACCCCGTCTCTACTAAAAATACAAAATGTAGCTGGGCATGGTGGCTCACACCTGTAGTCCCAGCTACTAGGGAAACTGAGTTGGGAGACTCGCTGGAACGTGAGAGACGGAGATTGCACTGAGCCGAGATTGCACCACTGTACTGCAGCCTGGCAACAGAGTAAGACTCTGTCTCAAAAAAAAAAAAAAGTAAGGTTTGGTCTCATTTTCAATTCCGTGATTATTTACTGAGTGCATCCAGTGTGGGCTGAAGGGGTTTTTACCACTCAGAAGAACTGAGGATGTGCATCTCTTCCCAGTGCCACTTTGAGTAATATCATCTCGGCTGCTTGACATTGGCCATGATGGGAGTATTTACACCACAGAAACTGACAATCACTCTAAATCAGGGTTTTCCCCATCTGCAGAAAGCTCGTTGTTAAAGGTTTGCCAGGATATACCCATCTCAGAAGCAGAGTACTGAGCTAGGTACTACAGGGGAATTAAAATGTGAGTAGGTTACATTTTGGTCTTTAGGGATCTTATAATTTGTTAGTAGGAATTGATGATGATGATGGGGATAATAATAATGAGCACCTATTGATCACTTATACTGTTAGAAATTTACAGGTGTTAGCTTTCTTAATCATTACAAAAATCCCTATTAGGTGGGGGCCTATAATTTTCTCTTTTTTTTTTTCTTTTTTCTTTTTTTTTTTTGAGGAAGTTGTACTCCTGTCACTCAGGCTGGAGTGCAATGCCATGATCCTGGCTCACTGTAACCCCTGCCTGTTGAGTGCAAATGATTCTCTTGCCTCGGCCTCCTGAGTAGATGGGATTACAGGCATCTGCCACCACACTTGGCTAATTTTTGTATTTTTAGTAGAGACCGGGTTTCACCATGTTATGAGAGGCAGAATGTCAGGCTAAGGCATCTCAATTTTATCTGGCATCTTTTGGAGCTAAATTAAGGTAAGGTAAACTAGTCCCGACTGTATACTAATGATCAAAAATTCAGATGTATTACAGTCCATATCAACGTGATAATACAGCGCTCAGTTTTATGAAATCTGGTTGATTTCTTTCAGCTCTGAAATGTTTAAAGGATATTTCTTCAAATGGCTGGTGAAGATCATCTCATTGTCCTTATTATATATTCTGACAACTTGATTATAGCTCAAAGCCAATGAATCTCATGTAAGGTAGCTGGATTTATAAATTTGTGCAGGCTCAAGGAATCATTTGGTGCCATAGGTACACTCATCTTTGGAGGTCTAGTGCACGCTGTTGTCTGATGTGCCTTGATAGTCTGTATTGGTTAGAGTGGCTTCTATCCAGTGCGATCTGGAAATTGCTAGAATCTGAATTCCCTGGAGTTAGAAATCATGTTTGTCTCATTTTTCATTGTCATTTTACTACCTGGCAGTTTCTGGTCAATCGTGGGTTTTCAGTAAATATTCATTGCCATGGACATTCATGGTGTCTCTTTATGCTTCATGGATTGTACCGTACAAATGCTAGTGTCCACAATTTTGGTTCTGGGATAATTAATAAAATATTTTTAAAAACCAGATTTCTAATTCATTTATGTATGTGAGGGATTTCTTCCTAGCCATATCAGGCAGGATGAGTTGAGGGAGGTAATTTGTTGTTTTGATAAGCAACAGGGACTCATACTGAAAAGTTTTGAAAACTACCTGGTCCGAACACCGAATGTCTCTTCCATCCCTCTGCCTGGTTTGGGGAGTAGATGCAGACAACCTCGTGTTCATCTGCTCCTGCCTCACCTGGCACTCAGCTTTCCTGATTCCTCAGAGCCGCCCACTGTCCCCACACCCCCTGCTCCCCCAATTTGGTTCTCTGTCCTGACTGATGGTAGCCTAGCTGGAGTAGCTGACTTTCCAAGATTTGACTTCAGCACCACCTTGAGGTCACACTGTCCTTGACACTTTACGTTGGGTAAGAAATACTAATGATGCATTTTCTGGGTACTCATTAGTATGATTACCGAGTGGGTGCTGGAGCTTATTTGTCTAATAACATATAAATGACTGAATAATAAATGAGGGGATTTTCTGTGTGATTTCTTGTCTTCCTTTCTGACCACTGAACAGTACACAACACGTAGTAGATACTCCTAGTCTATGCAAGATTCTCTTGATTTAAGGGAAGTGACATTTGGTGTCCCTCTTGTTACCTGTCTTTACCACTTTGAGTGGGTCTGTCTTCATATGACACTGGGGATAGGTAGCCCGATCTGTAATTGCTTATAACCTATACCAAATCACACAAATCACCAGAGAAGGTGATTAATCATTTCTCAATCCTGGGAATTCGTTCGGTTCCCTTCCAAGTCGGAACAGGGAGACGATGTTGGTACAAATGTATGTGATTTGCTTGGACATCTTAAGGGAGTGGATGGTACATGTCTGTGGTGCTCAAAGGGCTTGTCGCAGTCCTGAGATCATTGTCCCTGATATCATCTGCTGAACAGCTTACATGTCCTCCCAGATTTTTGGAGGAACCGTCCAATACATGCTCTTCCTTCTCAACATGTTTTATCACAATATGCCTGTAGTCACCAAAACTTGCAAACTGAATGTGTTATTTGCAGGACTTGCCCTATTGTTTCCTGAGGAAAGATACTCAGTAGGAGACAGCATGCTCTAAGTAGGAGAATGAGTGCTTGTACCTCAGGAGACATTCAAATTAAAGAAAATAAAGAATAAGGTTTGAAGCCTCTCAGCCATGTGAATGGACCCCTCCTTTCAGCCAAGGACATCCAAAAGTTAATCTTAAAAATATTCAAGTCATGATGGGAAGGGGGTGGGTTTCAGACATGCCTCACAGTAAACCAGCATTAACATCAACACAGATCTTCAAATAGAACAGACCCTTTAAATCCGGTACGGCACATTTATAAACTGTTCTCTGAAGCCTGCTACATGGAGGCTGATCTGCATGATAAAACCTTGGTCTCCACAACCCCTTATCTTAATTCAGAGATTCCTTTGTGTTGATTCTCTTTAGACAATAACTCGACCAACTGACAATCAGAAAATCTTTGAATCTGCGTAAGACCTGGAAGCCTCCCCCAACTGCCCCCGCCCACCATTTCCAGTTGTCCCAGCTTTCTAGACCAAACCAGTGAACATTTTACATGAATTGATTGCTGTTTTACGTCACCTTTAATTGTATAAAACTAATTTATAGCCTGGGCACCTTAAGCACTGTTCTCAGGATCTCCTGAGGGCTGTGTCACGGGCCATTGATCCCTCATATTTGGCTGAGATAAATGTCTCCAAATATTTTACAGAGTTTGACTCTTTTTGTTGACAAGAACAGAAAAATAGCACAACAACCCTTGATAGGGTTTTATTTCCCATACTGTGCTTGTAATTTTAGCCACTTTTTGGAAGAAAGAGGGGTTACACCTAAAGTGACAGAGGCATACAATGGGGAGGTTCAGTAAATTAGTTGCATCATTTTACAATGGAAAGCAGTTTCTTATCCTAAGTATATTCATTTGTAATGTTGAAATTGTTCCTATATTTATGTCTCTATCCCTTCCCTATTCCAGCATTTTGTGAACAAACTTATGTTTTTGCTACTTCTCAGTTTATTTTTATACTTTAAGTTCTGGGGTACATGTGCAGAATGTACAGGTTTGTTACATAGGCATATATGTGCCATGGAGATATACTGCACCCATCAACCTGTCAGCTACATTAAGTACTTCTCTCAATGCTATCTCTCCCCTAGCCTCCCAGCCCCTGACAGGCCCCGGTGAGTGATGTCTGTGCATTCTCATTGTTCATCTCCCACTTATGAGTGAGAACATGTGGTGTTTGGTTTTCTGTTCTTGTGTCAGTTTGCTGATAATGATGGTTCCCAGCTTCAACCATGTCCCTGCAAAGGACGTGAACTCATCCTTTGTGATGGCTACATAGTATTCCATGATGTATACGTGTCACATTTTCTTGATCCAGTCTGTTACTGATGGGTATTTGGGTTGGTTCCAAGTCTTTGTTATTGTGAACAGTGCCGCAATAACCACATGTGTGCATGCATCTTTATGCATCTTTGTAGAAGAATGGTTTGTAATTTTTCAGGTATATACCCAGTCATGGGATTGCTGGGTCAAATGGTATTTCTAGTTCTAGATCCTTAAGGAATCGCCACACTGTCTTCCACAATGAGTGAACTAATTTACACTCCCACTAACAGTGTAAAAGCTATTTTTCCACATCCTCTCCAGCATCTGTTGTCTCCTGACTTCTTAATGATCACCAATCTAAACGGCATGAGATGATATCTCATTGTGGTTTTGATATTCATTTCTCCAGTGACCAGTAATGATGAGCTTTTTTAAACGTTTGTTGGCTGCATAAATGTCTTTTGAGAAGTATCTGTTCATATCCTTTGTCCACTTTTTGATGGGGATGTTTGGTTTTTTCCTTGTAAATTTAAGTTCTTCATAGATTCTGGATATTAGCCCTTTGTCAGATGGGTAGATTGCAAAGATTTTCTCCCATTCTGTAGGTTTCCTGTTGACTCTGATGATAATTACTTTTGCTGTGCAGAAGCTCTTTAGTTTAATTAGATCCCATTGGTCTATTTTGGCTTTTGTTGCCATTCCTTCTGCTGTTTTAGTCATAAAGTCCTTGTCCATGCCTATGTCCTGAATGGTATTACCTAGGTTTTCTTCTAGGGTTTTTTTTTTTTTTTTTAATGGTTCTTACGTCTTCTATTTAAGTCTTTAATCCATCTTGAGTTAATTTTTGTATAAGATGTAAGGAAGAAACACAGTTTCAGCTTTCTGCATATGGCTAGCCAGTTTTCCCAACACCATTGATTAAATATGAAATGTTTTCCCCATTGCTCGTTTTCTCAGGCTTGTCAAAGATCAGAGGGTTGTAGATGTGTTCCATTATTTATGAGGCCTCTGTTCTGTTTCATTGATCTATGGATCTGTTTTGGTACCAGTACCATGCTGTTTCTGTTACTGTACTTTTATAGTTTAGTTTGAAGTCAGGTAGCTTGATGCCTCAGCATTGTTCTTTTTGCTTAGGGTTGTCTTGGGTATGCAGGCTCTTTTTTTGTTCCACATGAAATTTAAAGTAGTTTTTTCCAATTCTATGAAGTAAGTCAATGGTAGCTTGATGGCAATAGCATTGAATCTATAAATTACTTTGGGCAGCATGTCCATTTTCATGATATTGACTTTTCCTATCCTTGAGCTTGGAATGTTTTTCCATTTCTTTGTGTCTTCTCAAGCAGTGGTTTGTACTTCTCCTTGAAGAGGTCCTTCACATTTCTTGTAAGTTGTATTCCTGGTATTCTATTCTCTTCGTTGCAGTTGTGAATGGGAGTTCACTCATGATTTGGTTTTGTCTGTAACTGGTGTATAGAAATGCTTGTGATTTTTGCACATGGATTTTGTATTCTGAGGCTTTGCTGAAGTTGCTTATCAGCTTAAGGAGATTTTGGGTTGAGATGATGCGGTTTTCTAGATATACAATCATGTCATCTGCAAACAGAAACAATTTGACTTCCTCTTTTCCTGATTGAATACCCTTTCTTTCTCTTGCCTGATTGCCCTGGTTAAAACTTCCAATAGTATGTTGAATAAGTGTGGTGAGAGAGGGCATCCTTATCTTGTGCCAGTTTTCAAAGGGAATGCTTCTAGTTTTTGTCCATTCAGTATGATATTGGCTGTAGGTCTGCCATAAATAGCTCTTAGTACTTTGAGATACATTCCATCAATACCTGGTTTATAGAGAGTTTTTAGCATGAAGGGCTGTTGAATCTTGTTGAAGGCCTTTTCTGTGTCTATTGAGATAATCGTGGTTTTTGTCACTGGTTCTGTTTATGTGATGGATTATATTTATAGATTTGCATATGTTGAACCAGCCTTGGGTACCAGGGATGAAGCCAACTTGATTATGGTGGATAAGCTTTTCGACGTGCCACTGAATTTGTTTTGCCAGTATTTTATTGAGGATTTTTGCATTGGTGTTCATCAGGGATATTGGCCTGAAATTTTCTTTTTGAGTTGTGTTTCTGCAAGGTTTTGTTATCAGGATGATGGTGGCCTCACAAAATGAGTTAGGGAGGATTCCCTTATTTATTTATTTATTTTTGTCTTGAATAGTTTCAGAAAGGATGGTACAAACTCCTCTCTGTACCTCTGGTAGAATTAGGCTATGAATCCGTCTGGTCCTGGACCTTTTTTGGTTGGTAGGCTGTTAATTGTTGTCACAATTTCAGAACTTGTTATTGGTGTATTCAGGGATTTGACTTCTTTCTGATTCAGTCTTGAAAGTGTGTAAGTGTCCAGGAATTTATCCATTTCATCTAGATTTTCTAGTTACTTGTGTAGATGTGTTTATAGTATTTTCTGATGGTAGTTTGCATTTTTGTGGGATTGGTGGTGATATATTCTTTATCCTTTTTTATTCTGTCTATTTAATTCTTCCCTCTTTCCTTTTTTATTAGTCTAACAGTCTGTTTTGTTAATCTTTTCAAAAACCCAGCTCCCGGATTCATTATCTTTTTTGAAGGGTTTTTTTGTGTCTCTATCTCCTTCAGTTCTGCTCTGATACTAGTTATTTCTTGTTTTCTGCCAGCTCTTGAATTTGTTTGCTCTTTATTCTCTAGTTCTTTTAGTTGTGATGTTAGGGTGTCAATTTTAGATCTTTCCTGGTTTCTCTTGTGGGCATTGAGTGCTGTAAATTTCCCTCTACACACTGCTTTAAATATGCTCCAGAGATGCTGGTATATTGTGTCTTTGTTTCATTGGTTTCAATGAACATCTTTATTTCTACCTTAATTTTATTGTTAAGCCAGTAGTCATTCAGGAGTAGGTTGTTCAGTTTCCACATAGTTGTGGGGTTTTGAGTGAGTTTCTTAATCCTGAGTTCTAATTTGATTGCTCTGTGGTCTGAGAGACTGTTTGTTATGATTTCTATTCTTTTGCATTTCCTAAGGAGTGTTTTACTTGCAGTTGTGTGGTCAATTTTAGAAAAAGTGCGATGTGGTGCTGAGAAGAATGTAAAGTGTGTTGATTTGGGGTGGAGAGTTATGTAGATGTCTGTTAGGACAACTTGGTCCAGAGCTGAGTTCAAGTCCTGGGTATTCCTGTTACTTTTCTGTCTCGATATAATATTGACAATACTGGGGTGTTACAGTCTCCCATTATTATTATGTGGGAGTCTAAATCTCTTTGTAGGTCTGTACAAACTTGCTTTATGAATCTGGGTGCTCCTGTATTGGGTGCGTATATATTTAGGATTGTTAGCTCTTCTTGTTGCATTGATCCCTTTACCATTATGTAATGCCCTTCTTTGTGTTTTTTGATCTTTGCTGGTTTAAAGTCTGTTTTATCAGCGACTAGGATTGCAACCCTGCTTTTTTTTTTTTTTTGGCTTTCCATTTGCTTCGTAAATATCCCTCCATTCCTTTATTTTCTGCCTATGTGTGTCTTTGCACATCAGATGGGTCCCCTGAATACAGCATACTGATGGGTCTTGACTTGTTACCCTATTTGCTAGTCTGTGTCTTCTAATTGGGGCATTTAGCCCATTTACATTTAAGGTTAATATTGTTGTGTGTGAATTTGATCCTGTCATTGTGATGCTAGCTGTTATTTTGCCCATTAGTTAATGCTGTTTCTTCATAGTGTTGATGGTCTTTACACTTTGGTATGTGTTTGCAGTGACTGGTACTGGTTTTTACTTTCCATCTTTAGTGCTTCCTTCAGTAGCTCTTGTAAGGCAGGCCTAGTGGTGACAAAATCTCTTAGCATTTTCTTGTCTTTAAATAACTTTATTTCTCCTTCACTTATGAAGCTTAGTTTGGCTGAAAAAAATTCTGGGTTGAAAATTACCTTTTTAAAAAAATGTTGAATATTGGTCCCCACTCTTTTCGGGCTTTTAGGGTTTCTGTGGAGACATCCACTGCTAGTCTGACGGGCTTTCCTTTGTTGCTAACCTAACCTTTCTCTCTGGCTTCCCTTAAGGGTTTTTTTTTTTTTTTTTTTTTTTTTTCACTTCAACCCTGGTCGGTCTGACAAGAATGTGTCTTGGGATTGCTCTACTCAAGGAGTATATTTGTGGTGTTATCTGAATTTCCTGAAGTTGAATGCTGGCTGCCTTGCTAAGTTGGGGAGGTTCTCCTGGTTAATATTCTGAAGAGTGTTTTCTAGCTTGCTTTTATTCTTCCCATAGTATTCAGGTACATCGCTCAAGCATAGATTTGATCTTTTCACATAGTCCCTTATTTCCTGGAAGCTTTGCTTGTTTCTTTTCACTCTTTTTTCTCTAATCTTGTCTTCTCACTTTATTTCATTGAGTTGATCTTCAGTCTCTGATATCCTTTCTTCTGCTTGATCAATTTGGCTATTGATACTTGTGTATGCTTCACGAAGTTCTCCTGCTGTGTTTTTCAGCTCCATCAGGTCATTGATACTCTTCTCTAAACTGGCGATTCTAGTTAGCAATTAGTCAAACCTTTTTTCAAGGATTTTAGCTTCCTTGCATTGGGTAATCACTTGCTCCCTTAGCTCAGAGGAGTTTGTCACTATTGACTTTTTGAAGCCTACTTCTGTCAGTTCGTCAAACTCATTCTCTGTCCAGTTTTGCTCCCTTGCTGGTGAGTTGTTGTGATCCTTTGGAGGAGAAGATGCATTCTAGTTTTTGGAATTTTCAGCCTTTCTGTGCTGATTTCTCCTCATCGTTAGGGATTTATCTACCTTTCTTCTTTGATATTGGTGACCTTTGGATGGGGTCTCTGAGTGGCCCTCCTTTTTGTTGATGTTGATGTGATTCCTTTCTGTTTATTAGTTTTCCTTCTAAAAGTCTGCTCCAGGTCTGTGGGAGTTTGCTGGAGGTCCATTCCAGACCCTGTTTGCCTGGGTAACACCAGTGGAGGCTGCAGAACAGCAAAGATCGCTGCCTGTTCTTCTGGAAGCTTTGTCTCAGAGATGCACCCACCAGATGCTAGCTGGAGCTTTCCTCTGTGAGGTGTCTGTCAGCTCCTACTGGGAGGTGTCTCCCAGACAGGATACTTGGGTGTCAGGGACCCACTTGAGGATGCAGTTTGTCTGTTACCAGAACTTGAATGCTGTGCTGGGAGATCCACTGCTCCCTTCAGAGCTGTCAGGCAGGAATATTTAAGTCTGCTGAAGTTGTGCCCACAGCCACCCCTTCCCCTAGGTGCTCTGTCCCAGTGAGATGGGGGTTTTATCTACAAATCCCTGACTGGGGCTGCTGCTGCTTTTTTTTTTTTTTTTTTTTTTTCAGAGATGCCCTGTGCAGGGAGGCAGTATCTAGACAGTCAGTTTGGCTGCAGAGGATTTGTTGAGCTGAGGTGGGCTCTGCTCAGTCCAAACCTCCCTGTGGCTTTGTTTATACTGTGAGGGGAAAATGACTTACTGAAACCTCAGCAGTGGCAGATGCCCCCCCTCTCCCCTCCCCCACCAAAGCTCGATCATCCCAGATCAACTTGAGACTGCTGTGCTGGCAGAGAGAATTTCAAGCCAGGGGATCTGAGCTTGCTGGGTTTTGTTGGGGTGGGACCACTTGGTTCCCTGACTTCAGCCCCTCTTCCAGGGGAGGGAAGGGTTCTGTGTTGCTGGCGTTCCAGATGCCACTGGGGTATCAATATATATAAAACTCCCGTTGCTAGCTCGGTGTCTGCCCAAATGGCTGCCTGGTTTTGTGCTTGAAACCCAGGGTCTTGGTAGCATGGGCACTGGAGGGAATCTTCTGTTCTGCCAGTTGGGAGGACCATGGGAAATGTGCGTTATCTGGGTCATAATGCATCATCCTTCCTGGTACAGTCTCTCAGGGCTTCCCTTGGCTAGGGGAGAAAAATCCCCCAACCCCTTAGACTTCCAGGATGAGGCGACACCCCACCCTGCTTTGGCTTATTCTCCATGGGCTGCACCCACTGTCCAAGCAGTCCCAGTGAGACGAATCGAGTATCTAAGTTAGAAATGCAGAAATGACTTGCCTTCTGCATTGATCTCGCTGGGAGCTGCAGACCAGAACTGTTCCTCTTTGGCCATCTTGCCAGCACCCTCCTACTCTTCTGATTTTACTTTGGTCATTTCTCCTTTCATTCTCCATCTTCTTAGGCTATAGGGTCCTAAGAATTGTAGTGTATCACACTCCTCGTCCTCTCCCTTACTCTAATCAACCTTCCTAGCACTTTACCAAGCTCTCCCTGTCTTGAAGTGATACAGTAGGTCGCTAGTGAGGCATGAACAGGGCGGGAAAGGGCTCCCTCTCCACCCCACCAGGAGTGTCAAGAAACCATCAGGCGATGGTCAGGTGGTTGTCATACTGTCTTTCCAAAATAATTATTGGTCATAGCCGGTGCCAGGGAAAGGCAGTCTCCCAATAGATAGAAACACCTGAATGTGGTGATCATCAGCCTTTTGTAAGATCTCAAGAGTTGGGCAAGGAGGCTCAAGCATGCACATTAAGAGGCAAAATGGTGGCGTTTAACTGGTATATGACCTCCTAGGGACATTCCACTGGTAAGGGATGAACGCCTCAAGTGAGCAGGTGTACCACTCCGGTAAACACACTGCACATGCTCACCTCCCAAGTGCTGGCAGGCCACTGCGCATGTGGACAGCCCGTCTCAAGGGAAGAATCTGGGGAGAAGAGATAGATGTAAGACCCCAGAGGTATGCCACCACATGAAACTCCAAGTCACAATGTCAAAGCATGCACTTGATCTCTCACGTTGCCTGCTTGGCCGCCTTCTAGGTGTACTTTACTTCCTTTAGTTTCTACTCCTTTAATGCTGTTTAATAAACTTTTACTCCTGCTCTAAAACTTGCCTTGGTTTCTCCTTCTGCCTTATGCTCCTCAGACAAACTCTTTCTTCTGAGAGGCGAGACTTGAGGTTGCTGCAGACCTCTACAACTGCAGATTCGCCGCCAGCTATAGAAGGCTGACTTGTTGGGATGGGCAGGTGACACCTTAGTCCCCCTGCATTTCTTAAGTTGTCATTGTGAGGTACAAGCACAGCATTCTTATTGAAGCACTTATAATGATCCTCGAAAAGGCAGGACAGGAGTTATTAATCATCATCTTGTCTTTGGAACAAAGGTTTTCAGAAAAAGCATTTCTAAACACTTCACATTCTTGTGGCATCTAAGTCACACCTCAGAACAAAGGGCTTTGGGGAAACGACTTTCACCCAACTGTCTAGTTGAGAATGGTTGATAAAGTCAGTACTTGTCTAGTCTTGTAGCTTGAACCTTGCCTGAGCAAGCCATCAGGAGAAGTTCCTTGTGTAATTCTGTATTCTTCCTTGGCTATTTGTCATAGGTTTAGACAAAACTGGGATAGAAGTTGGATAGCTGCTCCAAGCTTTCTTATTATTCATAGTGTAAGACATGTACAAGTAGGATATTTTATTCATTTGAAGTAGAAATGTACTACAGCTTTTGGGAATGGATCAAGGATTCTAGCTAAGAAAACTTACTTTAAAAAAACCTCAACTTGAGGCACCAACTTTCTTGGTCCAAAGGGCAATGTGAACAGCAAGTAGGCATTTGGCTTGCATTGGGAAAGCACGAGTCCATTGTTTGCTTTGGAGGAATTAGTGATGGCCAGCTCTTTTTTCTTTCCTTCAAGACTTCTTCCTCAATTTATGTACATATGTTGACAGAATATGGTTTCCCTAACAGACCACACTGATAGGAACAGGGGTGGGACTGAACCTTATGGTTTCTGTAACGTGTTTAATTTCTGATGTTGTTAAATGTTGAGGAAAATTAGTCACATTTAGAGCCATCTGTTTCAAAAAGTGGTTAAAGTGTGGATTGCTTCCTGACTAGCCAGTTTATCGCTTATAATAATAGTTGCAGTGTGAAACGATTCTTTATGTTTGCTTTCTTTGTTTCTGCTATAAATACACATTTGGCTTGTAGAGAACTGGGATTTAAAATGTCAAAGGACATTCTTGACATAGCTTGGCCATATGCATGTAAAAAGAAATCTAAATTTGCAGTGTTTTCTTCAATCCCAATGTACTTTATGTTCCATTAGATACAGTTACAGATTGGAAGCTATAGTTACAAAGATGTATGCAATCTTCAGTAGTAATAAGCACTGTATAATCAATAAGGGGTTGAAGAATGAATTGGAAACGTTCTAATATGTGATAACTTAAGCATTTTATTTCCTGGGTTGTTGGTATTTAGGGAATCGGAGGAGGTGGGGAAGAGTGGAGAAAGTCCCTTAAGCATACATATGCCTTTCACAAAGCAAAATAAGCATTTTTTTTTTTGACCCAGTGTCTGTCTCTATTGCCCAGGCTGAAGAACAGTGGCTTGATCATGGCTCACTGCAGCCTTGAGTTCCCAGGCTTAAGCTCTCTTCCTACCTCAGCCTCTGAAGTGGGAAAATCAATTTTTTTTTTTTTTGAGAGGGAGTCTTGCTCAGTTGCCCAGGCTGGAGTGCAGTGGTACCATCTCAAGTCACTGCAACCTCCACCTCCTGCGTTCAAGCGATTCTGGCCCAGCTAATTTTTGCATTTTTAGTAGAGACGTGGTTTCACCATGTTGGCTAGGCAGGTCTCAAACTCCTGACCTCAGGTGATCAACCCACCTTGACCTCCCAAAGTGATGGAATTATAGGTGTAAGCCACTACTGTCCCGGCCAAAAAACCAATTTTTAAAGCTAGCAACCAATTAATTTTGTGTTTGACTCTATTTTTTTTCCCTTCAGAATGGTCATTGATGTAGAGTGGACATAAAACTTAAATATAACTGTCCAAACCTGTTAATCAGCAAGTGAAAGTTCTGAAAACCTCATTCGAAATAGTTGTTAGACTATTTTACAGTGTTCATGTGATGTGTTTCCTTAAGATAACAAGTCTCCCATTTTGGGTTGTGAATGTAGCACTTTATTTTGGAGCAGTCACTGGAGTCTTAGAAGCGTTTCCTAATTTTGCATTGCTACCTGAGATATTTTTACAGGAAAATTAGGCTCTTCTTTGTATCTTTTCAGTGGCTCTAAATATGCAAATCTGTGCTTCCAGTGAAGCAGTTGAAAACTTTGCCCCACAGCACCCACACAGTGGGGGAAGATTGACTTGCTGTACCTGATGTCTGCTCTGGAACACTGTTGCTACTTCACAGCATGCAAAAGTTTTATTTAGTTTTTCAAATATTTTTTGTAGAGATGGGGTTTCGCTATGTTGCCCAAGTGGCCTCAAGTGATCCTCCTGCCTCAGCCTCCTAAACGGCTAGGATTAGGTGTGAGCCACCATGCCTGGCCAGAAAGTTGAAAAACAACCACCACCACCACCACCACCACCAACCAACAACCCTTATTTGAGACAAGTTCACAAGTGGGTGGAAGGGGGAGAATTTTTGAAACGAGAAATAAATTCTTTATTGCACCCATATTGAAAGTTGTGTTTTCCCACAGATGAAGAAATAGCATTATCTGGATGTGAGATAGATTTTTTAAAAACTTGGTGGAATAGGGTGATCTTACCTTCCAGATGTGTAAAGCAGCAAAATACTAAAGGTATGCTGAGCTCGTTGTACAGTGAAAGCAAGGCAGCTCTCCCTTTCTGACTGGAAGCTTTGAATGCATAATTAGCAGGTGCATCCTCCTAAGGGTGGGAGGATTCTTCTCCCATTGCCTGCAACTGTTGGTGGGAGTGGAACTGGTTATACTGAAACCATTTGTTTGATCTGTTGATTAGCGGTGAGGGCTAAATTTTTGGCATTTTGAAAATTATGAAATTTAGTTAATGTGTAAAGTTTTTTTACGTGGGGAAGAGTCTAGACTGGCCTCTCTTAAATGAATTTTGAAGTGGGTTGCTGACCACTAGTTCAATAATCCTGCATGACAGTAATTTCAAAATGACATTTTTTCCCCTATTAAAGTATGGAGTTGATTGCTTGCAAAATTTTTTAATGGTAGCTTTTTATGGTGTGGTTTACAGTACAAATGTGAACTGAAACACCTTAATTAGGCCACTGCAAAAATGAAATGGCCTGCACTTACATGATAGGGAATCCTCAAGCAAAGTTCAGCAGAGAGAATTTTTGATTTGCTGTAGTTGACTGTAAGGGCAGAACCAAACCACTAGTGCCTGTGGAATTGTAAGAACATGGGCAGGTACTGCTTCAAAGAGAATGGACGCAATTAGCTTCAACCACATTCTGTCGGCATTCTGTGAATTACCTCCTAACCCCCTCTCTTTCCATCTTTCTCCTATTCATAGCCAGATCAGTTCTTTTATAACAAATAGTCATTTTTAATGCCTTATGCATGGAGACTTTTGCTTGGGATATTGACAGTATATATTTTTTCCAGCTAAAAAATGAAAACGAATGTGAGAGAACGAAAAGGAGAGAAAAAGCTAAATGTTTTCTCACATGGAATATCTATCTTATACTAGGAAACTTTATGATGTAGGAAGAAATGTGACATTATTTCATTTTTTGCGAGCTTTCTGTACCAGGAAAGCCCTTTGCTGCAGATTACTAGAAGTATGTAAGTTATTTGACTAGAAACAACTAAGGATAATGGACACAAGCAATTATTATGACTAATTAGTAAAAAAGGGGCTAAAAGAATCTATTCTCCCACCATGTTAACAGTTGCACATGAAAAATCTTTGAAATAATTTTTCATTACTGAAACAGGTTATTATTCTTGCTGGGTATCTATGGTTTATTTTTTCATTTGTTTATTTTCTTCTATAAATATTTATTCTGTCTGCACTAAGGGCCAGTTCTGTATGAGGCACCGGAGATATAGTGGTGAAGCCATCGGACATGAAGCTTGTAACCATTGAAAATTATTAAAATAATGAATTACAATGGTGATGGAAATTTGAGGGATAAGCACAGTGGTGCTGTGTGAACATTACTCAGGGGAAACCTATTAAGAATAAGGATGATCGGATTATTGTCTGGAAGCTGCATTTAGTCTTGTTTAGTAGCTATAAAAATAGATAGATTAACATGTACTTTGAAATGGCTTGTCTAGAAATATGTTTGCATAGGGAAATGTAGTTGGGTGTCCACAGAATACAGGGTGAGTGCACGTGGAAGTCCCTGAAGAGCAGAATAGTAACTTGCAGGGAAGATTATGCCACATACTTCATTTAAAGTGGTAGCCATCACACTGGAAAATGAATTCAGGTCTGTTTTGCTTAACAGACTCTTGGAAGCGGTGGTCCTCATGCTCATGATACATTTTTCCAGGGTTTTTTTTTTTTTTTTTTTAATAAGAGTTAGGTTTTCTGGGTACCAAATATCTTTAGTTGGATTTCTGCATGAGTTTACCTTGCAATTCATTTATTCGAATAAATGTGACAGGCTTTTTCTTGTTTTCTCATATTTTATCTTGTTGATTTTAGCATAGTTAGTTCTCTCTGAATTCTTACTCTAGCATCCACAAAGTTGCCTTTTGTATCTTAGCATCACCAGGAAATGGGTTAAAGATGCCTTCTCTGTCTTCATATTGTGTAATAAAATTGCTAAACATGACAGGGTCAAACACAGAGGTTGGTATGCACTCCCGAGGTCTCCCTTCAGCTGACTTTGCTCCGTTAGTAAGGTGTTTAACTAGATTGGAATTCCCAGCACTATGCTGTCATCAGTGCTGTATAATGTAGGACCAGTTAGCTTGAGTAGGAGTCGGGCCCCAGCACCACAGTTCTGACTGTCATGGGGTGGTGGAGCAGCCACCATGAACTGAGAAAGCAGAGAGTGCTAGGGCTTAAAAACACTTTATGCCAGAAACCGCAAACTGAAGGAGTGGCACATTGTGGAAGCCAGAACTTCCTTCCTTCCCAAGATCCAGACCTGGATGTCCAATACTATATGTACTGCCATCCCCACTGGTCCTATCGAGACCTCAAACCAGACAAGACACAAATTGAACTCATCTTTCTGCATCCCTAGAATAGCCTGCTCTGCCTTTGTCTCTATTCCGGTTCTTTCTCCGCATTGCAATGAGAGTCATCTTTCCATCGAATCTAATTTTGTGCCTGCCTTGTTCTAAATTTATTTATTTATTTATTTATTTAATTTTATTTTTTTAGGCTAGTCAAGTGAAGCAGTGGGAGTGGAACAGGAACAAAGAAATCTGTAACTGGTTGTGATCATTTAGTTGTAAATGGCCCTCGGACCAGCCTGTTCTAAATTTATTAATGTGTCCCCCCAACATATGCAGGATAAAGTCTCAACTCCTTTGCGTGAATGAAAAACTCTCCATGATCTGACCTCCACCTAACTTGTCTAGCTTTGTCTCTGGTTCACTGCCTTGTTAATTTACATCCACACCAAACTTCTTTGTTTTTCTGAACGTGTTACACTTCTCATTCCCTTACCTTTTCATATTTTATTCCCTTTGGTCAGAACCCCATTCATCTCCCTGACAGCTACTTATTCAGTTTCCCAGCCTCAATTCTGGAGCTGCTTTCTCTGTGAATCCTGGAAAGACATCATAGGGCAGCCTTCACAGACTCTCATAGCTGGCTCACAGGACCTCCAAATGCCTAGATAAAACCACGTATGCTGCCATTTTTGTACTGAACATAGATACCATAATAGTGATTTTTCTCTTGATGTCAAAGTACATGTCATGCCAGATGCCATCTTTGAACCACCAGCCCCTCAAAGTGTCTAGTTCATGGAAGCTGCTTTTGGAATGAGGGATGGCTGAGTAAGTCTAGGGACAAGGAAGCTACCAGAAGAAAGACAAGTAGGGGCTCTGTGGGGCTGCATCCAGAGATTAACGCAAAAATACAAGCTTCCTCTCTGTAAATGCTGGTGCTGCACCTATGTCATGGCTCCATGTTATTTACCCTGTGGTAGAGGAAGATAGTGGTGCAGCTGTATTCATTCTTCTCTTCCACCTTTAATAAACTGCAGAGTTTACCTGGGCATGTGGTTTCCCAGCCACAGACAACGTTTCTCACATTCCCTTACAAGATATGTTTAAGTGACAAAGTTCTGGCCACTGGGAAGTGAGAGAAAGAAATGTATGTGGCCAGGTATTGTGGCTCATGCCTGTAATCCCAGCACTTTGGAAGGCTGAGGTGGGTGGATCACGGGGTCAGGAGTTCAAGACCAGCCTGGTGAAGATGATGAAACCCTGTCTCTACTAAAAATAAAAAATTAGCCAGGCAAGGTGGCAGACACCTGTAATCCCAGCTACTCAGGAGGCTGAAGCAGAGAATTGTTTGAACCTGGGAGGTGGAGGTTGCAGTGAGCTGAGATTGTGCCACAGCACTACAGCCTAGGCGACAGAGCGAGACTCCATCTCAAGGGGGAAAAAAAAAAGAAATGTGTGTCAATTTCAGGTTATGCCCTTAAAAGGCGTTATGCACACCCTCCTGGACAATTTGCTGCTCCGTATTGCATGTTCTGTAGATGTGGTGGGTGTTAGAGATGGCAACACCGACTTGTGTATGGCAGAACTGATCCACTAGCGTGGTCACCACCTTATTGGCTGTGAACGTGGAAGGAAAGCTTCCTTGTCCGAACCATAGTAATTTCAGATCTCTGAAGAGATTGTACCTAAATAATACACACTTAAAGAAGTTATTTTCGTAAATGGCTCTTTAATATTTAGCAGAAACCTGCCCTCGTGTATACCTTTATATGCTCTTTTTAACACATGTTAAAAAATTGTGAAGCATTTCAAACACAATTTTGATACTTTTTGTGATGTGTGCTTCATATATTTTCTTTCAAATTTTAAAACAACAGCTATATTTGTAACATTTTTGTGTGTGCTTTAAACACAAAAATCATTTACAAAAAAAAACAGCTGTTTGGTTTTTGACGTTTGGCTGTTGATTTATATATGGTTGGATCAATATTTTTACTACTGTGTACCATTTTGCTGAGTGAGTAGAATTCAATTTTAAATAGAAAATAATGCCACTTAAATAGTGGGATTCAAGGATCTTATTGAGGCATGTTGAGATTGTTTCTAATTTTTAACTATTAAGAAAAATTGCTGTAAGAACACCCTTGTACGTGTCTCTTGTGTGCTCACGTGCAAGATGTTCAGTAGAGCAGACACCTAGAGATTTGGGTGGTAGAATATACAGAGCTATACTTTTACAAGATTTTGCTAAATTACTCTTCAAAGTCTTTTTGTTAAAAGATAAAGGTGAGCATTACATCAGAGTTCCCATGTTCTACCTCTCTGCCAGTGTGTGATATTGCTAGGCTTTAAACTCTTTGTCCATTGATGAGTTTTAAAAATTTACCTTTTTTCATTACTCCCGAAGTTAAGCAGCATTTTATTTGTTCCTTGACCATTCTGTTCCCCTCAACTGTGAACTGAATTAATTTTTTATTAATTTGAGGGAGCTTTATTTAATTTATAATTACAACTTTTATTTTAGATACAGGGGGTGCATGTGTATGTTTGTTACCTGGATATATTGCATGATGCTGAAATTTGGGGTATGGTTAATCTTGTCTCCCAAATAGTGAGTATAGTACCAATAGTTTTGCAACTTTTGCCCCTCTCTCATCCTTCCCCATCTAGCAGTCCAAGTATCTATTTTTGCCATCTTTATGTCCCTGAGCACCAGTTAGCTCTCACTTAGAAGTGAGAACCTATGATATTTTCTCTTCCTGCGTTACTTCACTTAGGGCAATGACCTCCAAGCTGCATCCATGTTGCGAAGGACATGATTTTTTTCTTTTATATGACTGTGTATATGTACCACATTTTCTTTATCCAATCCATCATTGATGGGAACCTAGATTGGTTCTTTGTCTTTGCTCTTGCCCATAGTGCTGTCATAAACATATCTGCACATGCGTGTTTTGGATAGAATGATTTTTCTGTTGGATATACCCAGTAAGGAGATTGCTGGGTTGAATGGTAGTCCTTTCAAGTTTTAAGTTCTTTGAGAAATCTCCAGACTGTTTTCTACAGTGGCTGAAGTAATTTACATTCCTACCAACAGTGTGTAGTATTTCTTTGTTGTTATTTTAAAATTTTTAAAATTTCCATAGATTTTTGGGGTACAGATGGTGTTTGGTCACATGAATAAGTTCTTTAGTGGTGATTTCTGAGATTTTGGTGTACACATCACCTGTACAGTATAGTGTATAAGTGTTCTTGAAGAAGTTTTAAAGAAAGATGCTAATTCCTTATGTTTGAAAGTATTTTCTCCTTATCTGTATCTTAGGTTTTTATCTCATATTTTTTGCTATGCAGAATTTAAAATGTAGTCAAATTTATGCATCATTTTTTTCTTAATAATTTCTGCTTGTTGAATCTTGTTTAAGAAATATTTCTAGACCCCAAGACCATGTTAAATGTTAATTGTAGTGTGAGATATATGGAGGCTTTTTGTTCAGCCTTTGCAATTTTTATGTAAATCTAAAACTGTTTTAAAATTTAAAACTTTATTTAAAAATTACTGTGATTAGTATATCAAAGACCTGATGTCAAAATGGAAAATTTCACCAGAGAATGAGAAGTTATAAAACATAATTAAGTGGAAATCGCAGAAACAAAAATAGAATAACTGAAATTAAGAGCTTCATATGTGGATTTAACAGCACTTTAGACCATGAAAGAGATGAGTAATGAACTGGAAGACAGGTCGGTAGAAAATTTTCAACAAAAACATGGAGAACACTGTATAAAATAAAGCATAAATGTAAGAGACATGAAACAAAGTGAAATAGGTTCAATTAAAGTTTAAGAATGAAGAGAGAGAGATGATGGGGCAGAACCAATGTTTGAAGAGCTACCAACCAAGGTTTCCAAAAATGAGGAAAGTTAGAAAATCAGCTAAAATTAAAAAGGTTTATGAACCCCCAAATACAATAAATTTAAATAAAATTACATCTAGGCCTCCTCTTAATGAAACTGTAGAAACCAAATGAAAAGAGAAAAATCTTAATAGCAGCTACAGAAAGAAATTCTTTCAACAAACAACAGTAAGACAGACAGCTAACTTTTCAGCATGCATAGTGGAAGCCAGGAGTTCATGGAATGAGGTCTTTAGTACCGAAAAGAAATGTGAATGTTCTGGAATTAGATGTTGAGCAACAAAAGAAATGAGGTATCGAGCTACGAAAAGACATGGGAGAATCTTAAGTGCATATTGCTAAGTGAAATAAAACAGTGTGGAAAGGCGACAAACTGTATGATTCCAACTAGATGGCATTCTAGCAAAGATAAAATTGCAGACAGTAAAAATACCAGTTTTACCAAAGGGTTGCAGGGGAAAAAGTGAGGGGAGGGCTATTAGGTAAAATAGAGAGGAATTTTAGTGTGGTACGACTATTCTATACTGTAATGGTGGATACATGACATTATGCGTTTGTCAAAACCCATAAAACTCTACAACTCAAGGTGTGAAAAACTATGGACTTTAGTTAATTTTTAAAAAATCACCAGATATTTCCTTTGATCAGTGCTAGACATTTGTTAAAATGACTCTGATGGTATCTGCATACATATACTAATGTTGAGGGGGTAGGGATAGGATGAATAAAAACCAGGCAAAAAATGGATTAAGTGGTTGGTTACACTAAAAATGTCGTGCACTTTGAAGTCATTTGTTGTCTTCTACGTCAAATGGTTTGTGTGTAGAGATATAATATAAAAGGCACCTATTTATTGATACAGTCAGGTACAACACATTACCAGCTGATATCTTCTAAAAGAGTTCATGTAATCTTCACAAAGCTTAAGGAATTTGAACACTAGCCATTAAAGGCAGCTTTCTAGTATTACCTAACTTACCATCTTGATTTAACTCCAAATTTTAGGGCCTTTTGCTTAGATCTCCTCTGCAAACTGCCTGTCTTTAACTAATTGACCTCTTTCATACTGGCAGTGACACCTAAATAGAGCACAAGCTTGCAAAACCAGATAGTTGTGCTTTTTGTCAGAAGCACTGGAAAAGGCTGAGGAGAAAATGAAACACTGGCCATGGTTCTCAGCCTTGGGTGACCATTAGTTAGAATCACTGGCAGAACTTTCAGAGTGCATCAGTACAATGGGACCTGTATATCAAGGGTTGAGACCTATTGAACTGAGTCTTTTTTTTAGACAGAGTCTTGCTCTGTCACCCAGGCTAGAGTGTGGTGGTGTGATCTTGGTTCACTGCAACCTCTACCTCCTGAGCTCAAGCAATTCTCCTGCTTTAGCCTCCCAAGTAGCTGAGATTACAGGCGCCTGCCACCATGCCTGGCTAATTTTTCTATTTTTAGTAGAGACAGGGTTTCACCATGTTGGCCAGGCTGGTCTCAAGCTCCTGACTTCAAGTGATCTGTCTCCCAAAGTGCTGAGATTACAGCTGTGAGCTACCACACCCAGCCTGGACTACTCTGAATTTTAATATTCTTTTTCTTGTTCTATTTTACTAGTACCATGGTTAATCAAAATACAATTCTATGAGTGTTTAAGGATTCCAGCTTTGGAGTTAGTACAGGGGTTCTAATCCTGTCTTTGCCATTAATTGACCATATGATTATTGGCAAGATGCGTCTTAAAGCCAATTCTTTCACCCCAAAATAGGAAGATTTTTTTTCAGTGTGAGAATTATATGCAATAATAAACATGTAATGGGAATGGTGTTTTTAAAATATAAATCAATATTGTTGCCAAGAATGTAATTGTCTTGTGATTTCCCATCCTTTGAATTAATGGTATTTACTTCCTCATGGGGGAGCATGTAGTCTCCAGGAACATCTTTGACTTGTGTGATGGTTAGTATTGAGTGTCAACTAGATTGGATTTAAGGATGCAAAGTACTGTTCCTGGGTGTTTTCTGTGAGGGTGTTACCAAAGGAGATTTACATTTGAGTCAGTGGACTGGGAGAGGCAGACCCACCCTCAATCTCAGTGGGTACCGTCTAATCAGCTGCCAGCACAGCCAGAATAAAGCAGGCAGAAGAAGGTGGAAAGAGCAGACTTGCTGAGGCTTCTGGCCTTCATTTTCCTCCCATGCTGGGTGCTCCCTGCCCTTGAACATCAGACTCCAAGTTCTTCAGCTTTTGGACTCTTGGACTTACACCAGCGATACACCAGAGGCTCTCAGGCCTTTGGTACTCCCAGCCCCCAAAGAAGCCCAGGGAACCCAGTTCTGCCTTTATCTCCCTGGGATCCTTGGGGAGGGCTGCCAGTAGAACAGGGGAAAGATGACAGAGGGAAGGAAATGTCCAGCTGAATTTTGTAATAATATTGACAGAGCATAAAGTTTCCCGGCCAGAATCTGGGAGCTGGGGGGTGAAAGGGAAGTGCAGATACCAGCACAGAAGCCATAGCAGGGAGGGGCAAAGCCTGAAAGCCAGGCTTGCTTTCTGAGTGAGAAGGCTTAAAGCCTGGTCAGGATCTCAGCTTTGCTCACCAGCTGCCTGGATATAAACTCGGTGCTGTTGGAGAACACAGTGGGAACGAGACTGGCCTTTCTGTCTGCGTGGGAGTTGAGTGAGGACTGTCACTGCTGGCTTTCCATCACTTCCCAGGTGACCTGTATAATGCAGCAGAGGCAGTCATAATCCCCTGGGAGCATAACCCCACTGGCCTAAGAACCATACCTCCATCCCCCACAGTGGCTACTGCAAGCTCTGCCCAAGGAAAGTCTGATCTCCGCCTAAGCTTGCCCCAACCTGATGGTCTCTCTATTGCCCTGGTAGCTCAAGACAAAAGACATAATCTCTTGAAAGCTCCATGACCCGCCCACTGCTGGGAAAACTGAATACAAATCCAGGTGACCCTAGGGCACACTTTTATCCTCCCTATATTACCACAGCTGATGATCTCTTGAAAGTGTCACCTTCTGGCTGGAGGCCAACTAACACAAATAATTACGGTAACTCATAAAAGAACAACCCTGCCCCAAGAAAGGAGAAAGCAGTAGCTAACTCCACTAACTCTGGCCATGTGACAACTTTACTGCCAGCACAATCAGCATCCAAGGAAATGAATACAATGAACAAAATGACAACCAAGGACCCTCGTAGAGTTCACTTCATTACTCTGCTACCTCCAACTGCAGCAGGTGCTGGTGTCCATGACTGAGACATTTGAAGATGGGTCACATCACTGAACTCCTTGTAGACACTCCCCAGTACCAGCCCAGAGCCTGGTAGCTCCATTGGGAGGCTAGACCCAGAAGAGAAATAATAAACACTGCAGACTGGCTCTCAGGAAGCCCCATCCCTAGGGTAAGGGGGAGAGCACCACATCAAGGGAGCACCCTGCGGGAGAAAACAATCTGAACAGCAGCCTTTAGCCCCAGATCTTTCCTTTGACATAGTCTACCCAAATGAAAAGAAACCAGAAAAACAATTCTAACGATAAGATAAAACAAGGGTCATTAACATCCCTAAAAGATCACACTAGCTCACCAGCAATGGATCCAAACAAACAAGAAATCTCTGAGTTGCCCAAAAAAGAATTCAGACGGTTATTAAGCTACTCAAGGAGGCACCAGAGAAAGGCGAATGCCAACTTAAAGAAATTTAAAAATGATTCAGGATATGGATGGAAAAATCTCCAGATGAATAGACAGCAGAAATAAACAATTACAACTTCTGCAGGTGAAGGACACTCTTACGGAAATGCAAAATACACTGGAGAGTTCCAACAATAGACTCAAACTAGTAGAAGAAATAACTTCAGAGCTCTAAGACAAGGTTTTCAAATTAACCCAGTCTGACAGACAAAGAATTAAAAAATAAACAAAGCCTCCAAGAAATTTGGGATTATGTTAAAAGACCAAGCCTAAGAATAAGTGGTATTACTGAGAAAAAAGGAAATCTAAAAGTTTGGGGAAAGTTTTTGAAGAAATAATTGAGAAAAGCGTTTCTGTCCTCTCTAGAGATCTAGACATCTGTATTCAAGAAGCTCACAGAATACCCAGGACATACATTGCAAAAAGATTTTCACCGAGGCACATAGTCATTAAGTTATCTAGAGTCAAGACAAAGGAAAGGATCTGAACAGTTTTGAGGCTGCATCAAGTAATCTGTAAAGGAAACCCTATCGGATTAACAGCAGATTTCTCAGCAGAAATCCTACAAGCTAGAAGGAATTGAGGTCATATTTTCAGCCTCCTTAAACAAAACAATTATCAGTCCAGAATTTTGTATCCAGCAAAACTAAGCTTTATAAATGAAGGATACAGTCTTTTTCAGAGAAACAAATGCTGAGAAAATTTGCTACTACCAAGCCAGCACTACCAGAACTGCCTAAAGGAGGAAGAATCATGAAACAAAAACCTCGAAATAGACCGAAACAGAACCTCTGTAAAGCATAAATTTCACAGGACCTATAAAACAATAGCACAATGGAAAAAAAAAAAATCAAGGTATTCAGGCAATAACTAGCATGATGAATAGAATAGTACTTTACATTTCAAAACTAACGGTGAATGTTAATGACCTTAACATTCCACTTAAAATGTACAGAATGGATAAGAATTTGTCAACTAAGCCAGGCGCGGTGGCTCAAGCCTGTAATCCCAGCACTTTGGGAGGCTGAGGCAGGTATATCACGAGGTCAGGAGATCTAGACCATCCTGGTCAACATGGTGAAACCCCGTCTCTACTAAAAATACAAAAAATTAGCTGGGCATGGTGGCGCGTGCCTGTAATCCCAGCTACTCAGGAGGCTGAGGCAGGAGAATTGCTTGAACCCAGGAGGCGGGGGTTGCGGTGAGCCGAGATCGCGCCATTGCACTCCAGCCTGGGTAACAAGAGCGAAACTCTGTCTCAAAAAAAAAAAAAAAAAAAAAAAAAAAAGAATTCGCCAACTAAGTATGTGGTATGTTCAAGAGACTTACCTAACACATAAGGACTCAAATAAACTTAAAGTATAGGGGTAGAAAAAATATTCCATGCACATGCACACCAAAAGTGAGTAGGAGTAGCTATTCTTAGACAAAACAGACTTTAAAGCAACAACAGTTTAAAAAAGATCAAGAGAGACATTATATAATGATGAAAGGACTAGTCCAGGAAAATATCACAATCCTAAATATAGATGCACCTAATCCTGGAGCTCTTAAATTTTAAGACAGTTATTACTAGACCTACGAAATGAGATACCTGGCAACACAATAATAGTGGGGAACTTCAATACTCCACTGACAGCACTAGGTCATCAAGACAGAAAGGTGACAAAAAAGAGACTTAAACCAAACCCTAGAGCAAATGGACTTAACAGGTATTTACAGAACATTCTAGCCAACAACTGTATAATACACATTCTATTACTCAGTGCATGAAACATTCTCCAAGGCAGACCATATGATAGGCCGTAAAACAAGTCTCAATAAATTTAAGAAAATCAAAATTATATCAAGTACTCTACAAGACCACAGTAGAAGAAAATTGGAAATCGACTCCAAAAGGAATCCTCAAAACCATGCAAGTACATGGAAATTAACCTGCTCCTGAGTTATTACTGGGTCAACAATGAAATCAAGATGGAAATTTAAAAAATTTCTGAACTCTAATAGTGTTACAACGTATGAAAACCTCTGGGATTCAGCAAAAGTGGTGCTAAGAGGAAAGTTCCTAGCATTAAATGCCTACATCAAAAGTCTCAGAGAGCACAAACAGACAATCTAAGGCAGGCGTCCCCAAACTACGGCCCGCGGGCCGCATGCGGCCCCCTCAGGCCATTTGTCTGCCTGCCCCCCCCCCCCCACTGCTGCACTTCAGGAAGGGTCACCTCTTTCATTGGTGGTCAGTGAGAGGAGCACAGTATGTGGCGGCCCTCCAACGGTCTGAGGGACAGTGAACTGGCCCCCTGTGTAAAAAGTTTGGGGATGTCTGATCTAAGGTCATACTTCAAGAAACTAGAGAAATGAGAACAAACCAAATCCAGCAGAAGAAAATACCAAGAACAGTGCAGAACTAAATGAAATTGAAACCAAAAAGTTTACAAAAGATAAATGAAACAAAAAAATGTTCTTTGAAAAGATAAAACTGATAGACCATTAGCAAGATTAACGAAGATAAGAAGAGAGAAGATCCAAATAAACTCAATTAGAAATGAAGTGGGAGCTAATACAGCTGATACCATAGAAACATGAAAGATTTTTCAAGGCTGCTACGAACAACTTTATGTGCACAGGCTAGAAAACCTAGAGGAAGTGGATAAATTCCTGGAAGTATACAACCCTCTTAAATTAAACCAGGAAGGAATAGAAGAATCTCTGAACAAATAAGAAGCAGTGAGATTGAAATGGTAATTTAAAAATTGCCCCCAAAAGAGTATTTTAGTTAATTTTTCTTTCATTGTTGGTCATTTAGGAATCTCCTTTCTCCCTATTTTTTTGCTACCACGAATAACATTGAAAGATAATGAACACACTTCATGAATTTGCAGTCATTGTCTTACAGAATTCATGCTACTCTTAATTGATTTTAGAACCTGGATCACTAAGGCTAGCACCATGATTTCGTTTGGAATGTATTAAGTAAGTGCAGTGAATGTGAGAGACCAGGGCATTGAATGAAAAGTGATGCAGTTCAGATGTAAGTTGAACTTGGCTTTGAAAGTTGGAAAATGCTTTTTATAATCAGCAGAAAAATAATGTCAGCAAGTTAATATTCTTCCCATCCATGGGTGGGAGTAAAGCACACATAATGATTTGGAAACTGGGCTCTGGGGTTAGAATGCCCAAGTTCAGCGCCTGCCCCCACTACTTCTCAGCCGTGTGACCTTGCCAAGGTACCCTCAAGTCTGTCCTTGTAAAAAGAGGCTAATGATGGTGTGTACTTCACAGTCTTGCTTTTAGACTTATTTGAGCTTGAAAGATCTTCCATATAGAGCACTTACTAAATGTTCTATAAACATTTGTTACTGTTAATTCATATGATTTGGCTAATAGATACATATGAAACATTATGAAAGGGATAGATAATTCTAAAAGACCTTTACCAAGGCAATTGATTAACAACCTAATGAGCAACCACAAATTGAATATGTTTGTTTCTAAGTGAGTGACATGTTACCTAGAAAAAAACAGAAAAACCGTCAAATTTCATATTTTACTCAGTTATATGAACTTAACAGTGTTCACATATTTAAAAAATAAGAGTAGTTATTAAATGTAATTTGATATTCATCAATGACCAATATTCCTTTAATCTTGTTTAGTTTCATAAACATAGTTTCCTCAGTAAGTCTGGGGTAATATGTCTACCCAATTCTTTTAAATACTTATAGTTTTTCACAACTCTTTACTTATAGACAAAAATCAGCTCTATTTAGCAAACGTCTGAGAGTTGGTGAATCAGTAATGGAAATATTTGGTAAATTTTGCTCAGTGAGGTACATAAGCTGTACTGTCTTCCTCCTTTTCGTTAACTCCCTATTATGACTTTCTGGAGCACTAAATATCAAAGCTGCAAGTCTTACATTAAGACTTGTCTTAAGGCTGATTCCAAAGCAACAGTCCTCATGAGTCAAACATTTTAGATGCTTGGCTTTGGTGACAACCCAAAAGACATTAGAATCAGTTGTTAAGTTTCTGTTGAGCACCTCATCTATACTTGGAACGTAAGTGGATTTTGCAGCAATAAGGAAAAAACACACATTTCTGTCTAATGAGCCTGTAATCTTGTTGGAGAAAATTTGAACCAACAAAATAATAGTGAAATATCTAGGACAATATAAATGACATTGTACTGTCTGTACAGACCTACAGGATTTGAGAAGGGAGAAAAAGATCTGTTTAAGGCTAAGGTACTCCATGAAGGTTTTGTGAAAGATTTTGACTTCATTTAGGCCTTACATGATAGGCAACAGTTTTATTGGGAGAAAGGGATTGAGAGATGAGGTAGCATGGGGCGGTGAGAGGACCATGGGCTTTAGCTCCGCCACTTACTACAGGCTAGACCTTGGGCCAGATGCTTATACTCATTGAGCTGCAATTTTTTCATCTCAGAAATGAAGATGTAATCCCATTGAGTGCTGCGTACTCTGGAAAGCACTGCCCAGATGTTGTGGGATTCTAAAAGAAAAAAAACATCAGCAAGGGAGTATGGGGAAGATTGTAGAGCAGCCAGCCCAGAGATGAGACACCTGCTGTTTCATAGTGAGAATTCTTCCTTTTTTTTTCAAACAGGATCTTGCTCTGTCACCCAGTGCAGTGATGCAAAGACTCCTGGGCTTAACCATTCCTCTTTCTTCAGCCTCCTGAGTAGTTGGGACCACAGGTGTCAATAACCACACCTGGCTAATGAAACAAATTGCTTTGTGGAGATCTCACTCTGTTGCCTGGGCTGTCTCCAACTCCTTGGCTCAAATGATCCTCCTGCCTTGGCCTCCCAAAGTGCTGGGCTTACAGGCATGCACCATGTCACACAGCTGTGAATTCTTTTTGGCACACTCTCCCATCTTTCTATATCAGTTTCATTGTGAAACCCTCAGAAAATCAGCACTCTTTACGGTCTCGACTCTACTATCGAGTTACATATAAAGAAATGTCCAGGATTCAAAAGTAACTAAAAAGAACTCCAATATTTACTTGCATGGCTCAGCAAATATTAAAAGGGATACAATTCAAAGCCCCTAGCACTTCCTTAACCCCGTCTCCCTCCTTTCTGTCTTCTTTATATTGAAGCTGCGCTGGAGCATCCCACTCCCCGACCTTCACCCCCGGACCCCCAGCATGCAATTCCCCTCACAACCAGTCTGTGGTTTTCCCTCCTTTTCTCCCTGTATGTTATCATGCAGATGAATCTAGTTTTCAGCATCTATGTTCTCCCACACTTAATTGTGCCCCTCTCGTCTTGTTCTTCCATTTCTTTTTTTCTAATATGTTATGTGTAGCTTCAAAAAGACAAAAAATTGTGCAGTGAACACCCAGATGTCCACTAGTTTTTATAATTAACATATTGCTATTTATCCTTGTCATGTATTTACTCATCTGTCCATCTCTCTGTCTACTCACTCATCTTACACTTTTTACTATTATGGTAAAGTATATTTACATAAAATTTAGCATTTAAACAATTTTTAAGCATGCAATTTACTAGCATTAAGTACATTACATACATGAAATGGCATTGCACATTGCTGTGCAACCATCTTCACCTATTTTTTTTTTTTTTTTTTGAGACAGAGTCTTGCTCTGTTATCCAGACTGGAGTGCAGTGGCGTGATTTTGGCTCACTGCAACCTCTGCCTCCCAGGTTCAAGTGATTCTCCTGCCTCAGCCTCCCGAGTAGCTGGAATTACATGCACCCACCACCACGCTTGGCTAATTTTTCATATATTTAGTACACATGGGGTTTTGCCATGTTGCTGTGGAACTCCTGACCTCAGGTGATGCAGCTGCCACAGCCTCCCGAAGTACTGGCATTACAGGTGTGAGCCACTGTGCCTGGCCACCACCCATTCTTAAACCCCATTCATGTGAGTGAGTGTGTGCGTGTGATTCTGAATCAGAAGACAGGAGAATAAGCTGGCAAAGCCAGATACCTAGAAGGGTAAGAAAAAGAGATCAGGAAGAGGGTGGCAGAGGAACACACACTCATTTATCATTCTTGTGTCCTTGAAATGTATCTGTACAATGGAGATGATTTCCATGTTGGGGTCTTTAAAACTTTTTTTCTTTTTTTTGTAAAAAGCTAAAGTAGCTAATACATATGAAAGCATGTAGCCTAGGGATTAGTTTATGGTAAATGCTTGCCAAAATTTCTTGAATTCGAAAACAACCAAAATTAGAAGAGCTTTGCTCCAATCTGCAGTGGCTAGGCTATACTCCAGCAACAAACTCCCATATCACACCTTGGTGTCTTTCTCCCCAGTCCTTTCAGTCCATTGCAGCTTGGAAGGAGGATCTTTGTTCTCTTTCTCTTAACCTCGGAGACCAGGTTGAGGGAACAGTCATTTTGAACATTTGCAGGTGTCATAGCAATGGGAAGAGAACCCTGGAGGGTCTTGAACTGACAATTAAACGCTCTGGTGTTTGGGAGGCCAAGGCAGGAGGATCACAAGGTCACAAGTTCAAGCCCAGCTGGGGCAATATGGTGAAACACAGTCTCTACTAAAAACACAAAAAACAAATTAGCCGAGCGTGGTGGTGCATGTCTGTAATCCCAGCTACTCGGGTGGCTGAGAAAGGAGACTTGCTTGGAGCCAGGAGGCAGAGGTTGCAGTAAGCCGAGATCGCACCACTTCACTCCAGCCTGGGCGACAGAGCGAGACTCCATCTAAAAAAAAAAGTGCTCTGGCTTAAGAGGGACACAGGGGCACTTCCTCTCACAGCTATTGGCCAGAGCTAGTCACATGACTCCACCCAAACACAAGGGATTAGGAATTATCCTCCTAATCCTAGCATTGCCAGGGAGGAAGGAAGAGTTGGGACATTTGGCAAACAAAATTAGTCAACACCGTAATTTCAAGCCATTCCTCAATTACAGTTAACAAATTCAGAAACAGTTTGATTTCCATTTGACGAATTCTGTCAAGGTTGGCAATACCACCAAGTAAGTAACGTTTGTTAAATGTTCACTTAACGTAGTCCCTGGATTTTATTTTCCTTGTTTAATTAAATCTTCTCAGCAACCTAGAAAGAAAGTAGTATTATAATTCCTGTTTCCCGAGGGAGCAAACTGAGATATAAAGCTCCAGTAAGTAAGTTGGCCATAGACTCAAGGTGTCATGGAGTCCAGGCTTTAACTTCGGAGCTGGCTTGGAACCATTACTCCCACACAATCCGCCACAGTGAGTTATCAAAGCCTTAGCTTTGGCGACCTTTTTGTCTAACAGAACCAGAGATGAAGTCCTCCCTCTGCCTCTCCTCCTAGTTTAAAGTCACTAGACCACTCTCCAGAACAGAGTTTAGCAACATTACGCTCCCACGGTAAATGTTCAAAGCACCTCTGTGTTCCAGTCAGGAGATAAAACAGCTGTTCCCTCCGAATGGCTGATACTGAAATGTAAATGAACAAGGACATTAAAAAAAAAAAAAAAGAAAAAAATGAAAATAGATTTTCGTTCTTGCCTTTTAAAATTTTTATCATTTCCCATCCAAGCTTACTGTTTTTGTTTAATCTTGCCATTCCTTTTCTTCTTCCTTGTATGCTCTTTTTCTTAGGGATATGCAAACTTTATTAGTCAGCTCCTCTTTCAAGCTCTGTATGATTTTGTGTTTGAGAATTGGGAATCAGGTACTTTTACTGTTAGCCCCAGGGTGGATCTGAGCAGGAGGAAGCTTTATGAATAATCAGGGTTGACATCTCCAGCGTTGTTCCTTCATTATAAATATTGTTAAAGGAGCTGTGGCCACCATGGGCTCCCACTGAACAGGGTGTGTAGAGAGGCAGAGACTGCCTTTGATTTTAGCTCTTTCCTGGATAGCTCTACGCTGATGACCCTGGTGTTGACAGGTCTCTTAGATTTGGCTGCCTTTTTTTTTTTTTTTTTTTTTCAGAAAGTTTCTCTTCTATTAGCATAACTGTTTGGTCTGCACGAAGCTGGGTTCGGCATTCCAACTCGAAAGGCTAAGATCCATAGTTAATATTAGTGCTTGTGTGTTGCCTTAGTCTGAATTGCTAATGAATACTGAGCTGCTTTGTGACTTTAACCATTTTAGTGCCATTTGAATTAGTTAAAGCATCATGATGTTTCTCAAGGGGAAAACAAATGATAGTACCCTTTTTCCCAGCTCTTGAGAGCACCCAGCCTCCACATGTCTGAAAAGACACCAGTATTCCCTATGTCAGCTAAGGACACAACAGACCCCACCTGTATCCTACTAATCCCTGGTCATATTATTAGCAAACTGTCCTCTTCAGATTATTTACGTTATCTTGACACTAGTTCCATTTTCAAAATGGAGGATACATGCAAACTTGAATTTGTATTACTTGAGTAAAACTTTGCAAATTTCCTCTGCCTTCCGCCTCCCAGCTCCATCCAGTAGATGTGCAGAATAGCGTTATAAAACCTTTTACATGCTAAGATATTTGATGGACCTCATCTCACTTAAATGTCTCAGTAGCCCTGTGGAGAAAGTGATATTGCTGTTCAGATTTCCTTGAAAGATACAAAAATCGGCCGGGTATGGTGGCTCATGCCTGTGATCCCAGCATTATGGGAGGCCAAGGTAGGTGGATCGCAAGTTCAGAAGTTCGAGACTAGCCTGGCTAATATGGCAAAACCCTGTTTTTACTAAAACTACAAAAAATAGCTGGGCATGGTGGTGCACACCTATAGTTCCAGCTACTCGGGAGGCTAAGGCAGAAGAAATGCTTGAACCCAGGAGGTGGAGGTTGCAGTGAGATACAAAATTCTAGACTCAAGAAGTGAAGGAACTTCAGGGTTAGAATCTGGGCTAAAATGCTGGGCTTCTAATTCAAGCCATTTACTCTCCCACTTGGTTGATGTTTATTAGCAATATTTGCTATTTTTATTCCACCACCATTATTGAGCATTTATTTTGTGTCATACACTGAGATTACCAAGATAACTAAAGCAGAGTTCTAAAGAGCTCAGATTCTGGCGGAGGAGAAAGCCTTGCTTTCAACCCAGCCCTGATGGTGGTGATATTAAGTATTCAGTGCAAGGGTTGAAACAGGATACTGTGGTGGCATGGAGAAGAGACATTTAACTTGCTTTCAAGGGCTCAGGGAAGGCTTCTGGGAAGAAGTGACATGAGGGAATGATCCTTGAGTTAGCCATGATGAAAAAGTGGGCCTCTATGGTGGCCCATGCCTGTAATCCTAGCCCTTTGGGATGCTGAGGCAAAACAATTGCCTGAGTCCAAGAGTTCGAGACTAGCATGGGCAACATAGTGAGACCTCATCTCTGCAAATAAAGACAAAGTTTAGCTGGGTGTGGTGGCATGCGCCTAGCTACTGAGGTGGCTTACATGGGAGAATCACCTGAGTTCAGAAGGTCAAGGTACAGTGAGCACTCCACTATACTCCAGCCTGGATAAGCAAGACCCTGTCTCAAATCACCAAAACAGAACAAAACAACAAAAAAGGTGGGTCTTACTGACAAGGAGCTGAACATCTGCTTTTGGGTAAAGGGAAAGAGAGAGATTTTTTTTTTTCTTTTCCTTGACCCTTGAAAAAACACTTCAAATGCTTTGGAGTAAGCCTGCCAAAGACTTTGATATACGTGTATTTATGTGTGCTTAGGGTTCAAAAGTCCATGTTATCCAATTCTGGGCAAAAATGCACTTTGTTATACCAGATGTGAGCATAGGGAAGACAGCAGGAGTAGCAGATTTGAGGAGGACTCTTACGCATTTAGTTTTGTGTGATTGAATTGAGATGTTTATAGGAAGTTTGAATGCAAATAAATAGTCGGCATTTGGCTAGAGCGGGCTGGGATGATTGTGGTGTGGGGTTCAGGAGAGAAACCTGAACTGGAATCATCAGCGTCCGGGAGAGTGAAAGTACCACACCAAGTGATAGAAGAGATGAGGGCCAAAACTGGGATGGTGACTCACTTAGGGAGGCTGTAGCGGGTGGATTGCTTGAGTCTAAGACTTCAAGACCAGCCTGGACAACATGGTGAAACCCCATCTTCACTTAAAATACGAAAATTAGCCAGGTGTGGTGGCGTACGCCTGTAATACCAGCTACTCAGGAGGCGGAGGCACGAGGATCTCTTGAACCTGGGAGGCAGAGTTGCAGTGAGCTGAGATCGCATCATTATCTCCAGTCTGTGCGACTCTGTCTCAGCAACCAACCAACCTAAAAAACACTGGCTAAAGAGGCAGGAGGAAAGTAAGAGAAATGTGGTGTTCTGAAGCCCAAGGAGAGAGAGCACCATGTGGTCTACTGTTAAGCATGTAAGTTTCTGTTGGATTTAGCATGAAGGAAGTGATATCAGCCTTGTTGGGTGTGGTGAGACTCTCAACTGTAGGGGTCATGAAATGAATGAAAGGGTAAGAGTTAGAGATCACCTTTTAGGAGCTGACCTTTGATAAATAATAGCTGACTTTTTCTGAAGAAGAGGATGGATGTAGGGAAGTAGTTGGATGGGGAATTGGGATTGAGGGAGGAGATTTTTAAGGTAGAAGAGGGCATTAGGATGCTAATTGGGTGTGTCCACTAGAAAGAGAGGCTGCATTCAACTGAGCAAATCTTCAAGGCAAGACAGGAGTGGTATAGTCCAGGGCAGAGATGGGAGGATCAGCCCAAGGAAAAGGATGAATACTCTTTAAGTTTTATTAGCAATATTTGCCATTTTGGAAGGAAAGACTGAAGAATGGTTCAAGAACAGGATGGGAAGCAAAAATCAAGACAATGATGATTTTTGGATGATTCCAGGATGATTTGCTGTGTGCTAAGTAGGTGCCCGTCATGGCTATTCACATACATAGACAAAACGTTGTAATCCTCATACTGCAGATGAGCAAAGGGAGGCTCAAGGATGCCAAGTGAGTTACCCAAAGCCACAGCTGTCAGTGGCAGAGCTGGGATTCGAACACAGAAAGCCACGCTGCAGCACCTGCTCTCTCATCCACACTCTCTGCTACTTCAGGGAGGCAAGGCGACTGACTCAGGTAAGAGCCAGGAAGCTTCAGGAAGCTGGGTCAAGAAGTCTGACTCAGGGCTCCTTTCTTGCCCCTTGTGATCCCCTTCCCCAGGCGGGCTGTCTCTTTCTACATTATTAAAGGTAATACACTTTGGTCCTTGGAGGTCAGACGGTGTGTGTGTTGAGAGCATGTGACTCTCTGACACCCCTTTTCCATTGTCTGTACTATTCATTGTCTCTGCGAGTTACTCTGTGCAGTAGTCAAAGTTTTTCAAACTAGACTTTTCAGATTTCAGGGGAGCTGTGTGCCCTTTCTCCAGGAATTTAAATTTCTTGTTTGTTTGGATTTTAAGAGAATCTTAGAACATGTTAATATTTGTAATAGTGGCCGGGCGCGGTGGCTCAAGCCTGTAATCCCAGCACTTTGGGAGGCCGAGGCGGGTGGATCACAAGGTCAAGAGATCGAGACCATCCTGGTCAACATGGTGAAACCCTGTCTCTACTAAAAATACAAAAAACTAGCTGGGCGTGGTGGCGCGTGCCTGTGATCCCAGCTACTTAGGAGGCTGAGGCAGGAGAATTGCCTGAGCCCAGGAGGCGGAGGTTGCGGTGAGCTGAGATCGCGCCATTGTACTCCAGCCTGAGTAACAAGAGCGAAACTCCGTCTCATTAAAAAAAAATTAAAAAAATTAAAAAAATATATTTGTAATAGTGTTTGGTACAAAGAACTCAACTATGTTAATTGATTTGGGCTCCTAAGACAAGCTCAGAGGCTTAAGAAGTAAATAGGAAATCCATACCAAGTATAGGGCAAATAACCTCACTTAGCAAATATTTAGTACTAAGTGCCAGGGGAGAAAATGGTACAGGAAGATTCTAGAATATCAGTCATACTTTCAGGGTACTTAGATTCTATTTGAGGAAATTAGACTAATGAAAACATTTAGCACTTGAAGGGCTTAGGTGGGTGGGCTTTCGTTAGACCTCTGTGCCAGAACTTAGAAGTAAGTTATGGCTTAGGCTTGGGGTCCATTGGTCCATCCTTTTCCGCTGAAAAATGCTCTATCTTGCTGCCAAATTGAATATTGAAAACAGTATATTCTGTTGAGCCTGTGGGAAAAGAGAGGAAGGCAACTGGGTCTACTATCCCAGCTATATTCCTGTCTCAGAAGAGGTGAAGAAAAGGCCATAGCTGAGACCCCGACCGTGGAGAAAAGAGAGCGTCAATCGGGCCTCTAACAACAGCTTCCCTGTCCTGTCCTGCTGGTGGCCTTAGGAATGTCTTTCAGTCTGACCAGAGCCGCAACTCCTTCTTTCTTGGAGGGAGCAGGGCTGGTAAGTCGGCCAGAGGAGGATCTTGTGAGAGAAAAAGGGGCTGTAGAGTCCCCAACTCCACACATTTGATGACACAACCCATATGTATGTGTTGTTGTTAGAGGAACCAGGGCATGTTAGAACGAGCACCAGCGTGAGAAGCTTCATAGTGCAGCCTGTATTGCTCAGCTTTTTAAGAACAGGAGTCAGTTTATTTCCCCAGGGGGGATTAGGCTAAGAAATCAGTTCACACGCGCAAATCCCACAAGGGACCGGTGCATAAGCTGGAGTGATGATGTATTTATTAATTGGCAGTGGGTGACTGTGACTGGTGTCAGTTCTCACGGCAGACACACTCTCCTTTATGTTTGTAAGCTCAGGAGATGATGCTGCAGGTTCGAAGTTTCCCAGTGAGTTCCACATTTCAGTGGAGGAGTTGAATATTCTTTAGTCACAACTTGATGAATCACCCTTCTTTAGCGTCTGTGATATTAGTCAGCATTGATTATCTAGCGTAACAGTCTTGTGGACAATCAAATTACTGTAAACTTCTCGTTTTTAGACTTGTGCAGATTACCGGAAGTGTCGTTATGTTTATTTAAGGCAATTCATTGTGGTTAGTTTATAGATCATCTAGCAAGAGTTCTTGTTTAGATTGACCCATTGCCGAAAACATTTTAGGGTGGTACCTTATTCTTAAGTCACAAGTCAACTCTAATTGTGGGTAGCATTCTAGGATGATTTCCATAGATGGCCAGTGCAAGAATTCTTAATTTCACTTTCTTAGGACTTTATCTTCTTTTTTCATCTGAGAAATCTGAGTATGCCCTATATTTCAAGCTTAGCAGCTCAATGTTCTGAGCATACTTTAGAGTAGAATAGAAGAAGGTCAATAAATTAACATTACGAAGTATGGAACTAGAAATTCTAAGCTATCTGGTAAGGTCAGAGAACCCCTATTTTATATCTCAGGAAGTTGAGTTCAGGGAGTATCAGGAAGCCTGCCCAAGGACACATGGCTGGAAATAAGAAGACCTCAGAGTCCAGCCTAGGTTTGCATCCAATGGGAACACTCTGGGAATGAAAAAGTCCGTTCTTCCAGTTGAAGTGTTTTATATATGAGGCGAAGCTTTAGCTGAATCCCGAAGGGCAGGTGGGAATGAGAAGAGAAGAAAGTTTTGATGTAGTGAGCAACTCTGCGTTTCCTTGGCTAAACCCACCTCTTGGTTTTTGCATTCAATTCTGGGTACTACACTTTTCAAAGAATATAGACAAACTGGGGGCTATTTAAAGCAGTGGTTCTCAGCCTTTAATCCACCACCCTGTGATTGATTACATTTCTGGAGCAATGTATTCACCTGGGAATTTTGTATTGCTTTTCAGACTATGGCATAAAATAAGGCAGAGAAAGTAAGTTATCCTTAATTCTAGGGGCAGTTGCTGTAGTAATTTACCCTTTGCCGATCAAAAGAATGATTGTGTTATCAAATCATGGATAAAATATACAGATAGGAGATGAGAAACTAAGATGGTAATAAAACCAAAATCACGTTGTTAAAAAAGAAAAACCTTAGCCAAATTAAATTTAACAGAGTTTAACTGAGCAAAGAACGATTTGTAAATCAGGTAGCCTCCTGACCCAGAGCACAGGTAAAGAAAGGCTGGGCGTGGTGGCTCATGTAGGTAATCCTAATACTTTGGGAGGTCGAGGTGGGTGGATTGCCTGAGCTAAGGAGTACAGGACCAGCCTGGGCAATATGGTAAAATCCTGTCTCTACTAAAATTCAAAAACTTAGCCAGGCGTGGTGGCATCCACCTGTAGTCCCAGCTACTCATGGAGCTGAGGCAGGAGAATTTCTCGAGCTGGGAGGTAGAGATTACTGTGAGCAGAGATCATACCACTCCACTCTAGCCTGGATGACAGATGAACCTGTTCAAAAAAAAAGAAAGAAAGAAAGAAAAGGAATGTGATATACAGAAAACAGAAGTGAGGTACAGAAACAGCTGGATTGGTGACAGCTTGGAGTTTACTTTTTTGAACAGTTGGCCTTGCTGATTGGCTGAAAGTTGGTGATTGAACAAGAGTAGGTTACAGTCTGTTGACACCTCCATTTGGGTTATAGTTTACCATGTACAGAGAAACCTTCAGGCTGAACTTAAAATATGTAAGAAGGAGCTTTGGGCTAAATTTGATTTAACAATGTTCAATGAATAATGACTCAGGGCATTTTTAGAAGAGAGTATTCAGGCCGTGACAGGGGAATTTGAGTATTTGGAGAACCATTGTATGAAGGCATTAGGTACTTTTCAAAGATTTGTTTCCAAGGGGTATAGCCAAGATCATGGATTAAAGCTCCATGACAAAAACACTGACTAGAATAAGGAATATATACTAAGGCGATAGGAGAAGATGAAATAAAGTCTCTGAGAAGGTATGAGCTCCCCACTGGGGAGCTGGGGCTGTTTGAGTAAGAGCTGGACAAACTACTTGCTACAGATGTTGCTGTGGAGAATTGAGATCTGGAGAGGGGCTAGACCAGATGTGTTTCAAAACTCATTTCAGGCCAGGTACAGAGTCTCATGCCTGTAATCTCAGCCCTTTGGGAGGCCGAGGCTGGAGGATCACTTGAGGTCAGCAGTTAGAAACCAGCCTGGCCAACCTGGAGAAACGCCATCTCTACTAAAAATACAAAAATAAGCCAGGCATGGTGACGTGTACCTGTAATTTCAGCTCCTCGGAAGTCTGTGGCAGGAGAATCGCTTGAGCCCACGAGGTAGATGTTGCAGTGAGCCACGATCATGCTACTGCGTTCCAGTCCGGACAACAGAGTGAGATTCTATCTCAACCAAAACCAAACCAAAACAATAAAAACGAAAAAACCCCTCTTATTTGAACCTGAATTTCTTTTTTTTAATATTTGATTTTTGTGAGCACATAGCAGGCATATGTATTTAGGGGTTACATGAGACGTTCTGTAGTGTGTAATTATCACATTAGGGAAGATGAAGTATCCATCCTCTCGAGCATTTATCCTTTGTGTTACAATCCAGCTGTATTCTTTCAGTTATCTTAAAATGTGTAATTGAGTTGTTATTGACAATAGTCACCCTTTTGTGCTATCAAATGTTAGGCCTTACTCATTCTATTTTTTTGTACTGATTATAGCTCTGAATTTCTAAAATTAATAATAATTTTTATAGTTATTGACTTCTTAGTAGTCTCAAACACCAGATTAATCGCCAACAAATAAAATGGTGAAATCTTGGGCCTGTGGAAATCCAGCTATGCATTTTATCCTCAAAACTCCACACCTGAGAAGGTCGTGGCTTCTAAAGAGATTACAAAGTTGATTGTAGATTATTGATTGTGTTTGAAAAAGTATCCTTGAAAAGGAAAGTTTTTCAGGAGCCACTGCATTAGAATAAAGGAGTCCTTGACAATAAAAGGGACTTAAGAATAAAGGAGTCCTTGGTATTTGTCAAGAGTTTATTTTTAACCCCAATACCAAGCTTATGATAAATGATTATTAAAGTGAGTTTGTCATCTACTTGCTGTCTAAAAGCTCTAGCATATAAAAGCCATGGAAATGTGTAAGATTACCTCCGGAAAGAGAAGAGGGAAGGAAAGGGCCAAGCTGTCCAAGGTTTTTGCGCTCTCTCTCTCTCTCTCTCTCTCTCTCTCTGTTTTTCTCTTGCTCTGACCTTCTCTGTTTATGTGTAACTTTGTGCATTTATATTAAAGCTGTGTTTGTTTTAAGTGATCTCTGGCTTTCAGATGTTTATAGAATACAAAGTATTCTTAACCTCAGATGTTATTTAATGGGCACAAGAGTAAATACGTTTTTGCCACAGCAAAGTAGGTTTTGATTAAATATTAGGGTTAAAAGAGGAGCTGTGGGGAAGGTCCCTGGGTTTTGATGGCTGTTGGCTGATGATCACTGAGAGAATTGCTTAGCAGCATAGATCATAGTATTAGAAAAGAAAGGATTTAAACAGTGATTTTCATGCCTAACACAACTTCAGTCTTTCATTTCTATATTCCAAGCACTAAATAGAGTATCGAGAACACAGTAGGCGTTCAGCAAATGTTTTGGGATGAATTGGATGGAGTTTTGCTCTTGTTGCCCAAGCTGGAGTGCAATGGCGCAAACTCAGCTGACTGCAACCACTGCTTCCCAGGTTCAAACAATTCTCCTGCTTCACCCTCTGGAATAGCTGGGATTACAGGTGTATGCCACTGTGCCCAGCTAATTTTTTTGTATTTTTAGTAGAAACAGGGTTTCACCACGTTGGCCAGGTTGGTCTCGAACTCCTGACCTCAGGTGATCCGCTGGCCTAGGCCTCCCAAAGTGCTGGGATTACAGGCGTGAGCCACGGAGCATGGCCAGGATGAATGAGTTTGAGGAAAAAGAAAACTACTCTTAAACTTCAGTTACTTCTCTTCCTGAAATCATGTCTATGTGACTGATTGATAAGTGACTATTCCAGTCACCATCATTTGTTAAATAATTATGCTGCAAAATCATCTGTTTGACCGATGTGTACTGCCTCTGAGTTGACTGACTGCTTTGGCTCAGGGTTGACACATCCCGAGGCATAAGTTTCAGTTTTTGTCAGCTGATGGTCGCATTTGTATGTATAACCAGTTTGACTTACGTTGGTGGTATCAGGCACAAATATAAATCATGACAGTCCGATAATTGGTACTTGGGCCTTTTCTGACTGGAATGATTTCTTAGCCATTCTGTTGGTTAGTGACACTGAATACTCACCGATGGAACAGCACTGGCCAACTGATGGGAGGGTTCCTTCCTGAAAAGATCTTAAAATAGCATGTAATATAGAACAAGCCAGTGAATGTGAGTTCACCTAAGTGTGAATGATGGAGAGTGATTCTCCACTGGTAAAATTTGGGCAAAGCAGGATGTAAACATAGGTATTTTTTATTTTATTATACTTTAAGTTCTGGAGTACATATGCAGAACATGCAAGTTTGTTAGAGAGGTACACACATGCCATGGCGGTTTGTTGTACCCATCAACCCATCATCTACAGGAGGTATTTCTCCTAATGCTGTCCATCCCCTAGCCCTCCACACCAACAGGCCTCAGTGTGTGATGTTCCCCTCCGTGTGTTCTCACTGGACATAAACCTATTTTTTAGGTCTCTGGTTGTGGTGGACAAATTTTAAGGTGGTCTCCATGATCCCTACCTCTTCGTGTTTATGCTCTTTAATACTCCCTTTGGGTGTGGGCAGGACCTCTGATTTATGTCTAGGTCACAGAGTATGGAGAAGGTGATGGAATATTATTCTTGTTGATCATATTTCATTTTAGAAGACTGTCTTGCTAGCAGAATTGATCTGCAGTTATTGTGTCCTTGTTAGCTTTGAGCCCCTACACGTGCAAGAACATGAATTTTGCCAATACCTCAGTGAGCCTGAAAGTGGATCTTCCCCCAGATGTGCTTTCAGATGAGAAGTCAGTCCTGGCTGACCTTGACTGTGGCCTTGCACAGGACTCAGCCAAAGCTGTGCCTGAATTCCTGACTCTCAGAAACCATGACATAATAAATATGTGTCGTTTTAAGATGCTAAATTTTTGATAATTCGTTACACTGCATTAAAAAAGCATACACTGGTATTCTTAAATAAACATTTGACTATGGTGTTGGTGTTCAGGATATCCACCCAGGAATCTGCATGGAAGATGCCTTAATCTTCTAACTTTCCTGGATTCGCACACATACACGTTAAATGCTGACTTTTCCAAAGCAAGGAAGAACAAGAAAAAAGAAGTGGGCCCTATGTTGCTAGTGTTAAGTTTAATAATGTGCACGTTTGAATTACTGACCAGGCTATTTGTGTTTAAAGGAAATAAAAATACGATTGAATTTCTATAAGCAGTTAAATCTTGTGGTCAGAGTGGTATTATTTACTTACCACTCTTTCTTTCCTTCCTGCCCTTGCCTGTCTTCTCTGTGGGTGGATACCTCCCTGCCCCACTAGTTTTGGGTGTGGCCATATAAATTTCTTTGACCAGTGGAATGTGGCAAAGTGATGGGTGATCAGCTGTAGGCTGAGGCGTAAGCGGTTTGGTGAATGTCTGCCAGCATTTTTTTGCCCCTGTTCTACACCACGAGAAAACCACACTGAGGTAGCCACAGCTTTTGAGCCTGGATTCCTGAATGAAAAACCCGTGGTACACACCCGAATTTGACAAGCTTGAAGCCATTCTGTCCCAGCCAGGCTGCAGACCTGTGAACGTGAAGTAAACGTCCTAAGTGTCTGAGATATGGAAATTGTTATGTAGACTCACTGCACCAAGAGCTCACTAATACAAAATCCAAGATCATTCAAAATTATTGAACTCTTTAAGTGAGGCCAGCAAAGATTGTAGATTTTATCCCTTACCACAGAAGTGTAAGTAAATGAAATTTTTCTTCCCTCCTGCAGCAGTGTATTTGGTCTTTATGTGGAAAGCGCCCTCTAGAGGAAGTTTCTCAATCATTTTCTGTTGAATACTAGTGTTACTGAGTATATTCACAGGTGTTTTGTGAAATGAGGATTTTATATTGATGTCAGTGAAAAGTAGACTGACATATGCATTAGTTCTAAGAATTCCTTCACTGAAAGAAAGGACTTCTGTTGAATGTAATTAAACCCAATATTTTTTCCTATTTTATTTGACCATTGATATGATTAGGCTTTGTGTCCCCACCCAAATCTCATCTTGAGTTGTAATCCCCATAACCCCCATAGTCCCCATGTGTCAAGGGAGAGACCAGGTGGAGGTAATTGAATCCTGGGGACAGTTTCCCCATGCTGTTCTTGTGACAGTGAGTTCTCACAAGATCTGATGGTTTTATAAGGAGCTGTTCCCCCTTCACGTGGTTCCCCCTTCACTTGACACGTCTCCTCCTTGCTGGCCTTGTAAAGAAGGCGCCTTGCTTCCCCTTTGCCTCTCACCATGATTGTAAGTTTTCTGAGGCCTCCCCAGCCCTGCTGAACTTTGAGTCAATTAAACCTCTCCTTTATAAATTTCTCAATCTTGGGAAGTTGTTTTTTTGTTTTGTTTGTTTTGTTGTTTTTGAAACGGAGCTTTGCTCTTACTGTCCAGGTTGGAGTGCAATGTTGTGTTCTCCACTCACTGCAACCTCTGCCTCCCAGGTTCAAGCAATTCTCCTGCCTCAGCCTCCCGAGTACCTGGGATTACAGGCATGTGCTGCCCTGCCCGGCTAATTTTATTTTTTATACTTTTATTTTTAGTAGAGACAGGGTTTCTCCATGTTGGTCAGGGTGGTCTTGAACTCTCGACCTCAGGTGATCCACCTGCCTCGGCCTTCCAAAGTGCTGGGATTGCAGGTGTGAACCACTGTGCCCTACCTGGGTAGTTCTTTATAGCAGTATGAAAATCATACTACAACCATAGATGCCACTCCTTTTTCCTGCAGGACACTAATTCATACCTTATTCCTCTGAAGCAAGTAGATGCTGCTATTCAGAGGCTTTGTGCTCACCTAACTGGCCTTCCCAGATTACTAAAGATGCCGTGTGATGTAAGTTTGGATTGGTGCCCTCAAAATCTAAGACTATTAGGCAGATACTGCAGAAGTCATGGATTAGTATGTCTCCCGAGGAAGTATTAGAAAACCTGAATAAGCAAGTTGCCCAGATTAAGGTAGTTAATAAAGAAAGGCCTTGTCAATGCAAAGGTATGGAATCCTCTACTGGGTTTGAGAGTAATTTTCTGGAGAGTCAGGCAAGGAACTCAAAATTTGGAGTGATCAGTCACACTTGTTCATATTGTCAACTGGTTATTTGCATTCTGTTAATGGCTGATTCAAATCTAACATAAAATGACTCAATATTTTGTCCAAATTAACTTAAAACTAGTGATCTGGAGGTCTTAGATGTTTTTAAGTCCAGGAGATCACTCATGAGAATTTCATACATGTTACATGCTTAGATGCATAGAGTTGCTGGTGTTTCCTCTTATCACTGAATGTGCTGGGGGATAAGTAATCCTTCTAATTTATAGCTTTAGATGGGGATGTGAACTGCTTGTACTGTAAATACATTAAAAATGAAAAAATACTATATGAAAAAGTTTACAAATATTTCCAAATATTTCCAAACGCCCAGTTTGGTGATGGGAAGGGATTTCTCAAACTCCCTTAGGGCTTTATCTTCTGACTACAGTTGATAATTCTTGATAATCTAATAGCTGCCCTTTGGAGATACTCAGTTGTCTTTAACAGCAGTTCTGGTTATGTCATCTCAGTTATTTGGGAACTGGGTCTGTGCTTTCAGATGAGAATGAAAAAGCATTTCTAGGGTGGGTGACAGTGACTGGGGAAGACATGAACATGGTCACTTTAAAAAATGGCTTTGGTGGGGGAATGAGATTAGCATATTAATTAAGATCTTAACATCCAGTAATGATCTCATTTGCTTATATAAACAGATGACAACAATATTGGGAGAAATGCTGTAAAACCCCACTCTTTAGATGTGTAAGTGAATTTTGGATGCATATAGGAATAGCTGTTGGAGAGCTCAGGAAGCTAAAGTCAAATGTGTTTCCAGTGTCTGTGCCTGTTTTCATAGGCTGGTTCCTCCTTGTTTGCTCACTTTTTCTCATCTATAAAACAGGCAACTGTGACGGGGTGGGGCGGGTAATGGCAGGGCGGTGGGGTGGGGGGACTGGTTATAATGTTTCTTGATAAACCTTTGTAAAGCAATGTGCTGTTGCGAGTAATGGGCTCCATTCATTATTAGCCCAGTTGATTTTCATTTACACTTGGCTCTAACAATTAGCTTGAGCAGGTGTGAAGGTGATGGAGGGGCTGGGACGCCCAGAGGTCAGCCTTGGCTGGATGTGATAAATTAACCATTATTATCAGCAGTGAAAGTGGTTCTTTACGCTTGTCAGCAGCAAACAAAGGGACAACATATCTCACATAAACTCACTGTTCAGAGCTGGGTTTGATGAAGGGTAAGAGTTTCGTTCAAGGCCCTGTGGGCAGATGGGAGGGAGGCAAAGAGCTCACAGAAGTAGAGGTGACGGTGATGTCTTGGTGACAGAGTAGTATGTGGATGCCCCAGTCTGGGCTGTTTTGCAATGCTCATTTGCAATGCTCACCCATTCCAGTAAGAAGCTGCTATAGCCTCTGCTGCTGATGGGAATCCCACCTGAGCTTGCTTAAGGATTATTAGGAGGTGAAGAGTTGGTACATCAAAAAAAACAGCACAATTATTACAGAGATGTACATTTCCGTATACCAATGAACCAATATTTTCAAACAAGGCCTTGTAATTGAACACATTTAAAGTCAATGAAAAGAAAAAACTAGAATTACTCAGTTCTCCATCTGTACCAGTTTTACAGGACTCTAACAGGCTTAGAAAGGTGTGGCGGTATCCACAGAAGGTAACACCAGATCCTATCTAGTTTAGATACAATGGATCTAAATACCTTGATTCTGAAACAAACACTATTTTCACACTTAGTTATACCTTGCCATGGAGAGTCACTGAGAATACCCAGAGGTCAAACAGTCAAATAAGCAGGGGAGAGGTGATGCTTGCTAATCACTGTCCGTATGTTGAAATCCCATAGATAACAGTTTGGTTTGACAGTGTCAGAGGGACTGAAAGCTTTTAACCCCAAATTCATATGCTGAAGCCATAATCCCATGATGTGACTGTGTTTGGAGATGGAGCCTATAAGGAAGTAGTTAAGGTTAAATAAGGTCATGGCGCGGAGGCTCTGACTGAGCAGGACTTCTGACCTTATAAGAAAAGGTATCATAGCTGTGTGAACTCTCTCTCTCTCCCGCATCACAACCCCAGGCACCAAGGAAAGGCCTTGTGTGCCCATCTGCAAGCCAGAAACTGAATTTTCTGGCTCTTTGATCATAAACTTCCCAGCTTCCAGAGCTGTGAGAAAATAAATATCTGTGTAAGTCACCCGATCTGTAGTATCTTGTTATGACAGGTCGAGCAGACTAAGAGATTAAAAATCTGTTTGGAATATGGTAGCACGTGAGTGGGACTTGTTGAATGTTTTATTTTAGAGTAATTAGGCTGAGACTTCAGTGAGGAACCCCTCAATACAGCGTGTATTAGTTTTTGCTCTTGGACTGATAAGACCTCCATGAAAGAATCATTCGTTTTTTTGCCTAGGTATGACTGCCTGGCTGCTAGGGTTCCCTGAGCTAAGTGGGGGCAAGACTTAAGGGGACGGACTTAGTTTCACATATTCTCTGGATTTTGTGAATGGTACATCCACTGTCAACTGTACCTAGTAGTTTTTAGTTGAAATACTCTTTGCTGTACCTTCATGAGACAAAACAGACAAACCGTTTCAATCCTGTGTTTGAGTAGGAGTTGTGCCATGCCTAGATTGGGGAGTCTATTACTTAAAACAACCCTTAAAATTTTCTCCATCTGGATTTTTCTTTGTCTGTAGTGTGAAGTATGGATCTGACTTAACTTTTTCCACTCTGCTCTGTTGTTCCATCACCAGTTTTTGAATAGTTTTTTCCCACTGATCTGGAATCAGATAAAATAGTAAAGGGAAGACAGAAGACAGAAGGAAGGAAAAACTGTCTGCAGTAGTGTTGACGGAAACACGGTTGCTGGGTCCAAGGATGGGCCTGAGAAGGGCCTTTCTCCATGCCCAGCTTGGGCTCTAGGCTCAGCTTCTTGGCTTCCCTTGCTCTAAGAATCGAACCCTAACAGAGTTTTAACCCTACAGTGAGCGTTACAGCTCCATACAAGAGTTCTTGGACTGAGAGTGAGAGCAGCAGTGCAGTTTTTTGAGCAAGCAAAAGTAAAAGCTTTATTATTTAACAATTTAATATACCTTAGAGATCTTTTTAAATTCTTATATAAAGGGCATTCTCATTCTTTTTTACAGTTGCATAGTAAAAGGCAGTTCAAAAGCTTTTTTTTTTTTTTTTTTTTTTTTTTTTTACAGTTGGATAGTGGAAAAAAAAAAAAAAGGCAATATCAAAAGCTTTCAGAGCATGGAAGGGGACCCACGGAGGTTACTGTTGTTGGTCAGGACCACCTGGGCATAAGCCCTCAAGTAATTCTGAGTGGCCGAGTGGTTGCAACCTAGTCCTGAGTGGGGAGAGGGTTTATGACCATGAGTCACCTAGTTTTCTCTTTCTGATGGTGGTTTGTTCCCTAGTTTCTGACACTGCTTGCAAGTTCAATAGAACGTGGTCGAACAGCTGATTGGTAGGTTGAACACAGCCTCCTGATACTGGTTGAAGTAGCGGTGTTCACCTTTTCCCGTGCTAGGGTTTCCAAAAAGTTCCCCATTGACCCAAAAGGTTTTATTCCCTGAAAAGCAACCAAAAGATAAACTATGTGGGAATAAATTTAACAATAAATGTAAAAGTCATATATAAAGAAAACTTAAAAACATTCCTGAAGAACTTAAAATAATTGGAAAAAGAAGGAAAAGGCCTATCCTGTTCTTGACTAAAATGACTCATTATTATAAATATGTGAGTCTTCTCTAAGTTAATTTATCAATTTAAGAGAAGACCTCAAAAATACCAGAAAGGCTTTTTTCTTTCTCTTCAAAACCAGGCAAAATTAGTTGTATGTAGTTATATGCAACATACAGGATTTTTTTTTTTTTACTCTAAAAATAGCTAGAAAAATCGAAGAGCAAAAATTAGAACTAGATGTTGCAGATATTGTATGTTATACAGCATTAGTTATTAAATTAGTATATTATTAGTACATGTGGTCAGAGCAATGAAAGAGAACAAAGTTCAGAAATGGATCTCAAGTATGCACAATTTTAATATATGCAAAAGTGGCAGTGCAGCTCAGTGGGAAAAATGAACTGTTTAAAAACTGGTGATGAGACAAGGCAGCCTGGAAAACATGAAGTGGGATCCATACTTCACACTATATACAAAGAAAAATTCAAATGGAGAAAAACTTTAACACAAACAAATGCATTGAATTAAAGAAATGGAAGAATGCTTTTATATCTCAGAATAAAGGCTTGTAAACTATGACTTCAAATCTAGAAGTCTTAAAAGATGAATAGATTTAAGCATGTGTGTTTGTATTATATGTGTACCTGTATGTTTCTTCTACATAGTAAAAATCAGACACAGCCGGGCGTGTAATCCCAGCACTTTGGGAGGCCGAGGTGGGTGGATTACCTGAAGTCAGGAGTTCAAGACCAGCCTGGCCAACATGGTAAAACCCTATCTCTACTAAAAATAAAAAAGTTAGCAGGGTGTAGTAGCACATGCCTGTAGTCCTAGCCACTTTGGGAGGCTGAGGCATGAGAATCACTTGAACCTGGAAGGCAGAGTCACAGTGAGCCGAGATTGTGCCATTGCACTCCAGCCTGTGTGACAGAGCGAGATGCTCGCTGTCTCACCAAAACAAAGAAAAAAAGCATTATCAAAAGAACGATGACAAATTGGGGAAAATACTTTAAGCTCCTTTTGCAAAGAACTAATTTCTTTAAAATGTAAAGAGAGCCTACAGTTTCAATAAGAAAATACTTAATAGAAAGTTTACCCAAAGGAACCACAAATGAACCTTAAATACATGCAAAAAAGCTCCACCTTGCACATAGTGGAAGAGACAGGTATATTAAAACTACACTGTAATATCATTTTTTTTTCTTGCCAGTTTGGCAAAGGCTAACAGTTTGCTAACATGTCCTGGTGGCAAAGGTATAGAGAAATGATCACTTCATGCTGGTGGGAGTATAAATTAGTACAAATCTTCTGGAGGGCAATTTGGCGGTGATATGACACTTAAAAATACTCCCTTTTACTCGACACTTCAACATCTAGCAATTTACCTCGCAGATAGATATACCTATGCATTTGTGTAATAATTTATGTAACAGATAATTTATTGCAGTGTTGTTTGACAGAAGATTGGAAAACTTGGAGATCTACCCGTAGGGGACTGCTTAATAATTATGATACATTCCTAAAAGGAATACTATGCAACTGTAAAAAAGAACGAGAATGCCCTTTATATAAGAATTTAGAAAGATCTCTTAAGTATATTATATTGTTGAGTAATAAAAGGAAGGTGAATAATAGCATAGTATTATGGATAAAATAGAGGAAGAAAATTATATACTGAGCTTGTAGATGTATTTTTTAAATCTCTGGAAGGATAAACCAGAAACTAACAATAATGGCTGTTGGCTGGAGAAGGATGGGAACTGTGTAGATGGGTATATGGATGGCAGGGAGGCTTTTCAGAGTCTGCACTTTAGTACTTTTTGATGTTTGAACCACCTGAGTATTTTACCTTTTAAAAACAATAAATGAATAATTTTTAAAATCTAAAAATGAGTGTAAGAACTTAAATAACACTTGCATGTTTGAAATGGTTTCCCAAAAGTTACTACAGGAGGATCATAACAGAACTGTGTTGCACTTAACTTTTGAAAAAAATAACACATATGCAAGATATGTAATGCAGGGGTGTAGTCACTAAATGCTGTCCCAAGCTGTGCTACCTGAATCAGTGGATTTCAAACTCCCATACCTGCATTCATGGTTCTGCAGTAATGATTAGTGATGCTTTGCTTTATAAACTGTAGGCCCCATGAGATGTTTACATAAGAATAAAAGATGCATTTTTTTTTCATTTGTCTTGAATTTACATAAAGTTTTTTTTAATTAGCTTCAAAATGCTAGGGGTGCTTTTCTGGATTGGTCGACTGATTTTACTGATTATAATCAGACCATTGGGTTTGTGTTACATTTCATTTTGTGTTATGGACTAAACTACTTGAACCATCCAGAAGTGTTGTGTTTACTTTTTAGTTAGGAAATATAATTAAACAGGTTAATCAATTTCCAATCATAATATTTTTTCCACATCAAAGTAGTAAATGTTTATTGTACAAAGTTGAAAAAATTTAGAAAAGAAAAAAGAAAACATTGTCATACAAAAATAATCTTAGGTAGCCTTTCCATGTTTCTTTCTAATCTGTATTATATGTTAAAAAATGGATCCTACTCTTTGACCTGTTTTTCATATAATAAGATTGTAGATAACAGCATTTCAAATGTTAATTACATTCTAGAACAGGATTTTTAATGACTCTTGTGTATTGCACTATGGGGATGTCCCATAATTTATTTAATCCTGTAGTCTTGGACATCTAAGGACAACCTATTTCTGAAGCACTTTGTTTAATTGGAGTTTTTCTGTATCTTACTTAGGATGAATTTAGTTTGATTTGTTTAAAAGGCTGCATAGGATTCTCACTGGCTGCCTGAGAAGGATGCGATCCTTGGTCCTGTGTTAAGAGTGGATCCAGTCCCCAAGGCCAGCCTTGATACGTGCCTGTCTCACTTTCTGCCGGAGTGATAAAATTGGGCCATTGGATGGACCGTGTTTCCCAAAGCCACTTGAAACAATGATTTTGCTGGCTGTTGTTTGTTGTGGATTATACTGTCACTCAGATGCTTTCAGATGTTATGGTAGCACATATTAAACACTACGTTGGGTATGGATGTTCTAGGCAAGGGAATTTAATCTTTTTAAATGTAGGTTAAGGCCATCCCTTTTGGAAAACTGGACAGAAATTTGGCATGGTAAAAAATTCCAACCTGACCCAAGCATTCTGAATCAACAGTTTTGTCTCAAGTCCTGTGCAGTGACATGAAGTTGGAATGCCACCTGTTTTATGTTTTTTCAGCCTTCTGGATTAAAGAATATATTGTATAAGTTCCACTTTGCCATCAGTTAAGAAAATGTACGTTCAATGTGTAATGTGGAGGACTTAATTGAATTTGCCTTCAGTAATTTGTCATTTGGTTCAAATAAGTTAGGGCCTATCTCCAGTTTCCTTGGAAGTGAACGAACATTCCTTCTTTGATGAGGAATATAAAAGTTACAAACAAATGTTAGGCTCAATAATTTAAAACGTTTACAATATGTCTAAGCATGTTAGATAACTTTTCACATAAGAAAAATATATACTAACTCTAAATAATTCTTTTCTGTTTCTACATTGTCTCCTAAGGGTGATGAGGTGACATAATTAGCTTCCCGTGAGTGTGTATGTGTGTGTATATATATATATATAGTTACATAAATGAGAAAAACGATAGAAGTGGAATTCCTTTCTAAATATTCTGTAGTGAAGCCTTTGCTAATTAGAAATCAGTGAGGTTCTATCTTCCATCAGCCCACCTTGATTTCCCAGTCCTCTAACCCAGCTTTGTCTGGTAAAGAGCAGTGTTCAGATACTAGAAACCGTGTCTTGGAGTGTGCACTGAGGCCAGGTAAGAATTGGCCAGAACACCAAAAAGGAGGAAATAACTGAAGTCAAGATATGGACCAAGAGGAGGGGTAACAGGAGGGCCCAGAAAATCAAGAGCCAGGGACAGTTTGTTCTTTTGTAAGAAATAGGAAGCCATCGTTGCATTTAAACAGGAGCGACATGATTTTGTGGGTGTTTTAAAAGGACAGTGAGTACAGTGTGGTGAATGAAATAGAAGGGAAGAAACTGAAGGCAGGCCAGATGTGACAGTGATTCCCGAAACTTTTTCATCTCTTGCATTTGGCCACCCAGTGCAGTTCCCCCCATGGTATGAAGCAAGAGTCGTACATAGTATAGCCTTTTAGCATATGATAACCCTCAGATATTTTCGGTTCTATCTAGTTCATCCTATTACATTTACAAAATGTTAGCCATGAGCCTCTAACTTGATTTAACAGCATTAACCGGTCAAAACTTACTTAAAATCTGAAGAACACTGACTTGGAAGATGCAGTGGAAGTAATAATCTAAAAATTATTTATTTATGTGCTTTTCTTCTTTTGCCTTTTTAAGTACATGACCTTTGCTCTCAAGACATCCATCTGTCTTGGTGATAAGTGGGGTTTATGGTAGAAGGAAAGCAAAGAGAAACACTAACACAGTATTCTGATTCTGGCATTCAAACAGAGGAATTTACAGCAAGACTGTAAACCTTTATAATAGGCTATTATTTTGAATTTGAATGCCTAAACTTACTTACCTACCTTTAAAAGAGAATGGAACAGGAAGCGGAGGGGGAGAGGTCCCTGTCTTTCTGGAACAAGCTTGTCTGAGAGGCTCTTTGAAAAGAGCAGGGACCTTTGTATCCAAGGCACAAAGCAGCCAGAATGGCACCCATAGTAACTCCAGGGCTGAGTAGGCACCAGAGTCAAGATCATCACAGAGTGCATTGGCCAAGCCAAGAGGATGGACACTGGCAGGACACCCAGCATCTGGGGGCATTGTCATTGAGACCCAGAAGTGCCAGCCAGCATAAGCCCAATGCATCCCATTCTCTCAAGGTCACCAGGACGTGTATGACACCACCCTCTCTGTATATCAAGATACTCTTTCAGGGAGAAAAGCAGTGAGAAGGAAAGGCCATTGACAGACTGAACATTTTCTAAAAGGGCTGAATAAACAATCAGATCAAACTTAGCTATGAACTCAGTTATAATGGTCAGCTATTTTATCCTCAGAAGTAGATAGGAGCTTGTGAAGGAAAGCAACGTCAGCTATAGATTAAAAAAAAAAAAAAAAAAAGCTGAATTTTCCCTCCAATTCCAAATCATGAAAAGTTGAATTTGTGGTCTATCATAGAGACTCTTCCTAAAATGCAAAGCAAAATAATGAACTTCATTTCTTGAGTTTTTTTCCATCTCAGAGTATTAGTACCATTCACTAACTCTGTTATTTTCCCTTGTGAATTACATATTTAAAGTTTTTTTTGAGCTTATACTTAGTAAAACAAGTAAGCAATTCAGAAATGCCATGGTGACCAACATCTAAATTCTTTTGGTGAAATACTGTAATAAGTGAGGGCAGAATATTATACTGAATGGGCAAAAGCTGGAAGCATTCCCTTTGAAAACCAGCACAAGGCGAAGATGTCCTCTCTCACCACTCCTATTAAACATAGTGTTGGACATTCTGGCCAGGGCAATCAGGCAAGAGAAAGAAAAAAGGTATTCATATACGAAGAGAGGAAGTCAAGTTGTGTCTCTTTGTGGATGACATGATTCTATGTTTAGAAAACCCCCTCACCTCAGCTTAAAAACTCCTTACGCTGATTAGCAGCTTCAGCAGAGTCTCAGGATACAAAATCAATGTGCCAAAATCACAAGCTTTCCTTTACACCAACAATAGACAAGCAGAGAGCCAAATGATAAATGAACTCCCATTCACAATTGCTACAAAGAGAATAAAATACCCAGGAATACAACTTACAAGGGACACGAAGGAACTCTTCAAGAACTGCAAATCACTGCTCAAGGAAATGAGAGAGGACACAAACAAATGGAAAAAGCTCATCATCACTAATCATTATAGAAATGCAAATCGAAACCACAATGAGATACCATCTCATTATCAGTCAGAAAAGTGATTATTCAAAAGTCAGGAAAAATTAGATGCTGAAGAGGATATGGAGAAATAGGAATACTTCTATACTTTTGGTGGGAATGTAAATTAGTTCAACCATTGTGGAAGACAGTGTGGTGATTCCTAAAGGATCTAGATCCAGAAATACCATTTGACCCAGCAATCCCATTACTGGGTATATTCCAAAAGGATTATAAATCATTCTATAAAGAAATAGGCACACATAAGTTTATTGCAGCACTATTTACAGTAGCAAAGACTTGGAAGCAACCTACATGAACATCAATGATAGACTAGATAAAGAAAATGTGGCACATACATACCATGGAATACTAGGCAGTCATAAAAAAAGAATGCGATCACGGCCTTTGCAGGGACATGGATAAAGGTGGAAGCCATCATCCTCAGAAAGCTAACACAGGAACAGAAAACAAAACACTGCATGTTCTCACTCGTAAGTGGGAGTTGAACAATGAGAACACATGGACGTGAGGGGAGTAACATACACCGGGGCCCGTAGGGAGATAGGAGGCTAGGGGAGGGAGAGCGTTATGACAAATAATGCATGTGGGGCTTAAAACCTAGATGATGGGTTAATAGGTCCAGCAAACCACCATGGCACGTGTATACCTATACATAAATACCTTTGGAACAAATCTGCACACTCTGCATGTGTATCCTGGAACTTAAAGTTAAAAAAAAAAAAGTGAAGGCAAAAATAGGACTCTATGAGATACTTATTTCATGTTTTGAAAATTAACAAATAGAACAACTTTCAGGAGGGAATTGGGGAAAATACAGGATTTTACGTATGCCACTGCAGCACATTTGTTCCATAGCAAAGTTAAAAAATCTACTGACAGTGACTAGCTTTGGTTCTTTAAACACCTCAAGGCACCTAGGAAGTGTGTCTTTAAAAGGACACCAAAAGTTGGTTTGTTTGATTAAAAAGTGAGATTGGGGTTTGGGGAATAATGAGGTGAGCCTGTGTGTCTTAATTAGAAGTTGAATGAACAAGGGAATGGAGATGGATTTTTATTTTCATGGCAAATAGCTATCCAAGAGAAGCGTTTTTTCTTGAGTTTTCAACGAATTTCGAAGAGGTTCTGTCTCAAAATCTCTCTCGATAAGCAATAGAAATTGTCTACAGATATAAATACCAAATCTGAGATGGTGAAGATGGAGGCAGATGAACCATCAGCAGTTCATTCATTACTTGGGGAGATGGGTCCTTTCAGTGCTTTCAGTTGCATGAGCCTGGGGTTAAAGCAGCATAGCTCGTGGATGAAGTCCCCAAAGAGCTAATCAGCTTTGCAAGGGAACAAATTATCTCATAGAGTCAAGGTACCCCTGTGTCTACAGACCTCTTTTTCTTTGAGACACAGTCTCACTTTGTTGCCCAGACCAGAGTACAGTAGCATGATCTTGGCTCACTGCAACCCTCGCCTCCTGGATTCGAGTGATTTTCCTGCTTTTGCCACCTAAGTAGCTGGAATTACAGGTGTGCACCACCACAACTGGCCAATTTTCATATTTTTAGTAGAGACAGGGTTTCACTATGTTGGCCAGGCTGGTCTTGAACTCCTGGTCTCAAGTGATTTGCCTACCTCAGCCTCCCAAAATGCTGGGATTACAGCTGTGATCTGTAATCATGCTCCTGCGCCTGGCCTCTTTAAACTTCTTGAAATCAAATTCAGTGTTGGGTAGAGGGAGGAGAGAGAAGGTAGGTAACTCAGAACTTCTGGAAAAGCAACCCAAATTGTACTTACTGAATACTAGCGTTACCTTCAAATGGGGAAATACGGATTTAGACCATTTGTTAACCCCATCAGTGCATATGTTAAAGGTACTTAGACCTGCTAACAAACAGTGTCTTTTAAAATTCCTTAGCTTGGAGGTTTTTTTCGTATAATATAGAAATAATATAGGTCTCTGTGGTTATGCCATTCTGAAAAATGCCACAGTAACAGAAGGCAAGATTGCAGATGGAAAAATATAAAGAAAAAAATCCAATTGTGATAATGTCATTATAGCAACACTTAAATTGCATTTATCTATCAAAACTTTCACCTTTATGTCTCATGTATAGACACTGGAGATGAGAGAAACTTGAGAAATAGTCCACTGTGAAGTTTGCCCATCCCAAAATAGTCTCTGGGAGCCTGTTTTTAAATGACTTCTTTCTAAAGCACTAATTTCTCTTGTTCCTATGAAATCACTTGACGAATATTATCTAAAAGCATGTTGGTGTCAGAAGCCTTCTGAGGACTACATAACATCTGGTTCAAAATACCTGTGTTTTTGAGTTTATAGACAGTTGAGTCAATTGCATAGTTTCACCATCAGATAGCACATTTTAATTCTGGTAGATCTTAAAGCCTACCTTTAACTGCAAGTTAAAGTCTGTAGTTTGGCTTCTACAGAATTTAATTTTATCTGTACCCTAAAATTTATACCTTAATTGTAACAATGTCTGGTATCTGCTAATTGCTTCAGGTGTGTTCACCTGCATCTATGAAGATTGTCTTTCTAGTGCCTTGAGGGCAGAGGCCAAGTCTTTTACTTTTGTGTGTCTGTGGCTCACAGTAAAAGGCTTTGATCTTCAAGGTTCTCTGGGGACAAAAGGCATATATACATATACATCTATAAATAAATCCACATTGAATGACAATTGCTTATTTTTTCTTCCAAGAACATCGATACAATGCAGGTATTTCCCAAAAAGTATATGTAAAATGTTTTTAAAGAGAATATTATATAGTTTCACATAGCCAGAAGGAGGATATTGAATGTTCCCAACACAAATGAAAAATGTTTGGATAAATGTGATAGATATGCTAATTATCCTGATCTGATCACTATGCATTATGTATATTAAAGCATCACTATATATCCCATAAATATGTACAGTTATATGTCAAAAGAATAAAACTTTAAAATATAATTGAATTTTTATATTGATTAAATGTTGAAATATTAATATTTGCAGCATATGAGTTATATGAAATATTAAAAATTAAAAAAAAACAACTAATTCTATCATCCTTTCACTCCAGTACTATTTCCTACATTCTATTGCATAAAGTTATTCAGCTCTTAAGAGTCTTCCATTGATCTATCCATTAGAATTTTAGCTGCATAGCTGGGTGTGAGTGTGGTGGCTCATGCCTGTAATCCCAGCAATTTGGGAGGCCAAGGTAGGAGGATCAGTTGAGCTCAGGAGTTTGAGACCAGACTGGGGAACATAATGGGATCTCATCTTTACTTCAAATTAAAAAATAAATAAAAGCATTAATCCGCTGCAAATAGCAGAATATCCTGCTAGTTATATTGCAAAGAAGTCAGGAATGTCTCTTAGGTTGGCCCACCAACTATTAAAGCAGGGAACTTGCTTTAATAATCAAAGCTATCTATTCCTGCTGTAGAGCTCTGATTATCAGAGTATACACTTCTCAGATAGACTAAAATTTTAACTTTCTAAAATTTCTGACTATTTGAACATAATGGAATTACTCTATTCTCTTTTTACCAGAACATTCTTCATATATTTCTTAAGAAATATTAGTAGTTTGGGAGGCTGAGGTAAGCGAATTATGAGGTCAGGAATTCAAGACTAGCCTGGCCACCATGGTGAAACCGTGTCTCTACTAAAGATACAAAAAATTAGCCAAGTGTGGTGGCGCATGCCTGTGATCTCAGCTACTCAGGAGGCTGAGTCAGGAGAATCAGTTAAACGCAGGAGACAGAGGTTGTAGTGAGCAAGGATTGTGCCGCTGCACTCCAGCCTGGGCTGCAAGAGTAAGACTCTGTCTCAAAAAAAAAAAAAAAAAAAAAAAAAAAATATATATATATATATATATATATATAGTATTAGTGGTAGCCCCTTTTTAATTTTTCATATGCATAATTTGTGTCTTGTCTCTCATGGCTAACCTTGCTAATGATTTCTTGATTTTGTTGAGATTTTTTTCCCCAAAAAAACCTGCTTTTGGTTGTACTGATTTTTCTCTACTTCCTTTTTCAATTTCATGAAAACTCTGATTTTTATTATTTCTACTCCTTATTTAGGCTATTACTTTTTTTTTCTAGTTTCCTAATATGGAAGTTTATATTATTGACTATAGATCTCTTATTTTTTAATACATGTATTTGACATTACTAGTTTTCTTTTAAGCACTGCTTTTGCTGCATGTCACAAATTTTGACAAATTAAAATTTGATTTTCATTTAGGTAATGATATTTTAAAATTTCTCTTGAGACTTTTTATTTGACCCATGTGCTATTTAGAAAGGTATTGTTTAATCTCTTTGGGATTTTCCACCTACTGTTCAGTTACTAATTTTGAGTTTAATTCCATTGTGGTCTAAGAACATACTTTATATGTTTTCTGGTTCTTTAAATTTGTTCAGGTGTGTTTTATGATCCAAAATTTGGTCATCTTTTTATATGATCTAGGTTAACTTGAGACTTTATATTCTACTGTTTTTAAATAAACTATCCTGTAAATGTAAATTCATATTGATGGTGCCATTCTGTTCACTATATCCTTACTAATTTTCTGCATACTGGATCTGTCAACTGTTGAGACAGGTGTGATGAATTCTTCAGTTATAATAATGGGTTTGCCAATTTTTCCTGTGGTTTTAACAGTTTTGCCTCACCTATTTTGACATTTTCTTGCTATGGGCATACAAGAACCATTATATCTTGGAGAATTGATCCGTCTGACATCATAAAATGCCCTCCACCCTGATAATTTCCTTGCTCTGAAGTCTGGTTCGTTTGAAATTAATATAGCTACTATAGCTTCTTTGGATTAGTGCTAGCATGGCATATCTCTTTCCATATTTTTACTTTTACTATATCTGTGTCTTTATATTTACAGTGGATTTCTCATGGATAACATATAGTTGGGTCTTGTTTTTCAGCCACATTGGAAGTCTCTGTCTTTTAACAGGTTTATTTAGGCCATTCACATTTAAAATTATTATTGATATAGTTGGATTAGTATCTACCATTTTTGTAATTGCTTTATATTTGTTCTTTGCTTCTTTTGTATCTTACATTCTGCCTTTATTTTAGTTGAGCATTTTATATGATTCCATTGCTCTTTTTTATTTGCATATCAATTATAAGTCTGACTAACATTTTTTAGTAGTTGCTCTAGCATTCGTGATGTATATTTATGATAATCTAAATCTACTTTCAAATAGTACTATACCATTTCAAGAGTAGTGTAAGTGCCATATAACAAATTATTCCCAATTTCTTCCTACTATCTCTTACACCATTAATGTCATTAATTTTACTAATCCATAAGCCGTAATTATTAAATATATTGTTGCTATTATTATTTGACCTAACAGTTATCTGTTAGGCCAATCAAGAATAAGAAAAACAATGCATTTTATCTTCATTTGTTCCTTTTCTAATGTTCTTCCTTTTTCTTTATGTAGATTCAAACTTTTGATCTATGTAATTTTCCTTCTCTCTAAATAATGCCTTTTAACATTTCTTGCAGGTCTACTGGCAACAGATTCCCTCTTTTTTTTTTTTTTTTTTTGTTCTAAGAAAGTCTTTATTTCTTCTTCACCTTTGAATTACTTCACCAGGTATGGAATTCTAGATGGGTGGAGTTTTTTCCAACAGTTTAAATAACTCATGCCACTCTTTTCTTGTTTACATGGTTTGCAAACTTCACTGTAATTATTACCCTTGTTATTCTATATGTAAGGTAATGTTTTTCCTCTGGCTTCTTTCAAGATTTTCTGTTTGTCTTTGGTTATATGCAGTTTGTAAATTTTTGATACTAAATCTCCTTGGCATTCTTAGGGCTTCTCGGATCTGTGGTTTTATGTCTGTCATTAATTTCAGAATAGTTTCAGCTATCGTTCAAATATATATTCTATCCTTTTCTTCTAGCTTTCTCGTTATGCATATTTATACCTTTTGCAATTTTCCCACAGTTCTTGGATAGTCTATTCATTTCTCCCCCCGCTTCTTTTTTCTTTTTGCTTTTCAGTTTGGGAAATTTCCACAGACATATCTTGAGGCTTACTGCTTCTTTCTCAGCCTGTTCCGGTGTGTGGGTGAGGGCACCAAGCAAGGATGAATTCATCAAAGGCCTCTTTCATTTCTGGTTTAGTGTTCTTGATTTCTAGCGTTTCCTTTGATTGTTTCTTAGTGTTCCCATCTCTCTGCTTATATTGCCCATCTGTTCTTGTATGTTGTCGACTTTTTTGATTAGAGCCCTTTGTGTATTAATCAGTTATTTTAAATCCCCAACTGATAATTCTGATACCTGTCATACCTGAGCATGGTTCTGACACTTGCTTTGTGTTTTCATCGATTTTTCCCAGTCCTTAGCATGCCTTGTGTACTTTTTTGAAAGCCAGACATGATGTATTGTTAACAGGAGCTGAGCTAAATAGGCTGTTAGGGTGAGGTTTTATGTTTATCTACTCTTTCTTAGATGGAGTCTGTATCTTGCTGCTCTCTCACTTGTAATCCGCTGTCACCATACTAGAGCCCTGTTGATGTGGCTACAAGTACTGGGGAGTGGAAGCATTCTGTAATCTTAATATTAACTTTCCGAGTTTTTTTTTGAGACAGAGTTTCGCTCTTGTTACCCAGGCTGGAGTGCAATGGCGCGACCTCGGCTCACCGCAACCTCCGCCTCCTGGGTTCAGGTGATTCTCCTGCCTCAGCCTCCCGACAAGCTGGGACTACAGGCACGCGCCACCATGCCCAGCTAATGTTTGTATTTTTAGTAGAGACGGGGTTTTACCATTTTGATCAGGATGGTCTCCATCTCTTGACCTCGTGATCCACCCTTCTCGCCTCCCAAAGTGCTGGGATTATAGGCGTGAGCCACCGCGCCCGGCCAACTTTCAGGGTTTTTAAAGTGGGTCTGAGTCTCTTTAGGACAGTGTCTTAGTCTTTTTTTGTCGCTTGATGTGAAACAGGAGAGAAAGGGCTCCAGTTGCCTAATTGCCATTCTCCTAGGTCAGATAAGAGTCTGGTAAAGAAGTTTCCTTAGGGCAGGACTTTATTATAGAGAATAGAATACTCAGTTAAGAGGTTATAGGCCGGGCGCGGTGGCTCAAGCCTGTAATCCCAGCACTTTGGGAGGCCGAGGCGGGTGGATCACGAGGTCAAGAGATGTGGACTGCCCTGGTCAACATAGTGAAACCCCGTCTCTACTAAAAATACAAAAAATTAGCTGGGCATGGTGGCGCGTGCCTGTAATCCCAGCTACTCCCGAGGCTGAGGCAGGAGAATTGCCTGAACCCAGGAGGTGGAGGTTGCAGTGAGCCGAGATTGTGCCGTTGCACTCCAGCCTGGGTAACAAGAGCGAAACTCTGTCTCAAAAAAAAAAAAAAAAAAAAAAAAAAAAAAAGGTTATAATGGTTATTCTTCCAACCCCAGGTTTTTTTCAAAATCGTAACTTTCCTTATCTCCCTGCTGGATGCCAGAAATTTTTCTCCCGTTTTCAGTGTGAGAATCTGAAGGGGCTTCTGGAGGTGAAACTAATGAAAGTGTGGGAGTCTCCCTGTGAGTGGGCAGGAGATTTTAACTTTCAAGCCAGACCTTGCTCTACCTCCGGCAATTAGTCTGTTACCATCCAAGTGTTCTTCCCAGTTACCACTTCCTATGGCCTCTGTTTTTGGTCAACTGTGATTCCCTGTATTCTTCTCTCTCTCCAGTTTTGGGGATGGTGGTTTGCCCTCTTTGCTCTATTCTATGAGAGTTGTTGACGCTCAAGTTCGTCCAGCTTTTCTTTGGTGAGGACAGAGTGATTTCTGAGCTCTTTACATGCTGAAGTGAAAAACTGTCTTTAAAAGGAAATAAACAAACAAACAAAAAACTTCCCTGGACCTAATCTGTGGAATATCTCTCCCTGTGGTATGCATGCTGCCAGTAATATCTGTGCTCCGATTTTTTTTTCGATCCTCGTTTTTATTTTTAAGTCTGACCTCCTAGAAGGTGCCTATGGGTCTGTATATGACTAGCCAGCGATTGGTCAGAAATTTTGCGTAAAGCGGAGGCTTCCCCTCCCTGCCATTTGATCCACGCGTGGGTTGGGGAGCACATTCAGTGTTCATGCTGTTTCCCCGTTGGCGTCGGTATTGTGTGGGAAGCTTATCAAGGATCTCCCTGTTAAATTTCTGTCCCTTCCTGTAGTTTACTGCTTTCCTCAACTGGGACCGTAACCTCAGACTAGGAGAGATGCTGGCATTCCCCGTTCACTGCTGCTATTTAATCGAACTGGAGTCTGCTCACCTGGTGCAGTAAGACCAGATGTTTATACCAAGTGGGCAGCAAGAAAAAGGAAGTTGTTTATTTTTCAGGACACCAAGCAAAGAGAAATAGGCAGCTAACACATCCTGACCTCCCTGATGGCTCACAGGTAAGGGTTTTTAAAGCCAGAAGTAAATTTTGGAACAGCAGAAGTTACAGGCAAAATTGTAAATCAATACATAGAGATTACACATTGATTTTGGCCTGAGGGCAGGATGTTCTGTAAGTGGGGGCTTACAGAACGGAGGCACATTCAAAGATGTTCTAATTTGCTATTGATTAAGGAAGAGAAGCTTTGTATAAACAATTGGGGTTAGCGGGAAATAATGTTAGCTTTGGCTAATGGGTATGAATTTCTCCAGGCCCCTCGGGAAGAAATTTAAAATGAAGAACGGTAATGAGAGGTCAGTCTCCAGTTCCCCCTTCTCTGGGGCCTATCGTGAGTCACTTTAGCGGGAATCAGGGTTCCTGAAAATAATTCAGAGGCGTATGTTAAGATATTATCCTTAGTTTCTATAGGAGAACTAAATATCTTGTGATTCCAGTTTCTTTGGCTGTTGTTTGAGACTATTACCTTCTTGACAAGCAAGTTGAGAATTTACTTCTTGGGGATAGCTTGGTCTCTAGAATTTCCCTTGCAGGAGCTCAGGACTTTCCTTTATTGCCAGGCTTGCTGGGGCAGGGGACCCCGGTGCTAAGAGGAGGTCAGTGGTCTGTCTCACTGCCTTGAGATTTTGCTACTTCACTTTTCAAATCCAGCTACTTCCTGGACCTCTAGACCCCACCGCCCTCAGCAATCTGCTGGTTTTCTTGGCTGACTCAGCCTTGGTAATACCTTACTTACTCCTCACAGAGCTGTGGTATGGAAGGGACAGGCACTGCCCCAGGTAAGAATGCCGGACTCTCTCAGTATAACCTTTCTCCTAGAGTCTAAGGAGCAATAGTTGGCAGCAGGGCCTTTTACCGTTCGATCCATAAACAAAGAGCCTGGGGCCTGGAATGTGCAAGAGCCTAGTAAAATGTCAGAATCCTAGAAGGAATTTACTAAAGAAAAGTCTGAAACTATAAAATTCATATTAAAGTTTAAGTAAGCTTTTACAGAATGAAACATGCTTACCAATCAACTGCAACTCTTTTCAACTCGTATGATTTTATGTCCATCTCCTTGTAAGGTGGGATGCTGGATATTTGATAGAATATGGGTAAGGTAGGGTTTCCAAAAAACGTTATTAGTGCATGGAGCCTGTTGAGATCTCGGAAAAGCCCTTGTTGGCAGCCGGAAGTTTTCCCTCTAACCCCACGAGCAGTCCTGAAATTGATTTGTGTGGTCTCTTCTACTTGGAAGAAATGTTGGCCCCATTGGTTTCAACCCACATCTCTCCTGGATGAGCCTGTGCTATGATCAAGACTCAGGGTGAAAGGTATTCCTTATTCCCAAGGTGAAAACCACTCGAAAGAACAGCCTTTTCAAGGAAGGAAGGAATCCAGTGTTTCACAGAGGCAGTGGCTGGTGTGAAAGAAGAGGAAAAATATATGCTTAATCTTTTGATCTGTCAAATGAAAAGCATATTCTCAAGTGAACAGATGCAATACACAGGGGCTTAATTACTCAGCTTGGGGAGGGAAAATAAAACATGAAAATAATATGTTTATTCTTTGTCGGTTTGTATAATATATGCATGACAGAATCATGAAAATTTGAAGTGGTTAATGCGTAGGGTTAGCCTAGCCATTCCCTGGAGCCAGACTGGGGTCAGTATCGCTTTGTATTCCAGACTCCTCTGTCTTGTCTAATTGGCAGCATGGGTTAGGGTTCTTTTGCCATTTATTTTGTAAGTTGAAGATTTTCCGTGGAAGTGTTTGAGTGTCGTTTAAAGCCTGTTGTGGGTGCATGCATTGTGTTCTGTTTCCTCTGTAAATAAGGGGTCCTTCTAGCCTTTGGAGGGCCATGAAGCTTGTGGGACCAAGTGAAGGAAAACGCACAACTCCCTCACTTTCACCCCCAAAATCCACTTGCCCAAATTATTAGAGCAGCTGAGCTGATGGTGGAGGTGGAGAGGGGGCTGATGACGCCAGCTCTGAGCCTCCTAGCCTGGTTTGTAGAAGGGCTGCCACCGTAGTCATCTTAGAGTTATATAGGGCTTTCAAAATTTGCTAGGTGCTTTGTCATTCACTCTTGCCTGTGCAATTCCTGACAACTCCAGAAGCATGTTAAGTCAGGTGTGGGCCCGTTTCTACAGATACAGAAACAGAGTCAGAGAGAGTAGATAAGTGGTTCAAAGTCAGGTAGCTGGCGGGTGGTAAGGGCCGGACCTAAATCCAGACGTTTGATCCCACGTGATTCCCAATTCCCAGTGATTCCTTCTATATTATTAGGACAGGATTTTTGGCCCACGCCTCTTCATTTGGAATGATAAGTAGCTGGATTCAAAACGATCCCGAGAATGCCTGATCTGTGTGTATGCCTCCTGCGGTAAGAGAAAGGCCAGGTGGCTGCTTCAGCATGCGCCTGCTGGGAGAGTGATACAGCCGGGGAGGGTCACAATGTTACAGGGTTTCACCTACAACTGTTTCCATTTAGAAACATGAATTTTGACTGTTAGGCATAGTTGGGGGAAGCCCTGGGTGTGGAATCAGGTGAGCTGGGTTCAGGTCAGCTTTGTGTACCTGGATGACGTTAAGGAAGTTATTTAATGCATGGTCCCCAAATTCTTGTTCCCAAAAAGATTCAATAGTTTTCAAAAGTGATTATTACGGTGCAAGATGAACTATTACCTTGTGAGACCAAATACTGAAACCAAGTTTAAAAATTAAAGGAAACATTAATTAGGACATTTTGAGGCAACCGTAAGAAAGAGCTATGGAAGGGAAGGGTTCAGGGACATTGGGGTAGAGGATGAAGTGTGGACATCAGTTACATATAAACTGTGGATGTCAGTTACACATATTACTTGGTCATAAAGGAACCAAAACGTTCAATGATTTGTGTTTTAGGATCATCAGTGGCAGTCCTAATTTCTTCATTGTCAAAAGAATCATACCAAATCTTTCTTTCTTTGTTTCTTTCTTTTTTTCTGAGACAGAGTCTCACTCTGTTGCCCAGGCTGGAGTATGGTGGCACAATCTGGGCTCATTGCAACCTGTGCCTCCCAAGTTCAAGCAGTTCTCCTACCTCAGCCTCCTGAGTAGCTGGGATTACAGGCACACACCACTACATCCACCTAATTTTTGTATTTTTATTAGAGACGGGGTCTCACCATGTTGGCCAAGCTGGTCTGGAACTCCTGACCTTATGTGATCCACCTGCCTCAGCCTCACAAAGTGCTGGGATTACAGGTGTAAACCACTGGGCCTGGTCAAATAATTCTGAGAGCAAAACGAAGGTCATAGTGTGATTCCTGAAATACACTGTATGAAGTTCTATCTAGTTGCTGAAGAAAGGCCACAGATTGGTCTCTCAGCTTCTGAGCTGTTGATGCAAAAGGGAACCACCATCTAATTCATACACCAGCAAACCTTTTCTTTAATGGACCAGATCATAGACAGTTTAGACTTTGCAGGCCATGTCTGTCTCCATTGCATTTTCTGTTTTGCTTCATGTTTTTCACAGCTCTTTAGAATTCTTAGTTTGTGGACCATACAAAAACAAGTTATGGGCCAGATTTGACTATAGCTTACTGACCTGTGTTGGATAGATGTTCACTGTCAATAATTTAAAAACAAGTTGCTTTAGGGAGACACAAAAGTTGTAGATGCTAAAATCACAGAAAAATGTGTTGAGAGAATCTTCATTGAGTGGCCACTGCACAGCGGCGTTCATGAATTAATGGTCATCTCGGGGAAGGATTGATATCCTCTGTTGAAAGCTGATGAACGAGACAAGGATGCTGTTGATTCCAAAAATGGATCAGCTCCACTTGAGGTGAGAGGCAAGTCATTCTAGCTCTCTGAGCCACTGTTTTCTCCTCTAAGATGGGGATAAAAATAAGTGTCCTGCTCACTTTCCAGGGTAATTGCAGGGATCAAATGAAATTCTATATGTGAAATTGCCTTGTAAACGATTCTAACAACCTTTAGTGTTAGTTGCTATTTATCAGCTCAGACATAGTCAGCTGCAGGTGTGTGCCAACCGCACTCACGAGACAACATGGAAATCCCTGTTCTGAAGAAGATTCTAATCTAGCAAGAGAAGGGAGGCAAAAGAAGGGGCACTTCAATTCAGGCCACATGGGTGCATGTGCATACATGAGCCTTGAACTCCAGGAGCTCGTGGTAGGTAAGGCTGCAGTGGCATCAAAGTCACAAAATTAAATATAACATATGCTAAAGTGACCACACAGAGGCACCCGGAAAGTTTGCTGGCTGAGATTTATTTGCTCAAGCCCTGGAGGTTACTGTTGTAATATTGCGCTAAGACCCTCCTTTAATTAAGCACTTATTTTTTTGCCACATGTTGTGTGAGACCCGTTTGTATACATTGTGTCACTGAATCTTCACGACTGTTGAAGGAAATAGGTCTTAGTATCTTGATTTTTACCGATGAGGAGACTGAGGCTAGAGTTATTAGGGAAGTATCACCTGACTAGTCAGTGGAAGAGTTGGGATGCTATGAGTTTCCAGAAGGAGGTGAGGCTAGCCTGGTGGGCTTCCTGGATGAGGCAAACGTGGTTTTAGCGAAAGAGAAGGCTGTGGGATGTTGGAGCAAAGTGAATTCAACTTCCTCTTATTAGGCACACTGCCAAATTCCCTAGGTTTTTGCCAACAGTCTTGGCTTTTCTTCTGTCTTCAGAAGGATAAGCTAGTCAGGAAGGCAGCTTGCAGGGGCCAGATTCATCATTTTTCTCTTGGACTGGGCCTAATTTCCTAGAAACCTCAGGAGGCCTAGATTCAGGGGCCATCGGAGGCGCTTATCTCTGCCCTTGATTATCGTGAGACCTTGAGAAGGTCATTTACCTTTCCTCTGCTCAGTTCTTGCCTTTGCAGATGGAGAAAGTTGCTGCTCTCTTAAGACTCTGACACTTGTAAAATATACTAGATCGCAATACCTTCAAAGGCAGGAGCTGCCTCTAATGGCAAGGGAGTAATGTTTTCCATGAATGTCAGAACACCAGGCATCGGATCGTAGGCCCACAGAGAGATTAGGCATCCTATAAGCGAATTTTCTAGCTACCTGAGGCTTGCCTTTTGAAACCCTTACAGTTTACTTCATGGAACTAAGGACAGATACCTTACTATGTACCAGATACCATCTTTTCATTTGTAATCCAGCTCACTTTTTGACCTGTAAAATTCCCAGTACATTTATTGAGCTTATATGAAGATGCTTTCCTTTATAGTACGTGTCTCCTTGATTTTAGTCCAACTATCTGACACCAGCTGGGAGTTTGGCAATTCAGTTCAATTTTGACACTCCTAGAGTTGATGCAGACCCCACAGGTCAAGGGCTGACTGCCACACAACTGCCTCATGTCACATGTCAGCTGAAAATGAGGTGTTCAGGTTACCACACTTCTACCAGTCCACTTTTGAGATTTCTCAGGCCCCTTTTCTCAAGTTTGATAACTTGCTGGAACAATTCAGAAAACTCAAGAAGAGTACTTTACTTACTATTGCTTGTTTCTTATAAAGGCAACGACTCAGGAACAGCCGATGGAAGAGATGCAGAGGGGTGGGGGCAGCAGGGTGTCCATGGAGGGCAGAGGGCTTCCATGCCCTCTCTGAACGTTCACCATCAACAGCTGCTGGTTGTGCAGAACTAAACACGTTACGCTGTGGGAAGCCTGTCTTCCTCTGTAACAGTACCTACCATGGGAAGTACTGAATTCTGTGGGTTTGACTCTTTCTTGCCTTGTTAATTGCTAATTGATTTCATTGTCCTTAGCTTTGGTAACCTCTAGGTCATCGTCAAGCCCAAGAACACAGCATATATCTCATTTCCAAACTTAATTTTTCCCTGAATGACATGGGGGGGGGACTTTGTAAACAGGTTGACTTACGGGTATCATTTATATTCATTAGCACTAATTATTATGTACATTCAGCCAGAGGCCGAAACACATCTTTTATAAATGGAAAGGGTGAGTAAATGCTACTTCTGCACCTTACATTAAATATGGTTTCTGTTTCTCTTCCCTTTCTTTCCTAGTCTGCTCTGACGATTTTATGTCTCCCCACCTCCTCACCTCTGCTCACAATTAGTAAATGTGCTATTTCCTCTGTTTTTCCCTAGTAGGAGGGGAAGAAAGGGAAAGATATAATCCTTAATTTCTCTGGTATCTGGTCTGTTAACCCTTTCTTCTTCTTTTAGTCTCATGATTTTATTCTACCAATACTTTCTATATTATCAGAATTATCTTGGAGGATACCTGATGGATCCCACTTCTTTGATCGATGGTTGCAGAGTTGGCAAGAGTGAGCTTGTCTGGTCACTGCCCCAGGTGGTGCATAAGCCGTGGCTCTTTAGCACACACTTGGGTGGCTGGGCCACCATACCTGTGAGGGTCAGTGGCCCTTCCCACGTGACAGTTGACAGGTGGACATACACCATCTTCTACCTCACAAAGATGTAGTCAGCAAGGGAACGGCATGCCGGAAGGAAAAGGGTCGGCTGTTCAGTACACCCCTTTCAGAAGGTTGCCAGTCTTGATTTCATCCAGTGGTTTATTTACCACTGAAAGAGTGAAGGATCTGCCATCCTAAATACACCAGATTAGAATACTGATTATTTCAAGTTGAAAATGTTGGAGAAATTGTAGTTTCAGAAAGGGCAAACTGACCTGTCTCTTCCTGCATGCAGCAAGGGATAAAGTTACTCTGGGAGGGGGGGTCCTCACCATATCAGGGTGAGGAAATACCCATATAACCCAGAGACTGGTGGTTGGAGGTTGCAGTGAACCTGGATAAACATACTTACTGAAGCAACCCTTATCTTCCACCTGTGGTATTCCCACTGTATCTCCCAGTGATTCCCCTAGAAAATTTACTACCCCAGCCAGATTTTTTTTTGCCCTGTCATTTTTTTTATTCAGGTTTTTTGCTCTTTTTCTAAAAAGTATGAAACCATCTTGCTTCAGTCACTTCTTCAGACTTTACTCTCTTATGAAGATTCCCATGGACATGTAAAATGAATGAAATGTGTGTACTTTGCTCATGTTCGTCTTCCTGGTGTCAATACTCACATCCAGCTGAGTATCCCACCAAGAGCTAAAAGGAGGATTGGAGGTGATCTCTGGCTTCCCTCCATTGTGCCTGTTACCTTTCCAGAGTGCCATGCCCTCAGAGGGTCCCATCCACATCACAGGGGCTGGTCCTCAGCCTTGGAGTTGGTCGCTTATTTCTGTTTGCAATTCTGTTCACCTTGGATCTTTGAGAACAAAAAGTCTACTGTGCTGCTTTCAGAATGCAGATACAATGATGTTAAATATAAAATGTTGCAAATACATTATCAGAGTATATTAAGCCTTTCTCCCATCCCTGAACATAAACGTCATTGACTAGTCATAGCAGCAAATTTTTGTTTTTGGGTGTGCTTTCAGTTTCTTGGTCTAATTATAATATCAGAATTAAAAGTTCCATTTCCCCCCACAGTGGAAGCGATTGTCAGAACTTTGTGTCTTAAACTGTGGAGTTTTAAGTTTTGATGATACTTACGTTAGAGGTAGTTCTGGCATTTAAAGTGAGACCCAAACAGGAAATGAAAGATTCTCAGTTAATTCCCTTGGAGTAAATTAAAAGATGCATCTGCAGTTAAAATAATAAAATCAATAGAACAAAAATACATGTAAAGGTCATTTTAAAGCAAAGGTGAGTTTTAAAAAGCTATTAAAAAGTACTTAATTGTGTCTTTTAAAGTTTATCTATATTTATAAAGAACGATTTTTCAATTAACATACATTGGTTTAATTCATTGAACCTGTCGGCAGAGGTTAGGGATGATTTATCCTCTCACTTTCTTCCAATGCGTATCTTTGCACATGCAGGCATTAGTTGAAGAGTTTATGATTTGGAGAAGATGAAAAAGTCAACCTGGGCAGACTGCCAGGCACAGGCTATATGGAAGGTTCTGAGAGCTGAGATTGAAGTAGAGCCTGGATGAAGAATGATACCATAGTAGGAGTGACCCAGACTCTGAGCCAGTGGTTTAAGGATGTGGGCAGTTATTTTGAGCTTTCAGAGCAGGTGATGGCCATGTAGGAATCTAGAAACCCAGACTCTGGTTCCGGCTTTATTACTGATGAGTTGTGGGATCTTGAGCTAGACATCCACGTCTTCAGGGTGAGTTTTTCATTTGTACCATGGGAATCACAAAGCCCGTGCTATGGACATTGTGAAAAGGCAGTGAGACCCAGAAATAGAATTCCTATTAGAAGCAATCGCACCTGCTGATTAGAGAGTACACCTTCTTGGCTTAGGCTTCTCACCAAGTCAGCTTCTGTAGCGATTTTTTAGATGTTAAAATGTGAAATAAAAAACTGAAAGACCACGGGTAACACTCTTTCTCTTTTTTTTTTTTTTTTTGAGACAGTCTTGCTGTGTCGCTCAGGCTAGAGTGCAGTGGCTAAGTCTCGGCTCACTGCAACCTCTGCTTCCCAGGTTCAGGTGATTCTCCTGCCTCAACCTCCCAAGTAGCTGGGACTTGAGGTGTGCACCACCACGCCCAGCCACTTTTTGTATATTTAGTAGAGATGGGGTTTCACCATGTTGGCCCCAGGCTGGTCTCTGTCTCTTGACCTCGTGATGTGCCCGCCTCAGCCTCCCAAAGTGCTGGAATCACAGGCGTGAGCCACTATGCCCAGCCAACTCTATTATACTAATATTCAAATTTAAGTCTTACAAGGGGTAAATCATATGACAGTAGCAGAGACGGGGTTTGTTGAAATCTCAGGGGTAAAATTTATTGTCATGTATCTACCCTGTTGTGGGAACAAAATCAAGCAAACAACTAAAGGAAAAACACCCAAAATCTTTTATTGCCTTTGCCTACCAGTTTATTTGCTCTCAAAAACAGGGTCAGAAAGATAAACAACTTCAGCTAACTCCAAGGGAAGTTTATATTTGTTTAAATACCATAGGTTGCACCTTGCTTTTTAAGCTGTTTACCAGAGAGTTGAAGAGTTTTGCAAAGCAGAGAAACTGGTAGTTGCGTTCTGCCTTTTGTTTTTGTGGTTTCTAAGTTCTTGCTGGTGTTATTACAGTCTCTGAATTTGAAGACTTCCACGTCTCCTTTTACTTTCAGCAACCATTTTTATTTTCCTCCCTTTGACCCAGTTGCATTGAATGTCCAGCAGATATTCCAAAGAAATGCTTCGGTGGTGTTAGAGCAGTTCATACAACTGTATTAAAATGACGGTTTCAAGTTGGCTAACATGAGCACTGAATAAACACATATTGATATTATAGAACAAAATAATATATTAGTGCATTGCTCATTTGTGCTTCGATGGTCACCCTGATGCTATTCATCATGTAGGGAGTGACAAACACAATTACACCCGAGTGCTAATAGAGTGGAAGGGCAGAACTGCCTGACCTCGGCATCCCGGGTCGATTTAAATGTTTGATGTCTCATTGAATTAGTATCACAGTGTGAAAGACAAAGCTCAAACTAATGGAAATGAGCCTGGACATGCAATGCTGCTGATTGGGCTGACATAATTAGAATAATATTCCACACGCAGCTAATAACAAGCCGAAGAAATAAATAACCAAGAGATAACCTAATTGCTGCATGCTTAAACGTTCTTTTGAATATGCTAAGGTTAGCATTTTATATTTACTTACAAGGCACACTGGTGGGCTTAAACGAGAAATGTAGGGAGTATTGCAGAAGGAATGGCCACCAAAATGCACTGCTCTCTGGAGGGCTCAGCCCCTTGGGTGGCTTCCAGTGGTTATTTCAGCAGTTAGCAATGATCCTTTTTGTAGGTCCACTCTGTGCCAGGCACACGGCTGGGTTTGTAGGAGAGAAACATGATGGCATGGGTAATCACCCACTAATCTTGCCTTCCAGGGGCTTATAGCCTCCTGGGAGTGATGAGATACATATAAAAACAGCTCAGGATGGGAAGAGGTAAGCGTGAGAAGACAGAGCCAAAGAGTGTTAAGAAAATTCCACTGAGAGACACTTTGTTCCCAACAGATTGCAAATTGAAATTTGTACTCAAGGAAGTACAAATAATTGACTGGGAAAACACCTGGGTTACGTAGTGAGACATCCAAGGAAGATTCCAGTTCCTCAGATTCCAGCTTCTCAAGGAAGGCAAGGCAATGTTGGGCTTCCCCTGCTGAAGCTTTCCTTATGCATGGAAATACTCATTTAAATCCCTTCTACTTGTGTTTTTAACGTTTTCTTAGTAGTTTCAGCAACTTTACCGTGCTCTGCTTCTGCAAGTTCTAAGGCAAAGAGGTACATTCCGTTGACCTCAAAGTAACAAGCTTTATTGTGAGCCTTCAAAGGGAAGTGAGGAGATACAGGAAAACTCTCAGAGGTGGAATACCCAGGCCTTGTGAGGAATGAGAGCTTGAATTGCTTTGAGTACACTGTGAATTACAAGGTGCTGAATAAATATTTGTCGAATGAATACTTAGGGTACTTTACTTCAAATATCTTATTTAAATCTTGCAGCAATCTGGCAATGGAAACTATTAATCGCTCCATTTTACACATGAGAAAATCAGGGCTTGTTGGGTTTACGTGACTTGACACAAGTCACACAGCTAACAATTGGTGGGGCCACTTCTGATCCAGAGTGTGTAGTGGCTGTGAGTGTGATTCTTTTTGGTTATAAAATAAGAGAAAACCAGGTAGTAGGTTGAGATGGAGACAGGGCCTGGAGACCAAGATGCCATGAACAGACTGCTAAGAAGAGGGTGAGCAATCGTGAGACAGGAACTTCTGATCTTGGTGGACAATGAGAAGAAGGAGTAGTGAGCTTACTGCCATTGACAAACGAGAAAGCTGAGATGCAAGGAAATTAAGCAGCTGCCCAACTAGCAAGTGGCAAATTAGAACTAAACACTAAGATTTTCTACGCTTGTTTACCGTCTTAACATTACATGCTCATCTTTGGCTTGTAGATCATTAAACTTCAAGTATATTTTTGTAATGTTTGCAAACTAAGTGAGCAAGCAGCAGCATGGAATAGTGAAAAGAATACAGATCTAGGAGGAAGTAAGAGTCATATGTCCTAGTCTGAACTTGGGCACTGATTGGCTATGTGATTTTCGGCTAATTACGTCTCATCTGCGTGCTGGTTCCCTCCAGCTCTAAAATCCTAGTGAGCCATACAGTATTTTGTAGTTAGCTACTGTTGCAGATGACCCCTAATTCAGGTCCCAAGCTGATGAGGAGTGGTTTCTCTGAAATTTCTGTAAGTCCCTTGGCAGTGATTCTCAAACTCTTTTGGCCAATAGATGACAATCTATAGAATCGCCAACACCACTGTTTTTATAGCAAGATATCCCATAAGAGCCTTTGTCACAGGAAAAAAAAAGCAGAATGGCATAGTGTTCCATGAGACTGTGATGGGACGATACGTACATTTGTGAAATATTAAATGAAAATTGTTCATGCCCAGGTTCAAATCACAGGTTTCACCAACTCATTGGTATATTTTAACATCAAGCTTTCTGAACATCTATTGTGAGCTAGATGTGGTGTCAGTTATCTGCACATATGTTACGAGAGGCCAGCTGGCCTTTGGGTTCCTGGTGGGTTATGGACATTAGTTTAAGAACCATGGCCCAAGGGGACACATAGTAGAGATATTCTTGAAGTCCCTATGGTAAAATGGCTTAATGTAAAAGAGGAGGGGGATGATGTTGGAAAAGATTTTTTAAAATTAGACCCAGGTTCGGCCGGGCGCGGTGGCTCAAGCCTGTAATCCCAGCACTTTGGGAGGCCGAGGCAGGTGGATCACGAGGTAGAGAGATCGAGACCATCCTGGTCAACACTGTGAAACCCCGTCTCTACTAAAAATACAGAAAAATTAGCTGGGCATGGTGGCACGTGCCTGTAATCCCAGCTACTCAGGAGGCTGAGGCAGGAGAATTGCCTGAACCCAGGAGGCGGAGGTTGCAGTGAGCCGAGATCGCGCCATTGCACTCCAGCCTGGGTAACAAGAGCGAAACTCCATCTCAAAAAAAAAAAAAAAAAAAAAAAAAAAAAAATTAGACCCAGGTTCTTAATATTTCAGCTAATTAAATCTTTTATTATGCAATGAAAATTAGTTCTAGTATGCTTGAAGTCAACTTGGAAGGGTGAGCTCGTTCCTGTTTGATTATAAGGTATGGTGCTACACCTGAGATGGCTGTGGAGAACAGGCTGACTATAGTCAAGTCTTCTGGAGGAAGGAACTTTGAGGATCCCATTTCTAGACAAGCATTCTCTATTAAAGCAATATCAAAATGTTCAATATTGAGGATTTTCTCCTATGCTTATAAAGATTCCCATTGTGTTAATTCAGACTCTAATAATTTTTTTTTTAATTTCTTTTTTTTTTTTTTTTTTTGAGACAGAGTTTCGCTCTTGTTACCCAGGCTGGAGTGCAATGGCGCGATCTCGGCTCACCGCAACCTCTGCCTCCTGGGTTCAGGCAATCCTCCTGCCTCAGCCTCCTGTAATTTCTTATCTAATTTATGCTCATAGCTTCCTACCTAGTCTTTTTTTGCGTGTAGTGGAAAGACTACAGGGTTGCTGAGGGATACTTCTGAAAAGGAAGCCCATGTGTGACAGATGGTCTCTTGGTTTCATGTCGTTTAAAGGCTCACCTTTGTTCTCAGGGCACAATCTAACTCTTCAGAAGAAAAGTCAAGTCCCCTCGTGGACTGGCTTCAGGATCCCTTCACTGTTACCTCGTAGTCCTTTCCCTCTGCATCCTTTGCTGTAACTTTATAGACCTCCCTGGAATCTTCTGAGTAAACCCTTCTCTAGACACCCTGCCCCGTCTCCCCATTGGGTCTGTGTCTGCACTATTCCCCCATGTTAGGAAACTTTTCTTTTTCTTCGCTCCCTGGCTTATTCCTCCTGGTCCTTCAAAACTTAACTCAACAGTCACTTTCTCCAGGAAGTGGAGACCAGATCTGGACCAGATCTCAGAACTTCTTCTGAGGTTCCTCTCTAAAGGAACCTGGAATTCCGATTACTTTTTCAGGCATGCCTTGCCTATAAAGAGGATGTGTAGACAGCGGGCTCTAGAATCAGGCACCTTGTGTTTGAAGTTCAGCTCCTCTACTTACCAGGTGTATACTCAGGTAACCAAGCTGCTGCAGTTTCCTTGTCTGTAAAACAGGTATAATAACGGTACCTATCTCCTAGGGATATTATGGGGGTTGAACATGTAAAATCCTTGAAACAATGCCTGACAAATTTTACATCCTCTACAAGTGTTAGCTGTTACTATTAGTAGTGGTGGTGGGAGTAATAAAGCTCAAATAATTTACAACAGTGCCTGGCACATACTGTAGTAATTGTTAAATAAATGCTAATGATTGTACTTAGCTCCATAGGAAGGTTGGATCCTTGCAGCCTTGCAGTGAAAAGTAAGGACCCAGAATGCAGAGAGTTCAGGGTCATGAGAGGTGTCATGAGGATGTTGAACAGTGACTGCTAAACTGACGTACGGGAAGTATTCCCTGCATTCCTGGCTCAATGGCCAGAATCTCAGCTCAGGATAGTTACTGCGCCTTTGCCATGGCCCTGGAGATGCTTCTTGGCAAGTACCAGTGTTCAAGATCTGTATGAGGTGGCAGCAACAAATGTGGTTCACGGCTGACTGGTTGGCCTTGGCAGTGACCGAGAAAGTCAATATTTAAAGAGCAATTTTTTTCCCCTCTGGCAAGAAGTGATGTCAGTGTTGGAAGGAGGAAGGCATGACAGGCTGGATGGAACCTGCTTTTTGTGATATGTGAAATGTTCTCGGTGTGGAATCACTTGATGAATTAAACCACGTGAATGCATATTTCTGACTTTGCTCTGGAGCTCACTGAGAGCTCTGGAACTTGGGATGTCTGGACACGTGCCTTCATGAATGGGAAAGACTCAGGCTTACCATGGAGTAACTTGTGCCTCTTTACAGGTGAGGTTGTTTGTGTTTTGTTTTCATCTAATAGCTTTCAGTATTTCTCTTTAACTGAAAAGGGATGATGATAAGTGTAATTGCTCTCTCTTCCCCCCTTCCCCCCCCCGTGTGTGTGTGTGTGTGTGTGTGTGCGCACGTGTGCGCGTGCGGTGGGCGGGGGGCGGTTATGTGTTCCTTCCTTGGAAGGACAGATACAGGCCTATAGAGAAAAGCACATTAAGTATATTTAATTTTGTTAAGGGTTAAGAGCTTTAGTTTATTACCAGTTAATACAGAGCCATCCTGAGTCAGCAATTCCCGTAAGTGTTTTGAGCAAGAGTATTTCTTTGCATTTAGTTTGCTGATCAGTTACTTAAATAGGTGTATTCAAAAGAGAGAGAGCAGAAAGCTAAGGGTGGGAAATGGAAAAGCCATTTGCCAATTACAGCAGATGCCAGTGAATGATGGAGAAAAAAAAAGCAGTACTATTTACTGTACACAGACAGTCCTTCAAAAAGATAGGTCATGTACTTGACATAACTGTGGGGCAGGCCATTGCTCTGATAGCCAGGGATATAGGAAGACACCCCACCCCCCCCAATTTGTGCATAAGCCTCTGAGTGGACAGAAGGGCTCTTCCCAAGAGTTATCATATAGGGATTTTTAAAATGCAAAGCATGCTCACTAATTTTGAAATAATCAAAATGGTAATACAGCTCTTTAATTATTCTGGATAAGATCATCAGACTAAACAAAACAATGAATTTATTACACTCCTCATGAGACATGTGAGCTTAAAAACTTTACTATGAAGGCTGGAAATACACCTGGGAAGGAGACACTGGACTTTTGAGTCATTGAAGTATTGAAAACATGCTAAACCAATAGCAGGGAGTGGGTGTCAAAACAGATAGGAAAACAGTTCTGATACTGACCTAGCTTTTGTCTATACAGGACTTCTAATAGTCACAAGAGAAGGCCTGCCTCTGTTTTTGTGAATGTGAGAATTATTTTGGTGTGTGCTGCTTTTGTTATACAACCTGCTATTTTTGTCATTTGACCACTTTTTATTTTTATTTTGTACTTTTGAAACAGAGTCTCCCTCTGTTGCCCAGCCTGGCGTACAGTGGCACAAGCTCGGCTTACTGCAGATACTACATGCTCTACAAGTGTTAGCTCTTACTATTAGTAGTGGTGGTAGTAGTAATAAATTTAAAGTAATTTAGAACAGTGCCATTTGGGAATGGCAACCAGTTTGTATTAGAATAGTTATCGACTAATGCTGAAAGTTTAAACTGTTTGGGATTCTTTGCTCCATAAGCCTCCCAGGTTCAAGTGATTCTCCTGCCTCAGCTTCTTGTGTAGCTGGAATTACAGGCTTGTACCACCATACCTGGCTCGTTTTTGTATTTTTGGTAGAGACGGGTGTTGCCATGTTGGCTAGGCTGATCTCAAACTCCTGATCTCAGGTGATCCTCCCACCTCAGCCTCCCACAGTGCTGGGATTACAGGCATGAGCCACTGTGCACGGCCCATTTGACCACTTTTATAGAGCCCCCCTTACGTGCAGAGCATTAGCTACCATGAGTGTATGAGAGAAAGCAACACGTACAGCTTTGTGCATTGTGTAAGGGGTCCCTTTGCTGTGTAGCCTGACGTTTCTTTTTTTAATATTGTTTCTTAATGAAGAAGGACTTGGCAGGGGGTCACAGACCCCTTACTTGTGATATTTTGATCTCGTCGTGACATGTTAGAAAATACATCAAAAGGTTTATGTGGAAGCAAGAAAATGTTGAAATCATTCCAGTCATTGCTGTTAAGACGGGCTGAGTGGCCACCGACGTCTGGTCTAGGGTTCATGGATATACTTTAGGAATGAACCACCTGAAACAACATCAATACCCCAAGCAAAACGAAGCTGTTATATTCTTTATACCCAATGTTGGCTTTCCATCTTCCTCAGAATCTTTTAGTAGAAAGAAATGAGAGCTGATGAAGAACTAATTCATATTAGAATAGTCATCAGGTAATGCTGAAAGTTTAAACCATTTGGGATTGTGTTTGCTCCTTAAGGTGGTGAACTCAGCTATGTCGAATGATCAGGGAATGGGGTTCTCATTATTTTTATACCAAAATGTATGGCCACTTCACAAAGAATAGTGAGATTGCAACAAGATACACTTTAAGAAATTCTGTTTAGAATCAGGCACATCAGAATTTTCTAAGGCATGCAGCTATCATTATGGATATAGATTCTGGTAAATTTGGAAATACAGATCGAGGTTCCTGCTGTTAGAAAATGAGATAAACCAACTCTCACTATTATGGAATAGAAATTCTCCTATCAGTCATACGTAAGATGGCACGAGTAAAGCAATAGAAGTGATAATCCCAATGTTGTTGCCATTTCTATTTTATGTGAAACTGAAGTCCATCCCCATTGTGTGCTGGCTCCTTTATCTTGAACTGTTATTCAGCTGTTAATAACAGTAGTTTATCCTGTTGAACACTTACTATATGTCAGGCACTACTATGAATTTTAGAAACATTATCTCACTGAATCTTCTTAATAGCCTCTTAAGAGGCAGGTCGCATTATCACCTCCATTTTCCCAAGGACAACCCTGAGACTCAGAAAGGTTAAGTCAGACAGGAAGCAGCAAAGCTGATCCTAAACCCATGTCTGTTTCCAAACTGACTGTTTTTGGTTTGAACACGTAAGACAAGTGCTAGGAGCCCTATGTAAGTTCTAAGATGTACCAACATTTCCATGGAATTCTACGGATCTGTTTCAGTAGATGTGTTATCCACCAATGGCTCTTCTCACAGACCAGCTTGATGACTCACAAAGACCGGGAAGCGTATTTCTCAGGATCCATTTGGCACTCTGGCTGCCTATCTGTTCTTTTCTTATACTACAGTATTTTGATATTTCCTGCTCCCGGCTCAAGGAACACAGGAGAAGTGCATAGATCTCCTGTGTGTTCTTCCTGGTCAATCCTTGAACTCTGCCCGGAAGCAGCCACACTTCTGATTTCATTCGGCACATTTCATTTTGCTTCTTACCAAACTTCATATAAGTGGGACCATGCAGAACACTGTCTTTTGTGTCTGGTTTCTTGCATTAAATATATGTTGGTTGAATTTTGCATTTAACTTTAATCCTTAAAACAGTCTTGCAAGGTGTATATTCTAATACTCATGACGTGGATGGGAAATGGTGTCTCAGGATATTGAGACTCCCTTTGTATGCAAGCATACAGAAACACCAGGGATTTTCCTAGAAGGTTGATTCTCCAGGAAGGTTGTCCTCTCCAGGGAGGTGTCCATGGGCAGCCATGTAAAGATGGTCTGGACTTTGTGTGGAAGTAGTGGGATTTAGTGGCTGGATGGGCTGTCTTGTCTTGAGAATGAGGGAGAGCCCTTAGCATTGATGAGTCATCCCTCTGTGACGGCATCAACTCTCCTTCCACATCTGCTCCATTGACAAACTTGACCCAATGCTTTCTGATTGACTCTCGCTCCTGTGGGAGGCCCAGAAAATAAAAGACATGAACATTGTCCTTGAGAAATTGCCATTTTAGTGGGAAGAGTGGATGACAAAGAAGATCGATGCGCAGAAATGCAAATAATAGAAACGGACACAACGTGTATACATGCCAACAGTAGGTGTGTACCTGGCGGGCTTCCTGGTGTGACTGAATTTAGAATGTGCGTGCGTGCGTGAGTGCATGTGTGTGTAGGGGTTAGTGTAGGACTGTTAGTAAAGTTTTTATAGAGCAAGAAAAAGGGGACTATAATTATCTAAGGAGATTGAGAGCACAGATTTTGGAGAGCGCCTGCTTAGTTTCAAATCCCAGCCCTGCTACTTACTAGCTGTGTGATTTGGGGGAAGCTACATAATCTCTCCAAGCCTCAGTTTTCTCATCTTAAAAAACGGAGATTCTGATAGTGACCTCACAGAGCTGTTGTTGGAATCAGACCAGAAAATGGATGTGAAGCCCTTAGCACATGCCTAGCGTATAATACAGGTTCAGTAAATGATTCAATAGCTCCTCCTCTCTGCCTTCTTAAACGCAGTCATTTAATGATTTGTGTGTCCAGTATAGTACTAGCAGCTCTGTATTGTCTCTCTTGCGTTTTTTTGCCAACCAACGCTGAGCAGTCAGTGTTGTCATCCTGGGTTACTACTGACAGAGCTGAGGGCTAGAAAGGTAAGTGACTTTCCCCTTGTCACAAGGTAATATACAGCAGACTCAGGAATCCAGGTGAGGACGATGAATTTCTAAGCCCAGTCTTTTCCTATTTTGACACATGACCTCTCAGGAGGCTTCTTAAACTGTGCTTTAAATGAGTTGTAAGATAGGACATGACGTGAAGACATGACAATAACTAACACGTTATTAATTGAGCTTGCCAGATGGCTGGTATTGGGCAGCCCTTCCCATGCGTCCTCTCTGATACTGACCAGGAGCCTACAAGGTGGACGTCATCATCTCATTTTGTAGAAGAGGAAACTGTGACTGAGGGAAGGTAGGCAGGTCTCCCAGGATGACCTACACGATAGAGGGCAGAGCCAGAAATTTTGTATGGAATGAAATGGGGATTAGTCTTCTGACATGATGGATTAGGGTGCCCACCAGAGAGGGAAAAAAACACAGTGAATGACTCACTTCGGTAATCAAGGAGAAGTGTTTAGGAACATAATTATAATTGTGAGGATGCTCATGATGAAATGAGACAACTTGCTCACTAATTCCAAAGCCCTGCTCTTTTACAATGTTTATTTACAGATTTGTTAGAATAGTCAGCAAGCACAGATTGGCTGTGTAGCCTTACACAAATTACTTAACTTCTTAAAAGTTCCCTTACTGGTTAAAACACGTGGACCAAAAAATTGCTGATTCCATATTGTTATGGGACTTAACAACTGTATGCGACATGCATGTCATCATTTATAACACCAGGGAGGTCTTCCATAGATGATAGCTGTGACTATTATGCAAATCATTCTCATCTTGGAAAACCCAGAAGAGAGAGAAAGGAAGTTGGAATGGATTAATGGTTCTCAGCCAGGGAACTGTAACTATTGTTGGTAATGGGTGAATGTGGCTGAGGAGGAATGTTTTAAGAGGGTTTAGATTGGGCAAGGGTGAGAAAAAGATAATGGGTTTCATTTTGGACACAGAAGAAAAGGGTTAGAAGTAATATTTTGGAAAAAAACAAAAGTAATATTTCGGAAACTTATTTGGATACATGTAGTAATTAAAACAATGTGAATGGAGGGATTATTTGCAGAAATAAGTTTAAAGAACGTGAGATAGAATGCACAGAGCTAAGTAGTGTCTGGCCAGTAGTAAGTAGTGAAGAATGCGAAGCTTGTGTGTGTGTGTGTGTGTGTGTGCGCGCGCGCGCACGCATGCACGTGCAGGCAAGGCTGGGAAGGTTACGTTTCTTATAATAAATGCTGTGCAGCAGTCACTGGTACTTCAGATCAAGGACACGTCTCCCTCTCTAATAGCTTTAAATAATTGCTACAGAACAGGCGAATAAAGTAAGATAAATTTTGTATTTAGCATATGTGGAAATATTATGAATAGTCGCAGACTCAATTCGCTTTGATGCCCTTTGACAATCCGATAATTTTTGCAAAGATGTACTTAAAATGCTGTTTCATGCAAAGTTCAGATTTTTTCCCCTTGTTTAAAAAATACACGACATCATTAATTTGCAGGCCCGTATATTAATTTTGCTGAGAGCACCGTTTATTTCTCCTTCCTTCCACTTTGTTTAAAGTCAGTTGTTGACAACTCTCAAGCGTGTCAAACTCTCATCGCTGATAATTGCTTAAGGACCCCTAACTTCTACAAATGTTGGTTCCAGCTCCAAACCCCATGCTAGCCCTGGAAGAAAAAAAAAAGCAAGGGGGAAGAAAGAACTTCTTCTGATGAATTTTTGATTTTCCTTCTTAACAAAGAAATGTCTGAGATTCAAAGCAATAGCTTAAAGTGATATTATAAAATAGAATATGGAGTGCACTGTTCTGAATGACTCTTTGCTTTTAATGTGGGGCTGAAAAATTGTCAGTGCCTTTTTTGATTAGATGGGATTTTTTTTTTTTGTTCTTGATCTAAGAATTGAGGAGAAAAACATGCTACTTGCATTTGAATATGGCATGAGCAGAGATGTAATGTGTTGGAGATAAAGTAATAGCAGCAACGCCTTAAGGCAGCACCTGTACCTTTGGGTCAATGCCATCCCGCTTTAGATCGCTGCTGCGCCACTCTTTCTGCGGCTGCTTTATTAGGCCTAATTAGGCGGGCTGTCACTTTTATTGGTGATGGGAAAGGAAGATAAGTAGATCACTTGTGTCATCTATCTCTATCCCGACGTGTCTAAAAAGTCTAAAGTAATTGCTGTAGGCCACAAATAGATACCACAAGAGGCAGAGGGAGCTGGAAAAAAAAGAGAAAAACAACAAAAACAACAAGACACCCAGAACTGTAATAAAAAAAAAATAAAATAGAAAAGATAAAAAAAAAAAAACTTCTAGAAATGCCTTACCTTTGGCACTGCCGTATGTAATTTCAAACCCACAGAGAAGAGCGTGTGAAACATCCTAGAAGCTCTTTTGTTCTGAGGGAGAAGATTGTCTAATGGATTTTGTGATAGCTGAATGGAGTGGGGTAAAGGAAAACACTGCCTGCTTGGGAGATGAGTAATAGACTCTCAAGAAAAAGCTGGTCCAAGTTCTAACAGGAATTCCACATACGATACTACTGAGCAGTGAAAATTCACATTAATTAAAGAGAGTCCCAGATCTGCAACTTTTTCTTCTTTTGTGTGGTGATTGCAGTAGTGACAGGAAGTAGATTTCTGAAACTTTTTATAATGGGATTCTATATGAGAATAAATATTTCCTCCCATGGAAAAGTCTGTAAAAATGGTGCCAGTAAAGATAAACAGCCATAGGACATTGATAATGTTCTCTTTAGGCATGGATCAACTGCTCAAGGCTGTCAGAAAACAGCTTCTTCTCTTCTCTGAAGGACTCCTTACCTAACCAGGTACTTCTCATAATTGACTAGCAAACCTGCTTTTTTCCAAATATTAGCTCCATGTTTTCTTTCCCAGCTGCTTGGTGGTTGGCCCTGGACTATGCACTGTTGATTATGGCATTTGAATAGACTCTGGTTATACAATCATCTCCTTAGTAAAACCATAAATTAGATGTAGGAGCCATAGTTTATACTTTTCTTCTGCCCATGTCATGCCTAGAACTGTGCTAAATATGTACTAAGGACTTGAAAAATAGTAATTTCATTAGTTTCTTAACTGGTGTGACTGAGTGGGTTTTTCAGTGTCAAATGAGAACTTAAATTTACCGTGTTATACAGAAAATGTTGGTCCTATAAAATAATTTTTAAAGTAATTATGAAGCATCCTTAATGATGTTTACATGATACCAAGATGTTGGCACCAACCCAATCCAAATTTCTGCCCATCATTTTGAGGTGTAATATATATATTATCCAATACATAGATTGGCTAGGTGGAATTTATTCCTGAGAAGTCTATAGTTTATACTGTCTGTCCTGGGAAGACAGACTGTTATAATTAGGCATCTGCTTTGGGGAGGCAAGACCATATGGTCAATGTGTTTGAAACCTTCAATGTTACTTTATTATTGCTTTAATCTATGTACATAGTAAGTGCAACTTGTAATCTAGCTACATAAGAAGAAGTGCATTTAGTATGTGCCAGGCACTTCGCTAAGGGTTTTATACACCACATTTCATTTTAGTTTGATCAAACCCTCTGAAGGAGGTATCAGTGTGCCCAATTTACACACAAAAGACAACTGAGGCTGGGAGCAATTGAGTAGCTTTCTCACGTCCACATAGCTAGTAAATGGGACAGCTGGAATTCAAACTCGTACCTATTTGATTCCAAAGTATGCACTCTACACTGTTGCTAGACTCAGTCTCCTACTTCTGCATGTTGCTCAAGAGAAGGACTTGCTTCTTTACAGAACAAAAATTCCACTAATTCATAGACTTAGGGAATTTCAGCTTAGAAGAGATTTTATCATTGATTTTGTTGAGTTGATGGAGTTGCCTTAGGGTGTGACAGTTGGTCTTAGGAACAATTTTTATTTTTATCTTTGAACACCAGTAAAAATAATGTGGATTCTTTCTTAAACCATGCAGAAATCAGATTATGGAAATATTTGCCACTTGAGGCAGGAAAAGGTGGGACTTTAAGATCCTGTCCAAATGTTGTCTGTCAAAAATATCACCTCCCTTTGACCCTTTAATTTATTGTATAAATAAATAAAAATAAAGAATTAAAGTATTTATAGGATGCTTGCTATATGACAACTCTGAGATTGGGGTATTAGTCTCTTTTTTACAGATAAAAAACAAAAGTTCTTAAATCCAGTCTTGTTCTTTCTTCTTTACTGCTTTCCAGGAAAAGGGTTTTGATGGGGCAATAATGCAATGTTGCATTGCTTGAAAATTCAGGGAAGGTGTGGCAGTGGGTGGGGCACTTTGGCATCTGAAGAATTGCATCAGGAATCTGGAAGAAATGGAACCTCTGATTTGCAAGTAGTAAAATGAAGAGCGAGGTCAAAGGCACTTAGGCATGTTTTGGTGTCTTCACAGTCTTGCTGCTGTTCCTTTTGTTAATTGATACAAAGTTTGATCCAGTGATATTTTTAGAAGCCATATGCTGGCTCCATTCAAATCTGTCCTCTTCTTCTGTCTGTTTCTAATGAGTCACTGTTTCTGGTGCAGGGCTGGTAAAAAGCTATTGCACTGCCATTCTTCTCTCCTGGTATCAGGGTAGACATTACCAATTTGTTATAGTATCCAGCTTTCCAAGGCCAGACTCAATGTCAAAGTCTCAACTTAGTGCTTCAGGTGGTTATTACCAATTTATCAGAGTTGGCATGCAACTTGGGACCTATTTGTCAAGCCTGGGTTAAGGGGCTAACACTAACTCTTCTCTGTTCTGGCTGGCTATGTGAACTTAGGCAGTCATTAGTCTCTCTGAGCCTCAACCATCATCTATTAAGAAGAGGTATTATCTAACCCAGGCGTCCCCAAACTATGGCCCGTGGGCCGCATACGGCCCCCTGAGGCCATTTATCCAGCCCCCCGCCGCACTTCAGGAAGGGGCACCTCTTTCACTGGTGGTCAGTGAGAGGAGCACAGTACGTGGCGGCCCTCCAACGGCCTGAGGGACAGTGAACTGGCCCCCTGTGTAAAAAGTCTGGGGATGCCTGACCTGACCCATGAGCTAGACCAAATTCATATGTGTATAAAATGAGATTTATAGTAAAAATAAGCCTCATTTTCTTTTTTTTTTTTTTTTTTTTTTTTTTTGAGACGGAGTTTCGCTCTTGTTACCCAGGCTGGAGTGCAATGGCGCGATCTCGGCTCACCGCAGCCTCCGCCTCCTGGTTTCAGGCAATTCTCCTGCCTCAGCCTCCTGAGTAGCTGGGATTACAGGCACGCGCCACCATGCCCAGCTAATTTTTTGTATTTTTAGTAGAGACGGGGTTTCACCATATTGACCAGGATGGTCTCGATCTCTTGACCTCGTGATCCACCCGCCTCGGCCTCCCAAAGTGCTGGGATTACAGGCTTGAGCCACCGTGCCCGGCCATAAGCCTCATTTTCAATCTAAGGAGATACTATTTTTACTGACATTGACTATTGTTTAGTAAACCATAGTTCATTCATCCAGCCGCCCACAGTAGAATCATGGTTGCTTTCACTCTGTGCTTCACTCCCCTGTGTCAAACCAGTCTCTGAGTCTTGTTGATTTTGTCTTTAGGTAGCTCTTGAATCCTCCCTTCTTGTCAGGTATGCCGGGATGGAGTTAATGCCCACATCAGCGTTTTAAACAGCTGACCTCTCTGCCACGTGTGCTTCCAGTATCTGGTCTGTTCTCTACTACTCTTTGGCCCAAGTGGCCTCTTCCGACAGACCACATGCCACCTCTGTTTACACCCCCGGGGGTCTCCCACACCCTCCGTGATAAAGACTGTAAGTTCTGAAGTTGGCACCTGTGGCCCTTCACTTTCCACCTCCACCTCCTCTGCACGTCTTGTGCCCTGCTTGTCACTCTCCCACCCGCCCCTGACAGGCTCTGTTACGACGCTGCATCTTTCTCCATGCTGCGCCTGCTGCAGATGGCACGCACTGTCCTACTCTGCCGGCAAACTCAGACTGCCCCCCGGAGGGCCCAGTTCAGTGTTGGCTGCGCCTCTGAGGGATTGTGGCAAAGGGAAACATTTCTGCACATAGCTAGGACGGGTTGCCCACCCACGGCCCCAAGTCTTGTAGTGGCATTTTCTGCGACTGGGGAGTGAACCACAGGGGACAAAAAACCTCCAAGCTGGAGGCAGACGGCAGCCATGGCAGATTGCAGTCTCTAGTTCCATGCAGACAGGCCGGTAGCGTGTTTTCCCCAAGTGAAGACGCCTGAGTCTGAGAAGAGTCACAGGGCCTGAGAATCAGGAGCAAGCTGACCACATGGGACGGGACTAGTCATGTAGATAGAAAATTTTGGCAAAATCTTTGTCTGCCTTATTCAGCTAGAATCATCCTCCTTGTGCACACCCGAGACTGTGGGAGAAAAGACAGGACTTCTGCCCATGTGGCTGCCCAGTCCTCTCAGCAGATGCTGGGTATTTCCTCTTCTTTCTTCTTCCTCCTCCTCTCTTCCTCTGTTTCTTCATCCTCCTCCCCTTTCCCTGTAATAAGTAATAATTTTTTTTTCTTTTTTGAGACAGAGTCTTGGTTTGTCACCAGGCTAGAGTGCAGTGGTGCGATCTCAGCTCACTGCAACCTCCACCTTCCGATTCAAGTGATTCTTCTGCCTCAGCCTCCCAAGTAGCTGGGACTACAGGCTCACGCCACCACACACAGCCAATGTTTGTATTTTTAGTACAGATGGGGTTTCTTCTTGTTGGCCAGGATGGTTTTCATTTCTTGACCTCGTGATCTGCCCACTTCGGCTTCCCAGAGTGGTAGGATTTCAGGCATGAGCCACGGCACCCGGCCATCAGTAATAATTCTAATGAAGTGTCTCCTCATTTGCAAAGCACTTTCACATACGTTACATCCTTTTATCTTCCTCACAAGCACAGCAGGTGTGTTACAACTGTATCCCAGTTTTTTTTTTTTTTTTTTTTTTTTTTTTTGAGACGAGTTTTGCTCTTGTTTCCCAGGCTGGAGTGCAATGGCGCGATCTCGGCTCACCGCAACCTCCGCCTCCTGGGTTCAGGCAATTCTCCTGCCTCAGCCTCCTGAGTAGCTGGGATTACAGGCACGCACCACCATGCCCAGCTAATTTTTTGTATTTTTAGTAGAGACGGGGTTTCACCATGTTGACCAGGATGGTCTCAATCTCTTGACCTCGTGATCCACCCGCCTCGGCCTCCAAAAGTGCTGGGATTACAGGCTTGAGCCACCGCACCCGGCTGTATCCCAGTTTTAAAGATGAATACATTGAGGTCCAGAGAAGTTAGGTTAGTTAATTTAAAGTCACCTAGTTGGTAGTTTATGGAATTGAGATTTCAATGAAGGGTCTTCAACTCTAAATCTCAGGGTGTTTTTTTTTGTTTTTGTTTTTGTTTTTGTTTTTTATATCAAGTTTTGTGACATTGAAACTGAATTTGGAACAGTGGTTACATTTGTAGTATCTTTTTTGTTATTAAAAGATTGTGTTCCATCAACTCCCTTAGGGCATCTTCTGCAGAGGTCCCCCTTAGGGCATCTAGAACAGAGGTCCCCAACCCTCAGGCCACAGACCAGTACCAGTTCGTGGTGTGTTAAAAACTGGGCTGTACAGAAGAAGGTGAGCGGCTGGTGAGTGAGCATGAGCACCTGATCACCGCCTCCTGTGAGATCAGTGGAAGCATTAGATTCTCAAAGGAGCGGGAGCCCTGTTGTGAACTGCTCAAGTGAAGGATGTAGCTTGTGTGCTCCTTATGTGAATCTAGTGCCAGATGATCTGCCATTGTCTCCCATCATCCCCTGATGGGATCATCTAGTTGCAGGAAAACAAGTTCAGGGTCCCCACTGATTCTATATTATGATGAGTTGTATAATTATTTTATTATATATTACAATGTAATAATAATAGAAGTAAAGTGCACAATAAATGTAACATGCTTGAATCATCCCCAAACTGTCCACCAACACCCAAGTTGATGGGAAAATTGTCTTCCATGAAACTGGTCCCCAGTGGCAAAAAGGTTGGGGATCGCTGCTCCAGAGAAAGCCATTGTATGTGTCTGTTTCGCTATCCTGCATCTTAACTTACCATATCATTACACTTCCCCCCTTGCCTTATAAATCTCTGCTTGTCTTGGTCATCCAAGAAGGGCTGTGAGTAACTTCAGGGCAGGGCTTGTTAATATCATCAAGTCTGAGTAGACAGGTCCGGCACAGAGTTTAACTGTCTAATCACAGTTTGTTCAGTGCGTGAATGATTAATAAGAAGTACCACTTGTGAATGCTTGCTATTATTCTTTCTATACATTAACTCATCCCATTTCGGCTAATCACCACAAAAGCCCTATGAGGCACGTGCTCTTGTGATTTCCATTTTACAATTGGAAAACAGAGGCTTAGAAAGGGTAAGTAACTTGCCAAGAGTCATCTAGCAATCAGTCAATAGCGGAGCCAGGACAGGAGCCCAAATCAGAGCCTGCTTGCTCTGACCCTGAGGCTCTATGCTCAGTCTAGTGAATAAGCTATGTTTGCCGAGGAACGTGATATAAGGAGAGTTCCTGGGCATCAGAAGACATGTGTGTGTTAACTCAACCTCTAACCAGCCGAGAAGCTTTGAGTAGTCACTTGGCTTCTCTGCATCTCAGTTTACTCGTCTGTGACACAGGTGACACTGTGTGCTTCACAGGCTGATTGTAAAGATGAAAATCTATGATGGCTAGGAGCTTTCAGAATTCTTTTATTTTTTAATTTTACTTTAAGTTTTGGGATACGTTGGCAGAATGTGCCGGTTTGTTACATAGGTATACGTGTGCCATGATGGTTTGCTGTACCTGTCAACCTATCATCTAGGTTTTTAGCCCCACATGCATTGGTTATTTGTCCTAATGCTCTCCCTCCCTTTGCCCTCCACCAACCGCCCCCACCAACAGTCCCGGTGTGTGACGTTCCCCTCCCTGTGTCCATGTGTTCTCGTTGTTCAGTTCCCACTTATGAGTAAGAACATGCAGTGTTTGATTTTCTGTTCCTGTATTAGTTTGCTGAGAATGAAGACTTGCAGCTTTATCCATGTCCTTGCAAAGGACGTGAATTCATTCTTGCTATGGCCTCATAGTATTCCATGGTATATATGTGCCGTATTTTCTTTATCCAGTCTATCATTGATGGGCATTTGGGTTGGTTCCAAGTCCTTGCTTTTGGAAATAGCGGTGCAATAAATGTACGTGTGTATGTGTCTTTATAGTGGAGCTTGTGGAATTCTAGAGAATTCTCTAGATCCTTGGTCAGTGATGTCACTGCTGTGGTTGTCACATTGCTGGCAACAGTCCCCACTGAGAGCAACAGGCCTTCTAGAGCAACAGGCCTTCTGTGTGGCGGCTTGGGGCTGGCTCGCCAGGAGGTTCCTGGCACTGTGTTGAGTCTAGCATGGAGGCAGCACCCCCTGGACTCATCAATGAGCTGTGAAGGGATGTTTCTAATTATTCTTCAGCCTTGTGGCTAGCCAACACAGTTCATCTTCATCTTCGCAAAGGGAAAAAAAGAATCATTTTTTTACTTTTTCGTGAACTAATCTGAATTCTTGGCATATTGTGTCTTTTGTAGGAAAGTAGCTTACCCATGCCCTTGGCTCCAATTCCTCAACTCTGTCCCTTATTTTATTTTTTCTTCTTTGCTCATGGACAATATAAAGCAGAAATGGGAAGCTCACATGATAATCTGAGAATCAGGTCTTTGGTGATCAAACTCTTCTGCTTCTTTCTGGACTGTAGTAATTTTCTGGCTTCTTGCATGATGTAAAGGTTAAGCCTGTGAGCTTTGGGGTCAGATTTGCCTTGGTTGAAATCCCAGCTGCACAACATAGCTATTGTGTGGAGCTTGGTAAGCTACTTAGCTCCTCTTAAGCCTCAGTTTGCACAATTAAAAAAAGGAGAAGGGGCATAATACCTATATCATGTGGTTCTTATGAAACACATGTAAAACATTCAGAACTATGGTTGGCCCATGGTAAATACTTCATTTATTTAAAAGTTATTTATTTAAAAGATACACCAGTTTTATAGTCTGCTACATGGATCAGTCTAAGCTGCTGATCATGGCGATGCTGCGTACTTTGAAAGCATTACCAGGAGGAGTAAAATTTCTTCAGGGTAATTTTTATATGATGCCTAAACCTCTGGCTGCATAGACGGAAATTGACCACTATTTGCTTTCACACATAAAATTGTAAGTGTTTGGGTCAAAATGGTTATATAATCACAAACATGTCTGCCTGACTTCACTGTTAGCTAGAATGCAGAAAAGGTTCCAGTGCATCAGTTTGGGTGTGGGTGTCACTTCATCCAGTCCTCAAGATTCTTAAACCCAGGGTTACAACCCTCTGATGTTCTGTGGTCAGTTGTGAGGTATGTCATGAAGAACTTAACGTTATTGATAAGGTACTCAAAGTTGAGATTTTAAAAAATTGTTACTATATAAGTAACAATGTCTTTCTAACTTTCTTGTATTCTGGAAGGTTTCTTGAGTGGATGAAATATGCTGAGTTATAGTTAGTTACCCAAGACTTACAAGAATTATTTTTTAAACTTTTAAAAGCCTGTATTGAGGTATAATTAATAGATAAAAATTACACATATTGGGCCGCGTGTGGTGTCTCATGACTATAATCCCAGCACTTTGGAAGACTGAGGCAGGTGGATCATTTGAGGTCAGGAGTTGAAGGCCAGCCTGGCCAACATAGCTGAAACCCCATCTCTATGAGACATAAAAAATTAGCTGAGTATGGTGGTGGGCACCTGTAATCCTAGCTACTCAGGAAGCCGAGGCAGGAGAATCTCCTGAATCCGGAAGGCAGAGGTTGCAGTGAGCTCAGATCATGCTACTGCACTCTAGCCTGGATGACAGAGTGAGTCTATCTAGAAAAAAATTGCACATATTTAATTTATGCATTTTGATGAGTTTAGATAAATACATACAGCCATGATACCATCACCACAGCCAAGGTACTATATTCATTGTCTACAAAAATGTCCTGGTGTTCTTTTGAGAATATCTTTTGTGGTAAGAACACTAATATGAGTTCTGAGATCTTTTTATTGCATTTTAAAGTATGCAACACCATGTTGTAAACTATAGGTACTATGTTGTAGGGGCGGTCTATAGAACTTACTCATCTTGCATAGCTGAAACTTTAGACAGACTGAACAACAATCCCCCATTTCTCCTTTCCCCAGCTGCTTTGAACCACCATTCTATTCTCTGCTTCCCTGAGTCTATTTTAGATACCTCATATAAGTGGGATCATCCAGTATTTGTCCTTTTGTGTCTGGCTTATTTCACTTAGCATAATGTTTTTAAGTTTATCTGTGTTGTTACAAACGGTAGGATTTTCTTTTTAAAAGGTGAATAATATTTCATTGTATGTGTGTATCACATTTTTATCCATTCATCTGTCGATGGAAAGTTTGTTTTCATATCTTATACCATAGTCAAAAATCAGCTCAAACTGTATTAAAGACTTGATCATAAGACATGAAATGGTAAAACCCCTTGAAAAAAATATAAAGCTTCTTGACATTGGTCTTGGCAATGATTTCTAGGATTTGACATCAAAAGAACAGAAAACGAACCTCAATATAGACAAATGGGGCTATATCAACTAAACACATTCTGCATAGCAAAGGAAACAATCAAAAAGACAAATCAGCAACCCACAGAATAGGAGAAAATATTTGCAAAACATCTGTCTGATTAGAGGGTAATACCCAAAATATATAAGGGTCTTGTATAACTCAATGGCAAAAAAAAAAAAAAAAGCGAAGTAACATTAAAAAATGAGCACAGACCTTGAATAGACATTTCTCCAACAAAGACATACAAATGGCTCAGCATCGCTAATCATCAGAGCAATGCAGGTCAAAACCATGATGAGATGTTACCTCACATTTGTTAGAATAGTTATTATTAGAACTCTTATATACTATTGGTGGGAACATAAATTAGTACACCCTGATAGGGAAGACAGTGTGATGCTCCTCACCAAACTAAGAATAGAGCCACCATATGATGGAGCAATACCGCTTCTTTTGGATATATATTTGTCTTCAAGTGTTGGAAGATCTCTCTGCATCCCTGTTGTTTACTGCAGCATTATTCACAGCAGCTAAAACTTGTGTGTACTTTTAACACTTGGAGAGCCTGAGGATTTTTGTAGTGCTTTACTTCCCCACTAACTTTTGGGGGATATTTGAATCTGGGTATGAACACGAGATCAACTTGTATATGGTATCTATACATTAATTATGGTAACACTTGCCATGTGTTTCCCGGTGTAGGAAGACTTGAGAACTGCTGAGTTAGTATGATCTCCCATGCAGTTTGGGAGTATTTTCTACAGCGGTGGGTTTTTTTTTTTCTCGTTGTTGTTGTTTTGAGACAGAGTCTCGCTTTGTTGCCCAGGCTAGAGTGTAGCAGTGGCACGATCTCAGCTCAACTGCGTCCTCTGCCTCCTGGATCCATGTGATTCTCCTGCCTCAGCCTTCTGAGTAGCTGTGTTTACAGGCACACACCACCACACCTGGCTAATGGTTGTATTTTTAATAGAGATGGGGTTTCGCCGTGTTGGCCAGGCTGGTCTCAAACTCCTAACCTCAAGTGATCCGCCCAGCTCGGCCTCCCAGAGTGTTGGGATTATAGGTGTGAGTCACTGTGCCGAGCCGGCAGTGGTTTTTAAACTGTGTTCCCTGGGGTCTTACAGGATTGCCTGAGGAGCCTTGGAGGATAAAACAGGGTGAGTGAATGGAGTTGCAGGGCACAGGTTTTCTAGCTGTCTTCTACTTCAGCTACAGCAGTGCTATTTTTATTTCTGTTATATTCTGGGATTTTAGATAAACTTTTGAGAAAAAGACACTAATTTAAAAAATACTGTTAGTAGCATCTATAATAGGTAGTCTTTCAGCCTTTGAGTGCCTCTACCTTGAAAGTTGCCCAATTCATTTTATTCTGCTTAACAATTCTGCTAGAAAGTTCTCATGAAGGCTTTGAATCTGCTGCATTGTATTTTTCTACCCCTTGTCCTAATATTGTCTCCTGATGCAACAATATAGAGCACGTTTGCTCCTTCGGCTGCCTGGCAGTATGTGACTCTCAACACGTAGAGAGTGAATACTTCTAGAAAGTGTCCAAAATGGCCATGAAGTTGTCATTTTTAGTGTTGCTGGAGCATGGATTTGGGTTCCACACTACTGGAGGATGGTGATGAGAGCCAGTCCTCTGCTAGAAAGTCAACCACCCACCGTCCACACCTTTCTTATTTTGCCTTGCGTTATTACACATGCAACCATTTTCCTGAAGTGGTTAAGAAAGGAAATTCCCTTGTTTCCCCGTGAAAATTGTGCCAAAAAACCCACAGTAATTCCTATCACTGTTGATGAAAGAGAAGAAAAGATAGTCATGTCTTGTGACGTGATGGTGACAAGAGTTGTGGTAGGCCTACTCAAGAATTTTTAAACTCTATGCTTAATGCAGTCATGGGAATATTGGTGTTAACCTGAAATTATAGTTACAGCCGCGCATCTTCTCTTAATGGTCAATAAGAGCAAAGAGAACTCATTTATGTGAGCTTTTCCATTATTCAGAAAATGATCTAATTGTATTAATGATTTCCTGAATTTCCACGTAGTCACATTAACATTAGTTTTTGCTCCTTGGATTTTAAAAAAGGCAATGCTAAAATGCTCAAATATTATTGTTGGAATCAACGGCCTCTTGGTCCAATTAGTGAGCATTATTGTGGCAATATATTTATACTTGCACAGCGCACCAGAGGCAGCAGAAAACGCTCTTGTGTATAAGCAAGCCTGAAAAGAACAACAACAAAAGAGTTCCAGAATGGTTTTATTGTTCTACATTGACACAAACATCATGGCCGGCTTTCCTCGTTTCCACTTGCTTGGCAGTTCTTGGCGCTAACAACATGGTGAAGAGAAGGGCTGTGGATGGGCTTTCCTTTGCTTTGTAAACAGGATTCTGTTGTTGCTGGCCCCTGTTTGAACACTGAGCAGGCTAACGTGGCTTGCTCCTGCCACTTCTCTTCCAGGCAGAATAGGCCACCTGACTGCAGAGGATGGCACTTGCTCCCCACTGCAGTTGATGGAGCCTGTTTGTGAAGCACATTTTAAAGAGAGATTCTGTATTTTAATGGTCAGTTAGTAGCCGGCTACCAACTGTCTGTGCTCTCCGCCTGGGGACAGGAATGCCAGGCTTATTAAATATTGAGAAGTTGTTCATTACTATGAGGATCTATGACAACAGCCTATCTGCATATTGAGAAAACAGCAAGTTTACATTCTTCAGAATAGCTGCTGCAGTTCTGGGGAAGGACTAATGTTTGTCTGGCTAAAGATGCATAAAAATGCAGGCTCTGTCTTGGAGATCTGCTTTGTTGCCTACTTTTTCGTTCTTGAAAGGGGAAAATTTCAAAAACCAAACTTGCTTACGGGAAGAGAATTTCAAACAAACAACCCTTTTGATAAATCTAGTTATCTCATACTGGCTGTATTGGAGAAAATATCAAATGTTTGAAATATTAACTTACATGTTGGTGTGTTAAAATATATTTAATTAGATTGCTTCAGATTCCAAAGAACTGGGAAATTTAGTAGAATGCAGATGGGCTGTAAGGTGTGAAATGGTGGAATATTAGCTGTCTCCTAGAAGTCTTCTCAATAACTAGAAAACAACAATCACCAAGGGTTTAGTCATGGCCACCTGAAAATTAGGAACCTAGGAACGTGCAGCCCATCTATCCTCAAAGAGAGAATTTACATACATGATTATAGTTACTAATTACCAGTTAATGTCACGATCTTATGAAGACTATTACATAGGGTTAGACCGGTGATCCACCCAGCCCATTATTCAATTTTTGACCATGGTGGTAATTACGATTACACCTGAAAATGTCTGGGATGTGTCTCACGTGTGGATAGGTTTCCTCTGTGAGCAAGTATGGCTACATTGCTATTGAGTTTCTATTAACACTTTTTGATTTTACTTAAATTTGTAAGCAATAATGCCATGGTTATGTGTGAGAGGACCCGTGCCATCTTTCTGTTGACTCTCGTCAACCTGCCTTGTGACCGACCACATGTATTTCACGGTAGGGCATTTTAAATTTTTTTTGGCAGGGGTAGAGGGTGGTTTGTATATTTATAAACGAGAATTAATGATGAGGCTGTTCATCACAAAGATAATTCCTGGTGGTTATGAATCTTGCTCTTGTTTTCTCTCCTGCCTGCCTACTTCTTTTGATTCCCATCTTCCTTTGGCTAGCGCATATTTGAGAGACTTTCTTTTTTAAACACATTGAATGAGACCATCTTCTGAGAGTTTAACAGTGGAAATACCTCTTCTACAACATCATTCTTAGAGGTTAGAAATGTACACTCATTCTACCTAATTTCTGTCTGTTAGAACAATCATCGAGCGCAAACCTGTCCTTGGAATTTGCATCTCGTGTTTCCAGTGGATGCCCAGTGTGTTTCATGTGCATTCCTGCCCAGGACATTTGCCTCATTCCCTAGCTGATGAACTTTTAGTTCATTACCTTATTTTGGTGCTTTTGAAAAACATATTGATGAAGAGCTTAGGCTCTGAAGTTTGACCATCTCAGTGGATTTTTTGCTCCACAACTTCTAATATTTCTGGAACACTGGGCAGATAAGTCACTTTTCTTTGTCTCTGTTTCTCAGTTGTGCAGTGGGGACAATAACAGTGTGTCTTATGAGGTTGTCAGGAGATGAAATACATGATCAATGTCACATGCTTAGCATTATATTTAACACATAGCAAATAAATGCACGATATGTGTTAGCTGTTTTCATGATGAGTTCATCATTCAATGCTATCTGAGCACCAAGTCTAGACTGAGGAGGAATAGATAGTAAAACATTGACATCATCTCGGAATACGGCTGAGAATCCAGTGACGGAAACAGACAAGGAAGCGATTGCAAGGCAGTGTGATAAAGTACTTCTGTAAGGGCACATTCCTTGATTCTTGTTTGGTTCTTAATACAGTTCTGTGAGATAGCAACATCATTTTCAAATGAGGAATCTGGGCCCCAGGGAATGGAAGTGAAGAGCCTGTAGGACAGAGACAAATCTTTTTCTTAAGTCACTTGCTGCTGAATCTCACCTCTTGCTTTGTACACCAGGCTGTCCTGCCTCATGATCCTACATTCCTGTATTGTTGCTGATAATTTTGCACAAACACCCTCACCTCTCTTTGGCTCTTTAACTGTATCATAGTCGAGGCTGGTTCCATTAGGGATCATGATGCTGTGGGAAGAGCACAGGGCAGAGGGTCAAGGTTACTGTAGGTGTCTTCCAGGTCTGCTATTATGTTGCATAAGTACTTCCCTAGTGTCCTCACCTCTCTGGACCTCAGTTCCTCCAGCTGTTTAATAAAGGCTTTGATGAACACAGTGGTTTTCAGAAAACGGGTTCTGTGGCAGTGTCTCAGCCCCCTCCATCAGAAGGGTCTGCTTTTATCTGTGTCAATATGTTGGTTGTATATACAAAGGTTGTTTTGGGGGGAAAACAGGGGATTCTGCTGCCACAAATAGTTTGAAATGCTCTGGGCAAATGATGTTTAAGATCTTAGCCTAAAATCCCATGATTTTTGTTGCTGAAAATAATGAGAAACCTCAGAAAGAAGAAACTGTGTTTAATATTTCCTCACCTTCCCTACCTCCTAAGAAAGGCTAAAAAATAAACAATAAGACTTTTCATAATGAAATGAGTAGTAATTGGATTTTTGAAGATTTGGTCTTTCCTACATAACAAAAAATTGAGAGCCATTTTGATCAGTGTGGCGTGGAGTGGAATGATTTCAGAACGCATGGATGCAGGTTCAAGTTCCGGCTCTGGCGTGTGCCGCGTGTGGCTTCCGCGGATTGTTTTCCTACCCGCGGCTTTGGTGTCCTTTGCTCAGCCTGCCTCCCAGGATTGCCAAGTAAAAATAACTGAAGCAACAGTGCTTGTCAACTCTGGCAGCTGCTAACATGTTAAATATCCTTTTATGATTGCTTTTAACATACTGATAAAATTCTGATGAATACTTGTAAGATGTTCAAATCTTTGACTTCTTGGTTTCAGACATTTTCCTCCAACATGCTGTCGTGGTAGGAATGTCTTGGAGTTTGTTCTGACAGGTCTTTAGTTAACAAAGAGAAGAGGGGTGTGTGTGTGTGTGTGTGTGTGTGTGTGTGTGCGCGCGCGCGTGTGCGTGCATGCGTTGTTATTGTTACTGCTATCCAGACTGACAAATGGGTTTAGGTGCAGACTTCCCCCTACATTATTAATGAAAAATTTCATATCACCTGAGGCTAGCCTAGTTCCTTTCACGAGTCTTTGGCGACTAACAATCTCACTGCCATGCGAAAAGAAGTCTGCCAAGCAGAGAATCTCCTCCCTCCTCTTTCCCTTAAGAAACGCTTTAGCATGGCTAGCACACGACTGCTTCAAATGAGGTTTGAATAAAACACTGTGATAAATAAGTCAGTGTCTCTCTACACAGATTGCCACTTGTTTAGGGATTAAAGTATCGATTTCTGAATGTTGCCGAGATTTAGACATGGGTTAATTAAACATTTACATATATGTGCCGAACAATATATTGCATGGTACAATAATGTGCACTTTAATCAGAAACCGTGGGTGTTTGTGTTTGCTTTTTCCATGTTAATTGGCACCATGCTGGCTCAAGCTTAGGTATTTGGCTAGATGGGAGAAAATAGACATGGTGTTTTAAATATTTTAATTAGGACCAGCAGTTCTCAGCTCCCTCATTTCTCATTGGATTGTTTTTCATGCATGAATAAATTAGCTAGCATGGAAGTACTCTGTAGAAAGTGGTTGCCCTCTGGCCATAAAAAGAGTCCTGTTCATTAATACTTTAATGAAATTAGCTGTGAGCAAAATATTATTCCTTTTAACTGTGTTCTAATTTCTTAATTTTAATTAGGCACATAATTGTAGGGTGCTGAAATTATCTTCATGTTCAGCAACTAAAGTTCCATCATCAGGAGCCTGTGGCTGAAACACCACACACTCTCAACATGTGCCAGCAGGAAACGTTCTGTCCAACTTTTTTTTTTTTTTCTTCATTTGCTTCACCAAAGATCCCCTTCACCCATCCATTTGCAACCATGATGCAGTATTTCAAAGCTCCTGCTCCTGACTCAGGCCATCGTAATGAAGCTATTGGACTTTGGATCCGTTTAGGAGTGAAGCAGTGAGGGTTACGAAGAATCTGGTCTGCTGGGATTTTTCTTTTATTCTTTCAGTTTTTGTCTCCTCAGGCCCCCATCTGTATATCTCCACATGTGGTTTTATTGTAGAATTCTCTGTAAGTGCCTCTGTTTACAATTTATTATGTTGTTGATTGGTTCAGATGGATCTGTGAGCTCTTCGAGAGCGTGAGATTTTTTTTCCCCTCTGATCCCATTTGTGGTACATGGGTCCTACTTTATGCAAATGTAGTTGTTGAATGCGTGTTATTTAATGAAACTCTCAATTCCATAATACTGCAAATCCCTGTTATAAATGGTGGCATTTTAAGAGAGGCCACAGATAAATACCAAAATGGAATTTCTGAGTTTGATAGAAGAGTCATGTGAATTTGCTGAGTTTTGATTTTAGAAGAGGTAGTGTGGAATCTGAATTAAAATGTGGTGAGAAACTAAAAGCTTACATATATTACTTCATATTATTCCTCGGAGTTCAAACTGCGATTTTTCATGACATGCATTAGATATGCATCGAGTAACTAGTGAAAAACTAAAAATGCATTTAGTAATTTTTTGTAGAAAAACAAAAAAAAATAATTGTGGCATTCTTGACTGACCCTTCCCCCATGTACCTGGACCTAATAGTTTCCGAGTGAATTGGGAAAGGCAACTGTCTTACTATTTAAATATTTTATAGATATTAAATAAGTATAGGTAAACATTTTGTAGTTTATCAAATATGCTTTTTATTTTCATCAGAAGTTACATATTTGGTCTGATACATAAAATGGTAATAATAGTATCTCTCTCAGTCTTACTGGGATATTAAATGAGATAAAGATAAGTCATAAAGACATGTATGTGACATATATTGAGAATGAATAAATGTCAGGTAATCTTATTGACATTGGTGATACTTACGTATGTGTAGATTGCCAATTTGCAAACTACCTTACATTGTATGGTGTTTTATAATGTACAAATCCTTTTTACTTTGATTTCCCTTAAGTGCAGCTATTTCATAAAAATAGAGATGCAATTTTATTGAATGAGGCAAATCTTATCCTGCCTAGATACTTAAAAAAACAATTCCATCAATGAGACCACATCTCAGATTTAGCCTGATGCTTATCCACACTAGATTTCAGGGATTGCAGTTACAGAGTATGTAAAATGCAATGAACACAGTTGGTAGGGGGCGGGGCCCGTGCCCATCACTCAGGCTCCTCTCTCTAGTGCTAAGGTAAACAGGATCCCAAAGTTGCTGCATGTCCTTCCCATGTGTATTTTCACCTTTTGCTGTTAGTAAGTCATAACATTGTGATTGGAGCAGATCTCAGTTTTACACACAGAGACTTAACAATTTTGGCAATCTTTTAAGGTAAAAATGAGAAAAAATAAGTAAACAAATTGCAAATTTTGAAAACAAATATCACAAGATTTTGGAAAAATAATAGCATTTGTGTTAACTAGTTATTTGACATGCCCCTGTTATATTTTTTTCTCCAAGTTTTTGGCTGCATGCTTTTTATTTAACATGAAATGATTTAATATTTTCTGTGTCATTTTCTTATTTTTTCTAAAAAGATAATTGTTTTCTGAATGTTCAGAAAAATATCATTACCTAAGTAATGACAGTATAAATACAAAACTAATTTTTCCCTTTTAGCATGGCTGATCAAATATTTTTCATATTCTTTTATTTTATTTTTGAACTGTGGTCTTACTGTGTTGCCCAAGCTGACCTCAAACTTGTGAGCTCAAGGTTTCCTCCTGCCTCAGCCTTCTGAGTAGCTGGGATTACAGGTGTACAATACAGCATTGGGCTTTTGTTTTTTCCTTTTTTTGTTCTTAATAATAGAAATTTGTAAAGTATGAGTCCGTACACAGAAATACTCATTTGTCTTGTAGTACTGCTATGAATTATTGCTCTATAAACATAGTAATTTTGAGACATTCTATTTTGGAAGGTTTTCCCCAAAACAAAAGAGTGTGTTTATAATTGTGTATGCTGTATTATGAGTCCATTCCCAACAAGGGAGAGCTTTGTTTTCAATTGGCATCAATGGAAACTGAATCTTCCATTTGAAATTTTACCTGTCTGATGACTGAGTTTTTCAAAGGCCAGCTTCTTCTGATTCCATGCATTTCAAATATGACCTCTTTTGGACTGTCTCCATGCTTCCGGTTCCTGGTGCTGCAGAACACATTTATGTCTTAGTCATGCCTTGGGGAATGCGCCTTTGATGGGTAGCAGGGATATTTCTGGGGGCAATCCTTGTATTAGATGGGTTGCGAAGCACCTGGATGTGTCTCACAAAACCTAAACTAAATGTGTCCCTAACTTAACCTCTCCTGAATCAGATCCAAAAAATGCCCCTGGTCACTCCAATGCTACATGATATGAAGGGACAGGAAATTATTGGTGAAGTTGGTGTGAGAAGAGACAATTGTCTTAACCAAATGTGGCTGAATTATTTAACTTAAAAAAATCACAAAACATATGACCATGTGAACATGTTGCCAGAGCCCCTTCCAGGGGCTTGAAAGGGGACCTGATGCTTATGTTTAATTATATTAGAGCAATTCTGGCTCCAACAGGATATTGATGTATTCTAGATCACTGTTAGGATACTATACTTATCTTTCTGTAAATTTTATTTCCCAACATTGAGGTTTTCAGATTGATCTTTATTGATACAGGTTGTCTAGCTTATTCATTTTAATATTATGCACTACTACATTTAACAAAGACACCGTATTTTATTTTCATTTCCTCTTGATGGCTGTTACGTCATTTCCAGTGTTTTACCACTACAAATAATTTACTGAGTAAATATCTTAGTACGTGTACCTTTGTGAACATACGTAAAAAGACCTCTAGAGAGGTAGCATATTATAAGAATTAAGAATATGAATTCTGGTGCCACTTTGCTGGGTTTCAGTCTTAGCTGTGCCATTAACTAGCTATGAGCCTTAATTAGCTATGACGTTAAATGACTTAACCTCTTTGTGCTATGAATACCTTGCTCATGGAATTGTTGTAAGGATTAAATGAGTTAATATTTAGAACAGGGCTTGAAACATAATAAACCTGTGTGAGGGTTTGTCTTCCTACTTACCAAGGAATGACATCATTGGCTTATAAACTATGAACATGGTAAACTTTATTAGATGTTGACAAATAACTCTCCAGAATTGTACATCTTTATGCTTCTACTCACAATGAATGAGAGTTCCTGTTATATTGTGTCATTCTCTACATTTGTATTGTCAGGCTTTTAAAGTTGTTGACATTCTGATGGTACGAAATGATAACTTGTTGTTTTAATTTGGATGTTCCTCATTTTTACTGAAGTTGAACATCTTTTCCTACGTTTTTCGAAATTTGACATTTTCTTTTGTGAATTAGTTGTTCATAGACTTTGCTTATTTTTCTTTTGTATTGTTTGTCTTTTCCTTATTCATTCATAGAAGTTCTTTATATATTTTGGGTATTAATTTCTTACTGGTTCTATGCATTGCATTATTTTCTTCTGGTCTGTGGCTTTTCTTTTAGCTTCTGTTTGATTTTTTGTTAGAAGTTTTAAGTTAAATGTACTAAAATGTATTAATTTCTTTCAATATAATTAGTTCTTTTGTGTCTTGGAAAATTCTTTCTATACCATAAGGTCCCAAAAATACTTTCTTAGGTGTTTTTTCGAAATGTTTTAGAATTTTGCTTTTTCACATTTAGTCTTTAATGTACTTAAAATCAATTTTGTGTACATTATGAAATTATGATATAAATAAATACTCTGTGGACCGCTGGTGTCCTCATAACATTTGATGACTTCCTTTCCCTCATTGCATGGTTCTTCCTCCAAGTTCCCACCTTTATGGGTGCGGAGGTGGAGGCTGTGCTTGGTTTTTGGCTATTTGTTTTGCTGATCTATTTGTTCATTCCTGAGCCATAGCACACTGTTTAATTCCTATGGATTTATAAGTCTTTAAAGTCTTAATTTATATTAAGTCTTTAAAGCTTTATTTATAGTAAAAATGTTTCAAGCTGGTAATTGAGATCCCCTTGTCCTTATTCTTTAAATCTGTTTCAGCTATTTTATACTCTTTTACTTCCATATGGATTTTAAAGTCAGCTTGTCAAATTATAAACACATACACCCCTTTTGGGGGCTTTCACACTTTATTGTATTTAGAGGTAAATTTGAGTGATAAGTGACATATTTATTATAGTGACTTTTCCCTTCATGATCATTACACAGCTTTTTACTCATTTAGATTTTATTTTCTATCTTTTAATAGTTTTATATTTTTATCCACAAAATTCTTAACACATAGTTTTTTTTGTATTTTCCATCCTGTTATATCTGTACTTTAGGTTGGGTATACATTTTTTTTTTTTTTTTTGAGGCGGAATTTCACTCTTGTTACCCAGGCTGGAGTGCAATGGCGCGATCTCGGCGCACCGCAACCTCCGCCTCCTGGGTTCAAGCAATTCTCCTGCCTCAGCCTCCTGAGTAGCTGGGATTACAGGCACGTGCCACCATGCCCAGCTAATTTTTTGTATTTTTAGTAGAGACGGGGTTTCACCATGTTGACCAGGCTGGTCTCGATCTCTTGACCTCGTGATCCACCCGCCTCGGCCTCCCAAAGTGCTGGGATTACAGGCTTGAGCCACCGCGCCCGGCCGGGTATACATTTTTAAAGTCAAGTTTCCAGTTTCCTAATCTTCTCTTTAGCTATGTTAAATCTGATGTTAAATCAATTTGTTGAAGTTTTAATTTCAGTTATTATATTTTTGATTTTGCAATTTCTATTTGATTCTTTATTTTAAAAACCTTTCTAGTTCTCTTCTGAAGCACCCTACCATGCCATCTAATTTCTTAAACATATTAGTCCTTTGAAAGGAACATGTTATCTTTCTCTCTCTTTCTTTCTTGCCTGTGTAGAAAAGGAGTGTGTGAGCTATACAGATATTTCTGAAAGTATCCATTCACAGATACACTCAACTTTGATTCCTCTTCATTAGAGAGCAATGGGCATTTTAGGCTAATCAGAAAGAAGATAAAGTTCAGAAAGGAGAACCCATTGCATTTATGTGTTAAAATCTAAGCAAACATTGAAAATGTTAATAATTAAAGTATATCATCTTTTTAAAGTTAGGATATTTTACTCAATTAGGGTTTATGATGTACCTACTAAGCTGGACAATTTGTGAGGATGGGTTTACGTCTCTTTTTTGAAGTCACCAGTGCCTAGAATAGTGTCTGGCATATGTTTCATGCTCAATAAAAGTTTCAGAATTGGACTGAATTAATATTCCAATAAAGTTACCTTTTTGAAACACATCCTGACTCATTAGGGATAGACAACTGGAAGGAGATTTTGTGGTAAGTCTAGAATGTAAAGATTTCTACATACAAACAAATGTGCTGCTGCATTAATTGATTTGAAAAATGTATTCATCTCAATAGAAAACATTCAAAGTGTTGAGCCTGTTTATTTGATAAATAAAGGCAGGGTGGAAGCGAGGATGAGAGGAAGAGAAGGAGGAAGAATTTAGGCGGGAGAGCCCTAGAAGTGAGCACTTTGTCCCTCTCGCTCAATGTAGTTCAGACTTGTTTAAAAGCTGAAATATGCTCTTCCGGTTTTGGGATGGAGTAGAACATAGCTGCCACAAATTTCTATGGGTTTCAGTACAAAATGGCCACACAGATGTGACCCAAAAGAAACCATATAGCCTACACTATTTGGTATTTGCATTTCAGGACAGTGTCAACTGATTATCAGAGGAGAGAGCTGGGCAAGGTTGAACATCTGATTAAAGTGGAAATTGCTCATGGTTTTTTACAGCTTGAGTTCTAAGAGGCATCTCTTCTAGGTGTTACTGCTACGGCCTGCCTAAGACAGCTAGTACAGATGACTGTAATTCTTGGTGATGCCTCCCTTTTGGGGACTGGATTCAGGTTGGTTTGCAATTAAAAACAAAACAAAATGAAACAAAACTAGTCTTGATATAACTTGGGAGCAATTTTCTGCCTTTTCATAGATTGCCCCTAGAAACAAGAAAGCCAAGAGATTTGTCATTTCCACTGGCAATCTAGTTTTGCTATATAAACAATTTAAAATATAATGTGCTGTATGGTCTGGGAGCATGTGACATGACCATAGGGAGTGTTTACTTTTTACCTGTGGTCAGTCTTCCATCAACCTCAATACTCTTAGGACTCAAGATGGAAAGACCGGAATCACATAACCTCTAAGTCATCATTCATCACTTGGCCAAGCAATTGCTTCTCATTGAACGAGCAGGAGTATTTTTTATTGATAGAAGTAGTTGGGAAGAAACAATTTTGATATTGTCAAAAAACCTGCCTAGGATTTAAATCATCCAGTACTCAAAATGTAGAGAAAATTTTGGTCTCTCTATTTATTTTTGTCTATATATATCTTTCTATCAATTTCTCTCATTCCAAAATGAACCTAAGAGACTTATACAAATGCATACACACACTTGCACACATTCATTTCCATGGAAAAATTGGAAGATGATAGATAGGTATAGAAATAAGATTGGAAGACTGTATACCAAGATGTTAACTAATGCTAGGGTGGGATTCTAGATTATTATTATTTTTTTTATTTGTTTCTGCTGTGAATGTATGTCATATTTTAAACAAGAAAATAAGTTACCAAGTAGTGAATAATTTTTAAAAATAATTTCTTATAGAATCTTAATGAGAAATAGCAATGTGTTAAAAATTACATATGCCCAATTAAAAAAAAAATTAAAAGAGGAAAAAAAGAATAGGAAAGGCAGACTGAAAGGAAGGCTGAGTTTAGCCATAAAGAGGCAGGCTGGGAAGTGTGGTAATTTGGTGAAGTTGGAGCCTCACATGTGTTGTTGATGGCAGGGCACAGTGACTCACACCTGTAATATCAGCACTTTGGGAGGCTGAAGTGGGCACAGCACTTGAGGCCAGGAGTTCGACACCAGCCTGGCCGACGTGGTGAAACCCTGTCTCTACTAAAAGAACTAAAAAAGTAGCCAGACATGGTGACACCTGCCTGTAATCTCAGCTACTCAGGAAGCTGGGGCACGAGAATTGCTTGAACCCGGAAGACGGAGGTTGCAGTCAGCAAAGATTGTGCCACTGCCCTCCAGCCTCGGGTGATCCACATATACCTCCCCACGTACAGTATGGCTTCCTTCTAGCTCCTTCTTCACGTGGTAGCCAGTGATCTTAAAAATTACACATCAAATCATGTTGTCACTGGGCTTCCTACTGCTGTTCTTACGTCCTTTAATACATTTCAACATGACAGTGCTCTGAAGACTCAGTTGAATTATGAATGTCACTATTGACATCCTTTCAATGACTTCATATTTCTCTTTAGACAAAGACTACAATCAAAGACTGCAAGTGACTGGGCCCTGGCCTGCCTCTCAGCCGAGTTTCTGCCTTCTTCCCTGTAATCAACAGGGGCGCTGCCCTGTGTGCCATCCTACTTCGGGTCCTTTGCCCTTACCACTCCCTGTGCCGGAGGGTTTCCACCTTCCTTCCCTTTATTCCTATTCATTTCTGTCTGTCTTTCTTTTTTTTTTTTTGAGATGGAGTTTTGCTCTTCTTGCCCAGGTTGGAGTGCAGTGGCGTGATATCGGCTCACTGCAACCTCTGCCTCCCGGGTTTAAGTGATTCCCTACCTTAGTCTCACGAGTAGCTGGGACTCCAGGTGAATGTCACCATGCCTGGCTAGTGTTTTTTTGTTTGTTTGTTTGTTTTTTGTATCTTGATATTGGCCAGGATGTTCTCAATCTCCTGACCTCGTGGTCTGCCCACCTCAGCCTCCCAAAGTGCTGGGATTACAGGCATGAGCCACCGTGCCTAGCCCTCATCTCTCTTTCATTAGTAATTCAGCTCAGGGGTGGGAGGGAAAGGATCACGAAAAAGATCTAGGAACTAGGGTACTAGGCTTAATACCTGGTTGATGAACTAATCTGCACAACAAACCCCCATGACACAAATTTACCTTTGTAACACACTTGCAGCTGTACCCTGAACTTAAAATACTAAAAATTTAAACAAATTTTTAAACCTTATCCACCTTTGAAAGCCTTCCTCGATAAACAGGCGAAATCTGCTTGGACAGAAAAAAAAAAATGTTTCAACTTGAAAATCCAGACAGAGTGTGCTCCCTCTTTTATAATTTCTAACAGGAGCGTATAGTTTTCCTTCCACAAACTCACCACAATGTGTAGTTGACACTCATTGGTGTAATTCTTTCATGCATGATGCTTCCCATCCCTAGACAGGCTTCATGAAGGTTGGAAATCTTCTGTTCACCATCATATCCCTTGTGGCCACAATTCCTAAGCACACAGTAGGAGCTCAATAAATGCTTGTTGAGTAAATAAATGACTGTCTTAAAAATTCCACTGGAGGATGCTTCATTTACGCCTCCCTCCCTTCTACCTTGAATCACTAGTGTGAAGGCAAGTTCAAGAAGGAAATTGGAAGCCGGCTTATCTGCTGGTCTGGAGGTCTGGAGCACGTCTCTGAACAAAGAATGGGGATGGTGGGTTGCCGAGCAACAACAACAAAAGTCCCAGAAGCATCTGGGGCAGCTTGCAACATCCCCAAGTCAGATTTTTGGGTTTTGGATTCAGCACTGCTTTCTGTTTATAGCCTTAGCTGCTTTTGGAATGGGGACAATTTGCCTCTGCCGTGGCCTCTTTCTGGCAGAATTATTCCAACGTTGAGAAGCTTGCAAGTCTGTTTTGAAGGGAGAGAGGCAGGAGCTCTAAAATAACATCAAAGTTATAGCCATGGTTCTTAAAGGAAAAGGAGGCCTTGGATAAAATTGTGTAATGGTGATAAAGAAGGTTGAGCATATATACAAGAACATTTATAAGTTTTAAAAAACACTGCTCTTCAGCGCATTGACTTATTTAATTTTCAGCATGGAAGTTTAATTTCATGATGATCCACCTTTTTCAGTTGCCGCCTCCTCTTTCCCCTCCCCCTCCTCTTCTCCTTCCTCCTCCTCCTCCTCCAGTCCTAGGACTGGAGAAATGTTTATATATGGGATCAAAATACAAATTTGAACCTCCAAATTTGTCTCTGAATGACGAGATGGTGTGCAGTATTGTTAAGAACTGTTTAGGGGAACATGACTCTTCTGTTGCAGTTAATAATACTTGCAATTCTGTTCAAAACCACTTCTTAGAATCTGATAGCTGCTTCATGGGGTGGCCTTGTCTTTGAGCTCATAGTTTTGAATTCTGGGTTGAGTCTATATTTGCACAATAGCTATTTGGTTTACTTATCCATTTGTGCTTACCAGAATCATCTTGAATCCATGGAGGTGGTCTCCTGGTGTCTTTAAAGACAAAATTGTAAGATTGGAAATAAACCTTTCATTGCATATATACCATGTAATGACATTTTATGTTGAAATACCTAGTAGAAATAGACTAGACTATATATAATCGTTGTAAGGCATACTTTTTATTACTCACCCTGAGTTCCTTGTTCCAAATGGATGGAGAGATGCAAATGTGTGTGGAGAGGGAAAGGAGGTCAGGGAGAGACTGGAGTGGAGATTAAGTTAGAGAGGAAGAGGGAAGTCTTGGGGACATTTATGCAAGTTTGGGAAAGGAAGCTTTAAATACTGAGGTCTGGAGCAGCTGTCTTCGACCATTTAGTCAAGCAGTAATGATTGATTGTATTAGAGGCACTACGCTGCTAAATTTAGAGGTGAAAGAAACAAACATGATGCTTAGCCTTGTGAAGTTTGTCGTCTAACAAGAGAAATGGGTGTTAAGCAAATACTCATATAAATAAATACTCATTTGTAAATTATAATTTAAAAGTAACAGATACAGTAAGATTACATAAGGGAGAACTGATTTATATGTAGGAGAAGCAGGATAAATTTTTTTATGTTAAAGACACTTGTAAGCTGAGATGTGAAAAAATGGCTTAGAGTTAGCCAAACAGAGAGAAAGGAAAAGAGCATTTCAGGCAAAGAAAACATATCAAGACTCTGAGGTGGGATAGAGCTTGGCACCTTTAAGAAATGGAAAGAAGGTGGGTGTGACGAGGGCAGACAGCAAGAGAAGAGGGAGCAGGGTCTCTTCGGGCAGCCTGTGGTGGGTAAGGGGCTTAGTTTCTCGTTAACAACATGGAAGGGCACACAAGAGTTGGAAGCTAGGAGTGGCCTGATCAGATTTGGTTTTCAAGAGCATTCTGGTTAAAGTATGGGGAGCAGATAAGGAGGACGAGAGAGGTGATGCTAAAAATAGCAGTGAGATGTGAAATACTGAAAGGCCCTTTGCCTAAATTTTCCACATCTTCCTGTTCCTGATGCTTAAACCTTTCTTCTTTTGGGATGAAATATTAAAGATTCCCTAATGTGCTATTCAGGGGAGGCAGCCAACCATTATTATGCATTACAATATGAAGAAATAGGTCCTCTTTCAAACTGCTAACAGTAGAGTGTATGGTACAACCACTGTAGAAAGAATCTGTTGTGGCCTTCAAAAACGATGAGTTCGTGTCCTTTGTAGGGACATGGATGAACCTGGAAACCATCATTCTCAGCAAACTAACACAAGAACAGAAAATCAAACACCGCATGTTCTCACCCATAGGCGGGTGTTGAACAATGAGAACACATGGACACGGGGAGGGGAGCATCACACACTGGGGTCTGTTGGGGGGAAACAGGGGAGGGACAGTGAAGGGGTGGGGAGTTGGGGAGAGAGAGCATGGGGAGAAATGTCAGATATAGGTGACGGGGAGGAAGGCAGCAAATCACGCTGCCGTGTGTGTACCTATGCAACAATCCTGCATGTTCTTCACATGTACCCCAAAACCTAAAATGCAATTTTAAAAAAAAGAAGAAAAAAATCTGTTGTGACCTTATGGCTGCAACCTCTATGAGTCATGTGTGATTTCCTCAAACACAAGAATTTGAAGCAAATACTGCAAAATGATACATATTAAGTGTGCTGTAGGGAACTATTACATTACTTTATAGAAATTATAAGGATGAAAATAAGTATGGGACTATTTCTTAATCAAAAAATGAAATCCTGGCCGGGCGCAGTGGCCCACTCCTGTAATCTCAGCACTTTGAGAGGCAGAGATGGGAGGATTGCTTGAGCACGGGAGTTTGAGAACAACCTGGGCAACATGGGGAAACCCCTCTCTGCAAAAAATTGAAAAAAATAAAGTAGCTGGAGGTGCACATCTGTAGTACCAGCTACTCCAGAGGGCTGAGGTGGGAGGATCACTTGTGCCTGGAGCGTGGAGATTGCGGTGAGCTTTAATCATGCCACTGCGCTTCAGCCTGGGTGACAGAGGGAGATCCTGCCTCCAAATAAAATTAAAATAGATTAAAAGAGCAGAAAAGGAAGAGAGTTTTTGGTGGACAGTTTTACCTAGAGTCCCTCCTTTCAAAAGCTAACTTTTGATTTGATCAAAGACTGGCCTCTTGGTTGAGAATATGACTTCACTTTAGGAATGTTGAGGCATTTCTAGAATTTGTTTCTCATCTCTTCGCTTGAATGGAGATGAACCTGTGATGGAAAAAAATTGAGGACAACTGAAAAAGATGCAGTGCCCGCCTCAGAGCTGCTGCTGGGCACAGTTCCAGGGGCCAGTGTGAGCTGTGCAGCACGGCTTGTCTAGACCAGAGCTGATTTTCAGTTTTTCTTTTTGGCAGGGGACATGGGCACTGAATTAGGTTGGGATGCTTGAGGGGTCTCAACTCTATCTGTAATGTCTTATTTCCTTAAGAAAAAGATCTGAAGCGAATTTAAGCTACAATAAAAATAAATGATAAGTTATATGTATGATTGTTAAATGATTTTTCTATCATAGTTTCTATTAGATACGTCGTAATAAGAACAACCTTTGAGATTTCATAGAGAGAAGCTTAGTAAGTAATGGTCATTTTATGCGACTACAGCTATAAGGGTATAATTATGAATTTGCCTACAAATGCCGTATTTCTTATGTATACTGTCTTCAGTGTAAACAAGTTGTAACATATTATTGTTGGTAGAAGGTAATGTGGGTGAGCTAGAAGGTGCACATTTATCTAGTTGCCTGTAAGAGATCAGCAAGTTATCTGCCACATTTCGCCTTTGCTAGTTTGGAGGAAGGGCCTCTGAGTCCCTTTGCCTTTCAGTGTTATGCTCTCTTAGTTGCTTAAAGTTTGAGAAATTATTCTCATGTTTTTTTGAGCACAGAACAGGTTGCACATATGATTAAAATAAAATACACTTAAAAATAAGTATTGTTTCAGGTTAGCATATTTTGCGTGATCCTATGCCAAAGAGACTTGAATCCTTGATAGCACACTTTCCATTTACTCCACTTCCTCTTGAAGATTAGCAAATGGTGTTAGAGGTTTGTTCAAATTGCCTACCCTTGATGTTTGTCTCAACCTTCAGTGACACTGAAAATAGAAATGCCAAGCTTGGCATCTTCCAGAAGTGCCTCCAAAAAGAGCTTCTTACTTGTGTGGCTGCCAGCCACCTCAGTCTTCTCACTTTGGGTTCCCAGTAAAGGTTCAAGTGTTAGTTTTATAAATAATGATACCAAGCTGCCGGAAACTAGCCTCCCTTGTGCTTGGGGAGGTTTTGGCATTAAAGCAAACATCATCAATTTTTTAAGAAATGGAAATGAGTTACAGATGTGGACTACTGAAAGGGCTCATGAATTGTTGGGCTTCCTTCTGTCTGAAACTGAGGGCATTTTAAAAGAAAATCAATTAAAAAACGCACTTCTCCTGGGAAGAGGGAGGCTTGACTGTTGGGAAAGATGCTCTTTTTTCCCCAACCTCATGCCCTGTACCCTATTGCCATAAAAGCAGATTCAACTTCATCAGTGACAAGATGGGTAATGGCTTGTTAAAGGGAATCCCAGGTTCTCAGATAAGAATTTCATTTATCTGTTTCAACCGAACCCACATATGCTTCTCTTTTACTATGAGAAACTTTGGAATTTTTTTCATTTGATTCATGGCCAACTGAACACTTACAATAAAGGATCTCTCTCCCCTTTTCCTTTCCTCAAATGTTTAAATCAGAGTGTCGAAAGAAAAAATAACCATATTTTTTCTTAAATTTCCTTTTGACAGTTGACAGTCTCCATTTTATAATTTTACTTTTTTTAAAATAGGAAGACTGTGAGTGCCTGTACTATATATGGTGTATATCATCACAGAGAGTAACACCGGTGTTTCTTTCGTGTTTAGAATCATGAATTGTAAGTGACCTAAGAACTTAGTGCCAACTGGCATATTGAGTCAGCCTTTCAATGCCGTTTTAAACACGTCAGTATATTAAGCTAAAGTGTTTTCTATCGATTGGCATTTATTCCAACAGGAATCAGGTGGCTCATTTAAAAAGCAAAACCTAGATGTGTGTAACAAGTCCTCAGAAACAGGCAAGACTGTGTTTCGAAGCCATTAATTACTTTTGATTATCAAACTGCTGTATCCATGCTAATTGCTAAATCCCGTGGGATCTCACTAAGATGAGATACAGCCAAGAACAGACAAACCCCAAGTCAGCAGAGGTGGTGATTTTAACATCTTAAAAACCATATTTAAAGGTATGTTATGATGTTAACTTAGTATCATAACCATGATGTTAAGTTAGCAGAGGCAGACACCTTTCATTAATAAGTAACTGATTAAGGGGGGCAGTCCTGTCATGATGAGGGAAGTTAACTTGTTTGTTTTCCCTTGAGGTCTCTTCCAACTCCAGAACATCACAGATTTTGCTTCTAGATTGCTATGGGCAAAATACGCTGAAAATTGAGTGATTAAGAGTTAAAAATGTATTTTCTTTCTATTCACGACATAATAGAAATAAAACCATTTGTCTTCAGCCTACCCCCACCCCTCCCAGCCTGGACTGATGATGTATTGGCTCCTCTGGTTGGTTTTGCCGGTGGAGACAAATGTTTCCATCACTGTTGAGCTTTGAAGATGCTGGGTTCTTCCTTCTGAGACAGCAATCCTTTGGTCTTTCATCCTACTTTTCCCCTTACTTTACTTTTTAAAAATTAATTTTTTGTTTAGAGAGAGGAACTTGCTCTGTGACCAGGCTGAAGTGCAGAGGTGCAATCATGGTTCACTGTAATCTTGAACTCCCAGGCTCAAGTGGTTCTCACGCCTCAGCCTCTTAAGTAGTTGGGACTACAGGTGCACACCACCCCACCTAGCTAATTTAAAAAAATTACTTTTGTTAAAGTGGGGTCTTGCTCTTTTGCCCAGGCTGTTTTCCTGATTTTAAATCTAGGTTGCGGTGATGTTGAGGATGAAGAATACCTTTGCAGTATTTATTTTCATGGTAATACTAGTTCATGTTTTCTTTGCTTTTGGTTCTCACTGTTCTTGCTAACTTTTGTTTGTTCTGGTTTTGGGTTTTAAACACAATCTTGAGTTGAAAACCATTGGAAAAAATTTCCTGCAGGGTGCTTCTCTTTTTCCTAATCAGTGTGTGGAAAGGACCCTTATTTGTTCTTTTCAATAACATAGTTTTCTAGCAAGTTAGTGAAACCTCTTTTGCTGCTTAACTTAATGAGGAAATATCTAGAGTAGAGCTCCTAGTGAATACTTCCTTCCCTGGAATAAGTCCTGGGAACCACAAATGTTTCCATGCTGAAAGTCATAAAGACAGGCACAAAGAGAAACGTGTTATGCTAGAGGACCATGCAAATCTCAACCTATACCATTAAGCACATGCACATAAGCAAAGGTCTGTTAAGCTTATGTTTTCTGCGAAAGACGACAGTAGAAAGCGCTGAGGATTTCCACAGTACAGCTCACATTGCTCTGCTGAGCCTGAGAGAAACTCGGCTGGAGTTTACGGTCTGTAGATGCTTAGAATAAATTCCTAGAAATCACCTGCAAAGGCACCAAACTGATATCCTGGTGACGCTTCCTTTAAGACGTAGCCATTGTAAGAACCTTTCCAAAGTGGAGGCATTTTAGAAACCACGTTAATGAAATTGGGTGTGATTAAATGGAAGCAATTCTCGTTTGGTTTTATGAAAATGAATCTATCTCTTGAAATAGATCCATCTCCCATTTTTCAACGTCTTACCAGAGGATGCCGTTGCAGTGGGGACCAAGTGCTCCCTTTCCAATTTAATGGGAAATCGAAAGTGCAGAGCCATCTGCACAGACGTAAACCAACAACTCTGAAGGATGACCCTTCAGTGGAAATGCAGTATGGGCCAGGCGGTGTGTTTTCCTGGAACTCACGTTTTAACCCCAGCATGGGTCTCTGTACTAAAGGAAGATCTCACTAAGATCCCAGTTTATGTTACACCCTACCCGTTGTCAGTGGTGGGCAAAGAGTAATTGGCAGAGCTCAGGTTTCTCTAAGACCTCATAGTCTCAAAGTGGATATCATAGGTGTAAACACCAGTGAAGTTGATAATGAAATCGCTTGTATTCCTTTAGGATTTTGATGTCAGAGAAAGGAACTTATTGTCTCTATTGCCAGGAACCTGTCAAACCTGCCTTAATTATGATTAATAACATACACATACCTAAGAAGATTTTTTCTCTCTCGCTCTATGCTGAATTTCTTAAAAATGTCTCTTTGCTAAATATGATCTCGGGGGCCAATGCAGCTGTAGCCTTAGGAAGAGACTAGAATGCATTGTCTCTGTGTGGTGATGTGTCTAAAACATTGGTGCTTGGCTAAATAAATCAAGTTCCAACATCTCTCCGTGTTTATTGCTTTTCTTTGCAGTTGCTAGTTTTACGCTGAAAAAAAAGTGTTTTGGGTGGACAGTTGTAGTGTTTTCAAATCAGTATTTCATATCATTTGCCCTCCATGAGAATGGTGATCACCATGTTTCTGAAGTGAGCAGTTTTAGTGTCTTAAAAGAGGGAAAAATGGGGAATAGTTATGATACTGGTGTAAGATTTGAGAAAGCATGTATTAATTGTGAATTGTGGCTGAATCAGTGTAATTGAGCTGTCTTGATAGTCATAATGTAATAACCAACACTGGTCAATGGTAATTAGAAAAAACAAAAATGAGAATGGTAACCATTTCTGGTAGAGTCTTACGTAATGATGCACATTTTATTGTTATTTACAGAAAGAGTGAATTCAGAAGGATATGCGTTTGAAGAGAGGATATTTAAAAAGAGATTGTATATGCATTTTGTATAGGTTTTGACTGTTTTTAGTCCAGACCTGTGTTTTGTTTATTCTTACCAACATTCCCAGAGTATTTTCTATTTGCAAAGTGCTCTGGTTTTACTTATTCCCACTGATAATACACACCGGACCTCATTCTTTTGTTTAGGTAAAGTTAACAGGCCTTAGAATTCAGTGAGTTGATGGCTCCATCTCCAGCTTAATTAGATAGTTTAAGCTCTAATTGGCCAGTGGTAAGTCAATCAATCAGTAAAAGAGTCACACATTCACTCCCTGGGAATTGTGGGAACGATTGATCTAGTGGGCCCCAGACACTTGAGGAGAAATCACTTACTCAGAGCAGAACCTCACGTTGTCCCAGAGGGCCCTGGCAGCCAGTGTCCATCAGGGGCTGGTCAAGAGTGTGGGCAGCTCAACCTGTTCTGTGTATAGAGTCTGAGGAAAAGTAGATAGCCCTGTCCCTTGCGATGTAGAAAGAAAACATGTCACAGTTAAATGTGTTGCTCTCCAAGGTGGAGACCGAGGTGACTTTGAATGAGAACAAAGGCTGCCTTGGAAAGGGAGGCAAGGGCAGGTGGGAATGCCCAGGTGTGACAGTGAGACTGCTGTGGGATCAAGCATCCTGGGCTGTGGGCATCAGAGTCAGCGTAGACTTGCAAATTCTGAACCTATGGGGTTGTGAGTTCCTTGAGGAAAGAACGGTCTCCTTCATTTTTGTATCCCTTACAGCAGTGGTCCCCAAACTTGTTGGCACCAGGGACCGATTTCATGGACAAATTTTCCATAGATGAGGGGCTGTGGAGGGGATGGTTTCAGGATGATTCAAGTGCATTACATGTATTGTGTACTTAATTTGTATTATTATGTTGTAATATATAATAATGATACATCTCACCATAATGCAGACTCACTGGGAGCCCTGACCTTATTTTCCTCCAACTAGATGGTTCCATTTGGGGGAAGGGAGACAGTGACAGATCATCAGTCATTAGATGCTCATAAGGAGCACACAGTGTAGATCCCTTGCGTGTGCAGTTCACATTAGGGTTCACACTCCTATGAGAATCTAATGCCTCTACTGTTCTGACAGGAGGTGGAGCTCACACGGTCATGTCGACGATGAGGAGTGGCTGTAAATACAGATGAAGCTTTGCTCACTCACCTGCCACTCATCTGCCCTCACCTCCTGCTGTGTGGTCTGGTTCCTAACTGGTCATGGACCAGTACCAGTCTGTGTCCCAGAAGGTTAGGGACCCCTCCTTTATAGTGTCTGTCCTTGGGCTTCGTATGCCGTATTTATTGAATTAATACATGAAAACATGTATTCCAGTAGTGAATAAACTCCTGCTCAAAAACCTATATTTTTTTAATGTTTAATATTGGTCACATGGATGCTCATCTACTTTATTCTATCTTATTCTCTGGCCTTGATTATAAGGTTCCCAAGTCAACCCATTCCTGCAGGAATATGTGCAAGAATGTTGCATCACTCTATCCGTGGATGGATTCTCAAGATGCCCCCCTTGAAGGGGGCGTGGATATTTTGTTGGATAAATTCTGACGTGTGTGAAATAAGCCAGCCATGGCACAATGCTGATAAATTTTGAAGATCGATAATGGCTACATGTGGCTTCATTATGTATTCTCTCCATGTCTGAGGATGTTTAAAAATGTTCCTATTAAAAACTTAAAATAATCAGTCGCATATCTTCTATTTTCACCTTGAACAATTTGATTCATAGACTTGTAGGGCTGCCAGGTACTGTGAAGGCTATTTAGTCCCTATCCTTGTACACTGCTGAAGAGGAAACTGACGATATGATAGTAAAGGACTTCCAGAAGTTAATTGTAACAGAGCTGATGCAAGAAGTCAACCATCACAAGAGATTTAACTTTTGATGGCTTTGGCGACTTCAGAGATGGCACCTTTGGTGTCATCTCAGATGTGTGAGTAAATGCATAGCTTTGAAAGCACTCCAGTCAACATTGCAGCCCTTTGGTGAACTACACAAAATCAGGCAGCTATCATGATTAAGTCTAGAAGTGAAAGTGAGCTTCAATATCCAGATGATTGAGAGAAATGGTTTTTAATGTCTCGAGTTTTCTTCTAGTTGATTTTAGGATATTAGACTGAGTTAGTTTATCATACCCGAAAGTTCTGATGTAATCTGGGTTTTGCTTCTTCTGACCTTTTGCTCCTCATTCACTACAGTCTAGCTTTTCTGACTCTCAAATATGCCTTGATTTTCCCTACCTCCAGGCTTTTGCTCTTATTATTTTCTCTGCCAGGAACTGTCTTTCTTCCGTATCTTTACAAGACCAGGTCCTGTTCATTATTACTGAATTTTAAAATAGATTTTATTATTATTATTATTAATTTTTTTAAGAGATGGGGGCTTGCTATGTTGCCCAGGGTGGTCTGGAACTCCTGGTCTCAAGTAGTTTGCTCCCTTCAGCTCCCCAGAGTGCTGAGATTACAGACACGAGTCACTGCAACTGGCTTATTTTGTAGTGAGTTTTAGGTTCACAGCAAAACGGAGGGAAAGTACAGAGAGTTTCTTCCATCCTCTGCCCCCAGACTTGCAGAGCCTCCCACTATCAACATCCTGCCCCAGAGTGGTACGTGCGTTAGAATAAATGAACCTACGTTGACACATCATCATCATCCAAATTCCATAGTTTACATTATGAGTCATTCTTGGTTTTTACATCCTATGGGTTTGATAAGTGTTTAATGACATGTATCCACCATAATAGTATTACGCAGAGCAGTTTCACTGCATTCAAAGTCCTCTGTGCTCTGCCTTATTGTCTCTCCCTTTCCCCAGCCCCTGCCCATTAATTTTTTAATCTCTGTTCAGATATTAGCTTCTCCAAAAAGCCTATCCTAAAGAGCATGCTAATATAGCAACCTCTCCTCACCGTAGTCATTTTCTACCCCTTATCCTCTTTTATATTCTCTATAGCATTTACTGATACCTGAACTTACCATGTCAGTTTGGCTATATAGGTTTTTTCTATCTCTTAGTAGATAGGTTCCTGAGTAGAATATATTGCTCACTAGCCCCTGGCTCCTAGTATCGTGTCTTGCATATGGTAAGTCCTCAACACATATTTGTGGACCTTATGAATCTACTGTGGTTTTTTTAAGGTACCAGGGACTACACTGGTGAGGCGAACATGAGTTAGGTATGACTCCTTCCCCAGAGGAACTTACTTTGTAGAGGGGAAGTTAAAATGTGATCTGGCAAGTGCCATGACAGAGTGTTGCTATGAGAATCTAGTGAGGGACTGCCTAAATCAGAGTGGCGGAGTCAAGGAAGCTTTCCCAGAGAAAGTCACGCTGAGATGAAGATGTGAAGGGGAGGGAGGACTCAGCCTGGGCAATGGTTGCTGTCAGTGCCCTGCCCACCGCTGTGGCATCCACCACGATGGTGCTCCCAGACTCTGCTGCTGCTTGTCTGAGGGCTCTCGCTTCCTGGCATACTGGCAGGGCTGGGGAGTTAGGTTATCCCATCAGAGCAGCCCACAATCAATGACTGATGGTAGCCAGTCAACAAATACCCCAGCTTCCTTGACCTCCCATCCTCCCACTGGGAGGCTTCCTGGGGGACTGTGCCTCAGCTGCCCACAGTGACAACCTACACAGTAAAGTACACATTACTGGTTTCCTTATCCTCCCTGTGTCACATCCCATCCCCCTACTTCTGCTTCTCAGATCACCCCCAAAGTAAATTACTTTCCCTCAAATCCTTGTTTCCGGTTCTTCTGGGAAAACCCAAGTTAGGACATTTGGCAAAGAAAAAAAAAAAAAAAAAAAGCAAGGGCATTCTGTACAAAGACAATAGCTTTTAGAAAAAGCCCAGACTTGTTTAGTGAATAATAAGATATTAATTGTGAGTTAATTGTCATGTGAGTGGCAGGAAATAACAGGAGATGAAGCTGGAGAAATATTGGGCTGGCTTATTTGTCTCTTGACAGCAGATTTGCAGCTATGGTTCTTGCTTTGTGAACAGGAATATATATGTATGCGTGTGTGTGTGTGTGTGTGTGTGTGTGTGTGTGTGTGTGTGTGTATGTATCATGGGTTTTTGTAAATGATGAGATCTTTGGTTTTGGAATAGGGCAAAAACACCTAGTTTATGCCAGGAATTACACCCATAATCTCGTTCGCCTTCAGATTCATCTTCTCATCAAAAGTGCTCATTAGACACACAGTAGTAATACAGGCAAATCACAATTTCATCTGTGAAGTAAAAATGAGAGTAAAAGAACAGGCGATGTAAAATACTTTGTACCTGGGTCTGGAGTTCGGGATTTAAAGACCTAAACAGCCCATCAGGAATAAAATGCCTTGTGCTTTGGCCTTCCCCTGCTGTCCGGCAGATCTGATGGAAAGAAACTTATCTATGGTCCCCATGTCCCTGACCTCCTGCCTTTTTCGAAGGGGAATCTTCAGAGAAACCCATGCTACATTTAACTTTGGGAGCTCTCTTGTGGGCTTGTGTCTAACCAGACACTGCCGATCTGACTATTTCCTGCATGCTAAGCAGACCATTGTCAGCCGCTTCCTCTAGGCTAGATTGTTATAAATGCTGTTTATGATCCTGCTATGACAACTGTGAAGGACATGGCAAAGAATTTATCACAGGATTATTCATCCACCAGCAGAATACCTAATAAGATTCTAAATGACCCAAGATGATAATAAGATCTAGCTTGTAGCAATAGGTATTAATAAACTGCTTTTTTCAATAAGGGAGAGTCCTGGCATCATTACCCTGACATATTTGCTTTGCTTATATTTTGCGAAGAAAGTAGGGCTGCTGGATTGAATAGTAAATTTATAAAAACTCCTGATGTATGAATAATACAGCCCGCCCGAAGTGGAACCCATAGGTTAAAGTCAAGAGCACAGCATTTGCCTATGACATCTGAGTGCCAGACTCCCAAGCCATCGATTCTAATTGTTCCGTGCCATTTGCCTTTGTATTTAAAAATTATATAAGAATAATATATTGCCCGCTGTTGACCACAAGGCCATAATTCAAATGAAGAAATTTAGTAAAATCATAAACCAAGAAAGTGCAGTGTGGATGAATAATGGATGAGGCGGGAACACTGAATTCAAAATGAAATCTGGGATTCTGCTGTATGTTCATGTTTTGAAAATAAAACTATTTAGTAGTAAGTTAATAAAAAATGAATTTTGTTCATGGCCACTCAGCTATTCCTAGTGAGGGCGAGTGGCAGACACTCGAGAACCTGCTGTGAGTAATTTTGTGAGGGGAGAAACCGGAAAAGTTAGCTGCTGTCTCAGAGACGTAACTCCGCGCCACTGTGATTTTTACCTCTCTGCCTTCTAGCGTCTCTCTGCAACAATACTGCGCAAGGACAAGGCCCAGAAGCTGAAAATACTTTTACTGGGAAAGCGGCACTGTGCCTTGGAGGTGTTTTCTAGTGGATTAAATTTAGCAGAGCAAATATCAGCATTGAAGTAAGCACTGTTGTGGTTGTTTTTTTTAATTGAGGTATTGACTACATACAATAAAATGTGCAATTCCTAAGTGTAGATAGTTGGAGACTTTTTGACTAGTGAATTTCTGTGTAACTGTCAACATGTCTGTGGAAGCACTCAAGACAAGTTTTGGAATATTGCCATCTCCCTAGAAAGTCTCCTCTTGCTTCGTTCCTGTTATTAGCACCCTCTTCAGCTCCGGCAAGCACTCTTCTGACTGCTGTCACCATGGATTAGATTTGCTTGTTGTTGAACTTCAGATAAATGGAAACATACAGAAGACTCTTGTGTGTCTACATTCTTTTTTGCTGAATGTAATATTTTTGAGATTCATGTCACTGTGTGTATGAACTGTTGTATCCATGTGGATCATTCCCTGTTGCTGTCTGGATATACAACTTTGTATTTATCCATTCTCTTGTTGATGCACGTTTGGTTATCCCCAGTTTGGGGCCATGATAAATAAAGTTATTATGACCTTTTTGGTGCCAGTCTCTTTTTATTAACTCAAAATGGATTATAGACTAGATAGAAATGCTAAAACTACAGCACTTCTAGAAGAAAAGAAAGGCTTCATAACCCTGCTGATGAACAAAATTTCTTAGATAAGACACCAAAACCATGAAGTATAATAAATAATTTTTAAATTGTACTTTTAAATTGTCTGCTCTTCGTGTACAAGTGTTTTTGTGGACCTGCCTTTTCATTTATCTTATATAAGCACCTAGAGTCATGGAGTGGACGTCTGAGAAGCTGCCAAATGGTTCTTCGGCATGTTACTCTGTTTTATTCTTCCACCAGCAGTGCGTGAGGGTTCCAGGTACTTGGTGCCCTTGGCAACACTTAGTGTTGTGCAGTTCTTTCATTTTGGCCATTCTCGTGAGTTTGAGCTCGCAGCTCTTTGTGGTTTTAATGATCAGGAATGTTTTTTTTTTTTTTTTTTTTTTGAGACAGAGTTTCGCTCGTTACCCAGGCTGGAGTGCAATGGCACGATCTCGGCTCACCGCAACCTCCGCCTCCTGGGTTCAGGCAATTCTCCTGCCTCAGCCTCCTGAGTAGCTGGGATTACAGGCATGTGCCACCATGCCCAGCTAAATTTTGTGTATTTTTAGTAGAGGCGGGGTTTCACCATGTTGACCAGGATGGTCTCGATCTCTTGACCTTGTGATCCACCCACCTCGGCCTCCCAAAGTGCTGGGATTACAGGCTTGAGCCACCGCGCCCGGCCAGGAATGTTTTAAAACTGAAAAATAACCACACAGGTTAGACTGGCAACTGACCGAATTTGTGTTTAGCTCGGAATCATCATTTCTACATTCTCTTTTGGGTGAAGTCCACACATCAAACATTGAGAGCCGAATAGTTTGCTTGTTACACTTTAGACTGCCGGGTCATCTTCAGACTGCCTGTGACCACATTCCTTCAGTGTTTACCTCCCACTCCAGCTCCTTTGCCCCCTGTTTAGTCACAACTTTTGAAAAAAAAGATTTAACATAGTTAAGTGTGCCACCTGACTGGTCTAAAAGCCCCATAACATAACCCAAACCTTGAAGGAAATGACCCAGATTATAGAGAGTATTATTTTGTGTGTAGGACAAGCTATGTAGCTGCCTTTCTGCTGAAGAAATAGATTATGTAAAGCCTGCACTGGGGCTCTGGTTTAGATGAATGCCTAATGGACATTTCAAGAAATTCTAGATATTCTCAAGAAATTTCGTTCTTGATCCACATTTTTCCAAATACAAAAATAATAAAATTTCTGTCTGCTACCTATAGGTTATGTCATTTCCTGTCATTGAGTCTCTTGACAAATACAATTAGAATTTTACCTTTTTCTTTTCTTTTTGACCATCAGTTTTTTAAAAATAGAAACTTCTAATTTTGGAATAGTTTTAGACTTACAGGAAAGTTGCAGAGATGGCACAGAGTTTCTATGTATCCTTCGCTAAGTTTCCCTTAATATCAACATCTTAGATAATAACTGTTTTGCCTTCTTTTTAACACAGATTTATGTATTTCTGATCTACCTTGTGGGACATATTTACACATGGATGGAACCTATTAAGTTGTAACTGAATTACTTACATTCCTTCTTTCTTTTCCTTGTGGACCATAAAAGAATGGCATTGTCTTCCAGTAGGGATACGGTCAATGTTCTTAAGGATAAACTTCATATTACTGATCTTCAAAAAGCTGCCATTGCGTGATGTACTGAGAAGGCCAGGAAGCTTCCTGGTGTCTGATGGTTACACTGCCCCTCTCTCAGAAAAGTGGCTAAAGGCTGTTCCTTGAGTATACCCTGCCCTCTCTATGTGGTGTGACCTTACAGCCCTGGCCACATCTGAAGGCCTCGATGCTGATACCTGTTTACAAAAGCACTTAGCTATAGGCTGAGAGTAACAAAAATGCTGATGATACTGTAGTGATGACAGTAACAACAACAGACATTGATTGAACATTTGCTGCAATCAACTAAATAACCTACAGGAGAATAGTCTCTACAGCTTTTGTTAGAAAAGTGACCTGCGGTATATACAACTCACCTTCACTGTCATGCTGTGTTGCTGCACTCTGCCACTAGGGGGTAGTATCATTGCTACTGTCTTGTATCCACCAAATGCAAATTCTGTTGAGTTTTAAAATTTTTTCTAGGCCCATTTTTTCCCCCATTTAAAATGAATATATGTGATCTTCCAATTAGATTATACAGTAGTTTGAATAATTTAAGAAATGAACCTGGTGTCTCGTAAATGCTTCAAAAGAAGTATAGGGACAATTTTCTTTTTTCTATTTTCAGTCCATTATTTTATGTCTTCATTAATTATTCTACTTGTAATAGTTTTGCTTGTTACAGAAGGTGTTTGCTATCAGTAATAAATTATTAGTGCATACTTTCTGTGCTTTGCATTTGCTTATAGAGCCCTGTCTTCCATTCATTTATATGAGCAGGGACATTTATATGTTCTGATACATTTGTAGGGAGTGGAAACACATCTCATATATTGGAGGATATGGCATAAGACACACACTCTGAATTCAAGAACCTTACAGTTTGGTTGTGGAGATGAAATGTAGATTTACCAGATTTCAAGCAAGAGTGTAAAAAAATCTCACAGCACTGTGGAGAATTGATCAATTTCTCCTTGTAATTCCGCTAAATTTTTTGCTGCATATAGTTTGAGGCAATGTTCTTTGGTTCATTCAGTCTCATGATTGTTATATCTTTTTGGTGAATTGGCCCTTTTTTTCTGATAAACTAATGACCCTACTTAACTCCTAATAAGAATTTTGCCCCTAATTTTTTTTTCTGATCTTAGTCTTCTAAAAGTTTCTTTGAATTAGATTTGACTCATTTATCTTTTTGCAATCGTTTCCTTTCAACTTATCCGTGTCATTATATTTCATACTTATCTCTTACTAACAGCATATAACTAATTATGAACTTAAGAGGCCTAGTGTGGTGCCTCCCACTTGAGATTACCAAGTGTGGTAATCCAAGCATCTGCGGAGTCCAAAGCATGGGGATTGGTTGAAGCCAGGAGTTCGAGACCACCCTGGGCAAAATAGTGAGATCTCATTTCTACAAAAAAAAAAAAATATTAAAAAAAATTAACCAAGCACTGTGGCGTGTGCCTGTGGTCCCAACTACTTAGGTAGCTGAGGTGGGAAGATCACTTGAGCCCAGCAGCAAGCGATGATTGTACCACTGCACTCCAGCCCAGGTGACAGAGCAAGACCTTGTCTCTAAAACAAAAACAAGAAATATCTGTTCTTTTCTTTGGAATTCTTTTCAACAGTATTTCTTGGCTTTTTTTTTTTTTTTTTCCGTCTTTCACTGGCTCCCCTTAGATAGACTGTATTTTCTTTATTCCCCGTCCACCTCATGCTGGTTTAACAGTTACACATCTACTACTTATCTTTTAATGGCCATTCAGTTTTTAACATACATACTTAAAGTTGAAACTCGATATTTCTTCTCTTCTCCCAAATCATATAAGAAACATCGTACCAAAAGATCCCTCTCATAATCTTGGATATTTTTCCCCTAAGACTTTGATTCCTCCTTCGTTACAACTTTGTCATCTTTACTGTTAGTTTTTCACTGAGTGTTTTTTTAGATTTACCTCACAGCATTATCAATTTCTTGCCTCACTATTGCTCTTTGCAATGCCATTCCTTCATTCTGGGTTCAGTCATCTTGCTCCTACAATACATCCTTTAGTGGTTCTTTCAGCAAAGGTGGTGAACAGTAAAGTCCCACAATCTTTATTTGATTGCAACATCTTTACCTCATCATTCTACTCAAGTGATAATTTTGCTGACTTATTTTCTCCTCAGGACTTTGAAGGCATTCCTTTGTCTCCTGCTCTCTCTTTTTAAAACACCTTCATTGGATTATGGCATTCATATAGAAAAGTACACCCATCATGGATACATATGATGAGCACATGTAATTGATAAGCACATAAAATCAGAACTAGATCAAGAAACTAAACGTGGCCAGCACCGTAGAAGCCCCTTCGCGGCCTCTGCCAGCCCCTAGCCTCCTAGCAGTTAAACATTATCCAGACTTCTACCAGCACAGATTGCTGTTGTTTTCATTTCTAATTTTGGTGATGAAAAATCTGCCACCAGCCTAATCTTTATAGTTAATCTGTCTTTGCTTCTTTTAAGATTTTCTTTATGATGATCTGCAGTTTCATCAGGCTGTATATAGCTGTGGATTTTACTCTCTGTGTTTCCTGAATCTAAGGAAGGGTCTGTTTTCGTAAATTCTGGAAAATCTCACCCACGATCTCACTGAATATTGCTTCGCTTTCATCCTTTTTACTCTGTCCTTTTGAAACACCTAAGAAATGCATATTGAATCTTTTTATTCTATCCTGCATAACTTTTACCTTTTATATTTCCTATCTCTTAATTTTTCTATGCTGCATTCTGGTTAATTTCCTGATTTATCTTTCATTTCATTGATTCTCTGTTGGATCTGTTATGTTATGGATTGAATTGTGTCCTCCAAAAAAAAAGTTATGTCTAAATCCTGATCAGTATCTCAGATTATAGCCTGATTTGGAAATAGGGTCGTTGCAGAAGTGATCGAGTTAAAATGAGGTCATTAAGGTGGCCCTCATCCAGTACGACTTATGTCCTTATAGAAAGAGGTTATTTGGACACAGAAGCATGCCCAAGGGGAGGACTATGTGAAGAGTCGTAGGGAGAATGCCATGTGAAAATTGGAGCTTTGCTGCAACAAGCTAAGGAAGATCTGGGGCTGCAAGAAGCTGCAAGAGCTGAGGAAGGAACTTCCCATTTCAGGTTTCAGAAGGAGGGAGCATGGCCTTGCTCACAGCTTAACTTTAGGCTTAAAAAGCATCACAAACTACATTTCTGACAACACCTTTCTGTTGTTCTCAGCTACCCAGTTCGTGACACTTTGTCATGGAGCTATAAGAAACTAACATCCTATTTATTTAGTTTCAGATTTCCTGTGTGTGTGTGTGTTTTTAATTTCCAAAAGTATGACATGATTTGTTTTCAAATGTATTTCTTTTTTTTATAGAGTGCCTTCTTCTTGTATCATGGCTTCAGATGTTTCTTTTATCTCTTTAGTTATTTTAATTTTTTGGAGACAGGGTCTTGCTCTGTCACCCAGATTGGGGTGTACTGGTTCAATCATGGCCCACTGCGGCCTCAACTTCCCAGTTTCAAGTGATCCACTCCCCTCATCCTCCCAAGAAGCTGGAACTACCGGCATGTGCCACCACACCAGAAGAATTTTTAAATTTTTTTTCTAGAGACAGGGTCTCACCATGTTGACAAGGCTGGTCTCAAACTCCTACACCCAAGCGACCTTCTACCGTGGCTTCTCAAAGTGCTGGGATTACGGTGTGAGCCACCACGCCTGGCCCAGTTGTTTTATTTTATTTTATTTTTTGAGACGGAGTTTCGCTCTCGTTTCCCAGGCTGGAGTGCAATGGCGCGATCTCGGCTCACCGCAACCTCCGCCTCCTGGGTTCAGGCAATTCTCCTGCCCCAGCCTCCTGAGTAGCTGGGATTACAGGCACGCGCCACCAGGCCCAGCTGATTTTTGTATTTTTAGTAGAGACGGGGTTTCACTCTGTTGACCAGGACGGTCTCGATCTCTTGACCTTGTGATCCACCCGCCTCGGCCTCCCAAAGTGCTGGGATTACAGGCTTGAGCCACCGCGCCCGGCCAGTTATTTTAAATATACTTACTTTTGCTGCTGGTTTCAGATTGTTCTATTATCTTTAGTTATTGATTTGTTACTTTCCTTTTTGTTACACCTGCTTACTTTCTGTTACGGAGAGTTTTTTTTCTTTAGTGATTTGGAATTTTTTTCTTTTAATTATTAGCGGGAGTTTTTCCCATCTTTGGGATGTACCATGTTCCTGGGGTTGTGAAAATGTTTCCAAAGAGTAGTTTTATATTTCTCATGATGGGCATCTCAGTGGTTTAATTAGCCTGCAGCCAGTTTTTACTTCAGTTTCTTCGCTGAGGTTTCCTTATAGGTGGATAATGTGAGTTTAGAACTTACACCTGCATAGTCAAACAGACTGGGGGTTTGATTTCTCATAACTGACTTTCTCTACCACCTGGAGCTGGGTAAAGACAAAATTCCTTTCTCTCCCTTTTGCCGTGCCTTCTAGGATCTTCACTTCATAGCCGGTTGTCAGTTCTAACTCCCAACTTGAATAGGCCTTCTCCATGTCTCCTGTTGCTGAACGGGTATTTTGACCTCAGCGCCTGGCCTTTATGGCCCGTACCTACACCCACACCTTGCTGAGTCCCCAGAGTGTGAGATGCCATGGCAGCTCTGGCTATTGTTCCTCTTTATTTCTTGTACCTGGGAATTTCTTTTTTTATTCTCTCTTTCTCATTCTTCCTTACGAGTTTGATTCTGTTTCAAAAACTTTTTGCTACATTTCCCCCAGAATTTCTGCCATTTCACTGGAGTAGAAAGCCAAGTCCAATGTCTGACCTTGAATAGTTGTGCAGAATGGGCAGTACATGCTGCTAGAGGTTTTCAGGAGGAAGAAATGCACTGAGGGATGGGAACAGCTGAGAACTGAAGAATGCTAGGTAGAGTTCAGGTAAGGGAAGGGTTAAACTGTTTTAAGTATTTTTACATTTCAGTTAGACTGGGGGGTCTATGCAAAGACAAGGCTATGCATCTAATGTCCAGCATGATCATACGCACATTAGACATTTTTATGTTCTGCAGATTGACAAGTTTTCTTTCTTTTCTTCCCTATGCCTTTGACTTTGTAGAAACAAAACTGTTCTCTGTGAACCACAGGAAGCCAGGTTTTTTGTAGGAATCACCACATGGCTTCAAAACCTTGCCATGCTGACTTAGTCCTCACGGCAACAGATGGCTGTGAATAAAGGAATTAGATGGTGTTCCTAGAGTGTTTCAACCTGTAGTGAATGGAGAAAGGAGGCTCAAGTTAGAATTTTGGTTTTTAATTTTTAATTTCATCAACTGTGACTTCGTTGTCTGAAAAAGACTGTGGGTAGCAAATCCCTTGCTCTACTTTGGAAGTGCTCTCAACACTTGCTAACGTGGAGGTACCTATGTAATCTAATTCCTAGAAGGTGGTTTACAAAGGTTAAAGGAGAAAGCAGAAGTGAACAGGCTTTAAAATGAAAATGTGTTTTAGAGGACAGGCAGCAGACTCTAGAAGCTCAGAGCACAGACTCCAGAAGCACACTGGGTTTGAGGCTCTAAATTTGCCTCTGTGGGGTTGCTGTGGGAGTGTAATGAGATACCATATTGCCTGATACGTAGTGAGTTTTCAATGAGTAGTACTTTGTAGTGCAGTGTGGTACATTTTCCTAGAGAGAAAGTCCATTTTTATCATATTCTGAAAAAGATACGCCAACCAAAACGTGTTCAGAACCACTTTTGTTTGACTCCAGGACTTTGTTCCCATCTAAGGACGACAGAGCTGCACCATCTTATGCATTCCAGATAGGCTCTAAGGCCTCTGGTTAGTTCAGTAAATACTGATGAAGAGCTGGACCCTGGTTCACAGTGGTCAGTCAGCCGTGCAGGACCAACCCCTTTGCCCAGGTAACTCTCTGTGCCTAGAAGGGAAATGGTATTTCTCTTGAGGGATTCACATGAGAATTCAGAAAATCACTCTGATGGTTTTACCATCACTGTTGTATGTTCCTTTATGGGCAATTTTAGGGCCAGTTAAGTCAACTTTATTACTAAGGTGGTCCTTGGAAGTACTGAAGATTTACTTCAAGCTTTTCTTTGAGGGAAACGTAACGTTTCCCCCTTTCCCATGAAGTGACACGAGAGCCTTTTGGTATTTCCAGTGAAAACAGCAGGTAAGGAGATTGGGAGACCTCGGTGAAGTCTCCTAACATACATGATGGAGAACTCTCCAAAATTCATGAATTTTAAGAACCATTAGACTGTTGTCTTCTATTTTTTGAACCTCTTTTGCTTTGACTCAGCTTAGGCATTTAAACAGATTTAGAAAGACTTGCAAACATGTAAATGTCAAACTTTATTTCTTTTTAATGATGTGTGTCATCTAAATCGTAATGCCATCAATAGGGAATGTTGTTATTTTCTTACCTTGTGCTCTCAGATGTCTTTTAACATATGTAAAAATATTTATATAGTGTTTCAAGTCTGCAGCATTCAGTACAGAAATGCTCTTTTGAGTTCTCCCTTTTGGTAATATCATATTAAACTCAAAAGAAGTCACAGGCATATCGGGGGCAGAGAGTTGGTACAAATCTGACAAAAAGCTAATGAGCTCTCCTGTGATTATCAGGGAGGACGGTGACTCATTAAATCTCATTTCCTGGGCAAGTCCACATAGGCAGAAGAAATTAACTGAAATAAAGGCCTGAGAACCTAATGCAGTCAGATTTATGGGCTTCTGTATAAGCAACCACATGATAATCAGTGCAAATAGTAAAATGTTTTAATGAGGTTCCGTGAAATATTGAATGGGTTACTGTATGATTTTTTTTTTAAAGTTTGGTTGTTTTCTATTAGAAATTGGCTCCTTAGAAGGGAGGGTCCTGAAATCAAGTGGGGGTGTCTTTTGGTTAATCCCATCCAAACTCTCATTTCCCTACGTAGACTTTCTTTGTGTATATGTATTAAACACTGTTACTGATATTCACAGCTATGTTGAAAAGAGGGTCAGGACAGTTAGAATCTATAAATACTTTTCCTTTTGGTTCCAAAGTATGTAAGCATCTGCTTAGATTTAATTCTTTTGGGTTCCTTACAGTGCGTCATTTTTCATTCTGAGGGTTTTGCGATGCTTGGAAGGAAATTTTCCAAAAGAGAGCAAACCATAAGCCAAATAAAGAAGAGTCTGCAATTTGGTTTGGACACCTTAACTTCCCTTTAAATGTCCGTTTTCACCTAGTTGGTGTTTTCTTTATAGTCCTCAATCTTCGGTACTGGTAGCTTTCAAAGCATGTTCTAGTTAAATGACAGTAGCTTAAAGTATTGCTCTTCCTAGTGACTCAATGGGGACTCATAAATGCTAATACATTAATTTCTAGTGGGATAATTTTAGATGTCATAATGGTTTGGGCGGGTTGATGATATCTGGAAGGTCTCAGATTGCATACATTCATCAGGCCAGACTTGTCACTTGACCGTCTCATGTAGATCGACACCTGCAACTCTGTTGGAGTTGACTTGTGAGGAGCGATTAAGAAGTGGTATGTGTGATGCCTGTTGCTATCTGAGCAGTTATTTCATCACATAACCTCATTTAGGAACCTCATCCTGAAACAAGAGATCACTCCTAATTATATGTTCTTTTCCGACCTTTGTTATGTCTACATTCTATCCATGTCGTCAACTTCTAGACTTGCAACTAAGACCCACGCTTTCTGCCATAACCATAAAGAGAAGAATTGTCTACAGGTATGATTTATTTATAAAAGGTCATGGGCAGGATTCCTAATGGAAAAATCATCCTAGACAACCTTTTCATAGCAAAGATGGGTGTGTCAGTGCAAAATGTCAAGATGATTTAGACTAATTCATGTCCCAACTCATGTTCACATTAAACATCCAGTATTTGAGGGTATTTATCTTTTAAGGTCATAGTTATCTAAGATAAAATATTGAGGCAGACGATGTCAAAAGAAGGGGAGAGGTGTGTAGGGATCTCAGTTCACAATGTGAAAAGTGAGTAAGTGAAAGTGTCGTGTCTTCTTGACTTAAAAGTATACATTAAGAAAATATGGTTTTTAAAATCACGTCCTAATTCATAAATATGCTTAATATTTTGTTATTTTCTCCCATGTTCCCTATGATTAAATATAGTAATCGGTATTCTCTTAGGGTTTAGGAAATGCCATTTATTCCCTCTAGGCTAGAATATCTTGTTCACAACTTCTTGATTGTATTTCAGCTTATAAAAACACCACTGCCAAATATCTTTTATAGCTCATGAGAGGAAGGCCAGGTAACTCTTTAAAAATTGCAGAAAACACAGCTTAAACATGACGAGTGGCTGAACTGAAGCTGTCAAGGCCAAGCTGTTGTGAACGGGAACCTAACTCACGGTCCTCTGGCAGATGTGAAGTGAAGGGTATTTCCAATGTTAAAGGCCAGTGCAGTCAAAGACAATGGACAAATTCAGAGTAACGCAGGTTTCAGAAGCAGAATGTGTAAAGAATGCTGGGAGCAAAATTACTAATTGTGAAGGATTAAAATGTTGGGAAAAGAAACTTCAACATTCTTACTTTTAGGCCAGGTGTGGTGGCTCATGCTGTAATCCCAGCACTTGGGTAGGCTGAGGCCAGAGGATTGCTTGAGCTCCATTCAAGACAACCTGGACAGCATAGGGATACCCTGTCTGTACAAAAAATAAATGAAATACGTAGACACGGTGGCATGTACCTGTAATCCCAGCTATGCAGGAGATGGAGGTGGGAGAGTTGCTTGAGCTGGGGAGGCCCAGGCTGCAGTGAACTGTGAATGCACCACTGCACTCCAGCTGGGGTGAAAGAGTCAGACCTTGCCTCAAAAAAAAAAAACAAAAACAAAAAACGATATTATTTCTTTTAGTTTGTGTGCTTCAGTTACTGTTTTATAATGAGCTTATAATTTTTTAATTTAAAAAGCTATAAAAATAATTTAAAAGAAAAAATATACTCTAGAAGTAACAGTGGCTTGGAACCACTGAGGTTCAGGCCTGGCAAATCCAGAATAATTTATTAAGATAATGATTGGCACCCATCCAACTTCTATATGCCCAGCATACCACTCCCTGTCTCTTGGACCTGCCTCTGACAACATGGGACCTAGAGAGTCTCTCTCCCCAACAAAACTCCTCCTCCAGTGATTTCTCGAGCAGTGATTGAAGGAAGTGGTCTCCCTGTAGGCCATAGCAGCTGCTGAATCAAAAAGCAGCCAGGGGGAGTCAGTGGTTGAGGTTTCCCTTCTGTAATCCTGGAAGATTGCATGGCTTGTTCTATGGTAATGGCAGAAAGGAGAATCAAATGCCCTCTTTTATGAAAACAAATATTTTCCTCTTGCTGTGGTCCGAATGTATCTCCCAGATGCATATGTTGCAATTTACTTGCCAATGCGATAGTATTAAGGGGTGGACCTTCAGGAAGTGATTAAGTCATGAGGTTTGAGCCCCAGTAAATGGGATTAGTGACATTATAAAAGAGGTGCCGGGTTTCATGTTTTCTGCCATGCCATGTGAGGATGCAGCAACATGGTGCCATCTCTGAGGCAAAGAAGGAGGACTCAACCAGACATTGAATCTGCCAGCATGCTGATATTGGACTTCTCAGCCCCCAGAATCATGAGAAATTAATTTATTTTACTTGTAAATTACTAGTTTAAGATATTTGTGTTTTAGCAGCCAAACAAACTGAGATTCTCATGCTTTGGGGCCTTTAGTCAGTGTCTACCTGGAAAGGAGCCTTGTTTCTCCTCAAAGTCCAAGAGCTGAGAGAGCTAGACATCACTAATTCTGCTGTGCCGTGTTATCCCTAATGCTCTGGGTGCCATGTCAAAGCAAACCAAAGTGGAAAAAAATCTTTCTTTTCCTTCCCTTTCATGTGCATGGTATAAGAAAGTGAAAATATGTGAAGGCCCATTTGTGGCCAAAAGTGGATAAATCTTCTGTAAATCTGGATTCATGATTTCAGTGAAAGTGGGGAGAGGATGCAATTGAAACTACCAATGCTGTTTATTTCTGTTCCAGAGGGATGTTGGCCCACGGTCTGTACCTTCAATTCATTTGAATTCCTGGTTTTCAGTCACCTCCATTCATATTGCATTTTCTTTTCTTTTATTGTCAGCTACTGCTTATTCCTAAGCATCCTTTTTACTTGAAATACTTCTGTAGCTTTGAAATCTAAGTCCCGGAAACAAGTGTGGCTGTTTGGGGAGTGTGTACATTTTTTTACAGTAGGCTGTGTTTCTGAGTTGAAACTGACCTATACTTGAGTAAAAAATGCAGTGATTTAAACAAGGGCCAGTAATTTTGCCTGGGCCTCAGGTGGCAAAAAAATGTTGCAAAATAGTATTCTTGTAGAAATAGACAGCAATGACTTGATGGTGGTATTTTCTTCCTGGCCCAGATCCCTGCCTTACTGAAAGTTGGAGCCAAATGGGCATGGGGTGGTAGGTGAAAGTTAATGAAACATTCTGAGTCCCTGGCAGCAACCAGGAGTCACGTAGTTGCTTTACTCTCTGCTGCTGTTCACCTTACATGTCTATTTTTTCCCTTCAAACTTCAGTGGTTTTTCCAGTGCTCCCCTTTTGAAAAGGATTGATGTGGCTGGCAATGGCGAGGGGATTAACATGAATAACAAATTATTCTTACACGTTTGAAGTTATAGGCCTATTATACTTGCCCTTTAGGGAAACACTGGTCTTTACCAAGCTATTGTTATTCTCAACAAATTGTAATCATTATTAGTGCCAGGAGTTGGGTTACTTGGTTTAAGCTTAGCATATACAAATCATCCGTGTCTTTTGGGAAGCTCCTCTGACTATCTGATTCAGAGGGAAGGGAGATGCATGGGGCAGGGGAGGATTTCCCAACCCTAAAATGTCCAGCTAATCTTTTTTTTTTTTTTAAGCAGAATATTGGTCTTGTCACCCTGGCTGGAGTGCAGTAATGCCATCTCGGCTCACTGCAACCTCCGCCTCCCAGGTTCAAGTAATTCTCCTGCCTCAGCCCCCCAAGTAGCTGGGATTATAGGTGCCCACAACCACACCCGGCTAATTTTTTGTGTGTTTTTAGTAGAGATGGTGTTTGACCATGTTGGCCAGGCTGGTCTCGAGCTCCTGACCTCAGGTGATCTGCTCGCCTCAGCCTCCCAAAGTGCTGCGGTTATAGGCATGAGCCCTGCTGCAACTAAGCTTTAAACTGTCTAAATTTTGTGTGTTTTAGACCTCAGCCATTACAAAGAAGAGACAGCTAAAAAGAACCTTTAGAAACTGTATTTATTCATGAGGGGGTGGAGTAAAGAGTGTGTGTACCAGATAGAAACAGTTTGCCCTGACAACCCACAGAATGGTGGTTAGGAAACAGAGACTTAGAAATAGCATCAATGTTGCTTTTTAAGTGGCAGGTTAAGGTCTCCAGTCAAGTGCAAATCAATTGTGAGGCCATAATAGCTATATAATCTCTCAGAGCCATCCTTTGCTCATCTTTATTACAGGTATGATAAAATACTGCTGTTAGAGAAGTAAATAAAAAAGCAAAAGTTTCTTACTGTGTACATGCTTTTTATAACTATTACTTTTAGTACGGTTAATACTGGCTTGCCTGTGTCTTATATTTGAATTTTTGATGATAGTCTTGAAAAAGAGAGCCCTCCAATGGGCTGAATAAAGCCTCTACATGGAAGAATATGGGTCAAATCAGTATCATCCATTGCATTTACTACGTGTTTGTACAGCCAGATTGATATCATAGCAGCACCAATAACTAGCTGTGTGACTTTGAGAAAGTTCCTCACCGGTTCCACGCGTCAGTTTCTCTGTCTGTAAACCAACAATGCCTATTTCCCAGGGTTATTGTGAGAATCAAAGAAGTTAGTTACCTGCAAAGCTCTTAGAAGAGTTCTGTGAAGTTTCTTTCTCAGGATAGCAATCTTCAAGCCTCCTGGGCAGCTCCACAGTTTTCCTGGAGATAGGGTGAAAACACATGTGTTTCTGTCTTCTTAGGAGGTGCACCTGTTCTTCCCATGGGTGGGGTCCACTTCTTTCTTACGGGCGCCATATTGGCATTATCAAAATGGTTGTGTTGGCGCATTTCTGGAGGACGTTCATGTGCTCTAGCTTCTTATGAGCAGGCTGTTCTTCTGTCAGGACAGTGACTATCGTGGACTAGCTGCCTGAGTTACAACACTGTTCAAGATTTTGCATTAACGAGAAATTCTAAACCCCCAAATTTCAGGAGGTCATGTCTTCTTCATTGGGAAAGGAGCAAGATTAATTCCTTTCCCCGTTATCAAATTGAGACATTTCTGATGGAAAGTAAGTGAATGAATGAAAACATGGTAGAATTAAGATCAGATATTAAGATTTTATAGGCAGGGGATTAAATTAAATGCCCAAAACTTCTTTCTTTAGGCACTTGAAATGATTCCTTTCATATTAGGACAATTACTGGCATACAGTCACCTAATTGAGATTTACATGGAAGACCTCACATGGCCTAATATGGTTACTTAAATGCTATACCAAGTATAGGTGCATCTTACACAGACCTTAGTTTGAAAGCCTGGATTTCCAATAGAGAATACTACTAACAACTGCTGGTTTAAAAACAACACTCTAAGATTTTCTGAGTCTTTTATAGGTCATTATATGGTATTATTATTTTATAGACGAGGAAACAGAATTCACTATGAATAAAGTCTGTTTTTACAGTCTAATACAGTGTGTCTTCTACGATGTCTAAAATATGATTGTGCTTACCAAAATCCTAATTTCCCGTACGTGTTCAGGAATATACTTATGATATAAAGAAAGGTATAGAAAGAAAATGCAAAATTGTGATATACATTATGTTTACATTCAGCACATACTTTTTAATACAAATTTTTGTAATGCAACAGTTTTATGAATTATAAGACACATGAAGGATTCAATTAAAAATAGAGAGTATCATAGGGAGTGTGGATAGTTCATGGGTCACAGTTGTACATTTGTTGTCGAACATCTACTTTTGATCCCGTGAGTGTGCCTCAGAGCTCATATGTATCACTACAGAATTCTACAATTTGAGGCTTTCGACGACGGAGGCTCTGACACCACAACCCCCAGCTCAACCCCCAGCTCCAGGTGCTTGGCACAGGAGCACATCCTCAGTTTGGTTGAAAAGGCACACATCCTGATTTACTCAGTTCCCATCCTCCTCCTTTTTGTTCTTCTCAGCCAACATTTTGGCAAAGTGGCATTCCTCCTGTGGCCCCTTTTTCGCCTGCACTACTGCAGAAGCCAACTGCAGCTCCTTTGGCCCAGGGCAGTGTACCTAGCATGTGGGCCAGGACCCCGGCTGGTCTGCAGGCTGTGACCTGTATGATGTGCGGTAAAAATGGACGTGGAGAATAAGCCCTGAGAACATTTTATATAAATTTGGCATGACTGCAACTGTCAAGCCCAATAATTGGAATGTAATTTTATGTCTGTTGGATTAATTTTTAAAAATTGGGCTTGCCTTTTTGGTACTTCTTTTGAATTTCATTTTTCTGGCCATTTGTTTATTTACAAAGATATTGGTCTGTGATAGGAAATAAAGAAAATGGAGCCTCATCACAAATAATTAGATAATTTGAGGAGTACCACATAAGAGTGTGAGTGTGCAGACTTGAGCGTCGTAGTACCCAGATAAGTGACGTGGTTATCTGTATGACTGAGTGGCTTTGGGAGCTTTATCCTCTTCCGCCTTAATTTATTTTTCTGTAAAGTGGGGGTAGGGGTAATTGTACGTACTGTACTAGGTTGTGAAGATTCAAGAGGTTAATACAGCAGGACTTTTAGAAAAGTGCTTCTCTTTGAGTAAGGCCCCATGTGTTTTAAGTATTGTCCCTTGAATTTCCAGACACTCAACTCTATCTTTGCATACGCTGGGGCTGCGATATAGTTTTTAAAATATAATTGTTTAATTGTAGGAGGAAAATGGTCTTTTATCCATGGCAGTAAAAGACATCTAAGATACATTTTTTCAAATTATATTGAGAATTGTATTTTTTTACTTTGATTTTTTATTTTTATGGGTACATAGTAGGTGTATATATTTATGGGGTATGTTAGGTATTTTGATAACAGGCATACAATACGTAATCACATGAGGGTAAGTGGGGTATCCATCACTATCCATCACCTCAAGCATTTGTCATTTTTTTTGTGTTATAAACATTCCAATTATACTTTTGGTTATTTTAACGTGCAATGAATTACTGTTGACTGTAATCACCCTATTGTGCTGTCAAATACTGAATCTTATTTCTTCTGTCTATGTTTTTATATCCATCAACCATCCTCACCTTCTGCTTTCCCCCATCTGTTCTTCCCAGCCTCTGGTAACCATCATTCTATCTCCATGAATTGGATTGCTTTAGTTTTTAGTTCCCACAAATGAATGCGAACACATGACGTTTATCTTTCTGTGCCTGGCTTATGTCACTTATTATAATGATCTCCAGTTCTGTCCATGTTGTTGTAAATGACAGGACCTCGTTCTCGCTACGGCTAAAGAGTACTCCAGTGTGTGTGTGTACTACATTTTCTTTATTCATTCATCTGTTGATGGAGACGTAGGTGGCTTCCAAATCTTGGCTGTTGTGAACAGTGCTGCAGTAAACATTGGAGTACAGACGCATTACAATTGTTGAGGGCCCTGGGCATGTTGGTTTTCATGGATCTCTTCTTCTATTGGAAAAGCACTGTACGTTTTATTTTATGACTATGTTGGTATAAAGATGAGTCTAGATTTGTTGTTATATATTTATTGTTATTTTCATTTTTTTCTGACTTTAAGATAAATCAGAACCACAGCAGTTCTGTGGTCTCCTAAGAAAATCGTGAGCCCTGGGCATGGCACTTACTGAGGGAGGGCCTGTTGGGTAAGCTGGCCTCGGTATAAGCCCATCGTCCCCTTGCCGAAACGCTCTTCTCTCAAGCATCTCCTCTCAGCATCATTCCCCTTCCTCTTAAGTGCCTCGTCTTCTTTGTTTGAGAGTCCACCCTATCTGTTCTGTGGGTATGGGGGTACTATAATTGTGTATTTACTGTTCTGTTTCCCAGGCTGGACTCAAGTTCTTCAAGCTCAAGAAACACCCCTGTCTCCTCAATGCTAAGTGCATTATAGTTGAATCAATGACGAGTTTCTCACTTTGGCTGGGTAAATCTATCATGGTGAGGGGAACAGTGTGGATGGGGCCTCAGGGCATCTTGAAAGAAGGTTTATTCAGAACGTGGGAGAAGTTTAAAGGCCGTCTTTTTATTCTTATTCTTACTGGCTTCTGTACACTGGTGGACTTCAAAACACAGAGTTTTGAAGTAGACTAAGATAAGTTGAGGGTCAGGTAGTAAGAGCTTTACAAGACAGCCGCCTGAGCAGTGGCAACACCCAACAGATTAACATTACCGAGAGCTTAACTCATACATCACACTGAGAACAGACCCCTAAAAGCTGATCTGCTGCCTCATTAGAAGCCAATCAAATGCCTTCAGTGTTGAGTAATATTTTTGGGTGGGCTGGATGCAGGGAGCAAACCAGCAAGGAGGTCTTGTGTTAATTTCAGCTGTTGTGGCAGGTCTGATACTGAGAAGCACCCTGGCAATAAGGATGTTATAACTCAACCCCAGGGTGAAAATGTCTGTAAGAGTGTGGTCAGATCTGATGAGATTTCCTGCTATAGCATCTTGTCCAACAGGTGAAACGTACTTTATTTCACAGCATTGCCCTGTTGCACCAGCCGTTGACTTGTAGAGAATCTCTAATTTCAGGTGCATAGGAAGCAGCCAGTAATCCTGATGAGCTTACAGATGCTGGGCCCAATCCCAGAACTTTTGAGTTGGTGGTCTGGGAGGGAGCCCAGAACCCATAGGAGGTGTAATAAGCATCAGGATAAATAATGCTGCAGTTGGATTGGATTAGACTTAAAGAACCTGCTGCTACTGGATAAGCTCTGGACAATAAGAATCATTTCTTCTATGTTCTGGCCTCCGTGCTCTCTGTTCATAGGTCTTAGCTCTCACTTCGTGGATACCCAGAACATAGCATAATTCTTAAGCGTGGAAGGAAGCCAGAAATAGTCCCTCTGTACCCCAAGCCATCTCCCTTACAGATCCGGCAGTGCCCAGTTGTTCTGGCTTTTCCAGTTTTAGGGTTGGCACATGGACATCTGCCATACAGACTGTCTCACTGTCGCTTTTTCTCAACTCGGAACTGAGCTGTGAAACCAGCTTGCTGGCACTCTGCACTGGGGTTCCATTTGCTATTAAGGGCTCTAATGAGGAGGGACAGGCAATTATTATTATTTATTTCACTAATTAGCCAGACAATCATTCATTCTGAAACTATTCAGGGTGGGAAATCTGTTCATTTGTGCCCTTTGTCTAATGCGGATTCATTTTATTTTTTTCCCCTTTTCTTTGCAAAAAACGGCTGCTTTGTTAAATGAGGGGCAAAGTAGTGGGTGAGAAGGAGGAATTAAAAAAAGAGCAAGAGATCATTTCTGAGCTGTGAAGATAATGCAACAAGGAGCCAGAGTCCATAAAAACATCACCTTTCAGTCTCTGAAGACATAATGCTTGATGATAACTATAAAACATGTTAGTGCAAAATAAATTGCTGTTCTATTCAAATCCTTAAACGTACTAGGGTGGATGTCACTGGAGATATGCAACTCTTTTTTTGCAATCCTGAGGTATATTTTATCATAATTTGTGGGGTGGGTGACAGCCTTGTACACATGATTGCCTTTTCCTGCTCAGTTAGCTTGTCAAGGGCAGAGTCCTTTGGCCTTTTATGAATATGACTATTAAGAAATGAACAGGATAACTGAATAGCATGGAGAAGAAAGTTTATTTTTCTTTACTAATAAATACATTAAGTTTTCATGGTGTTTGTTTACAGGAAGCTACTGTTTTCCTCTCCAGGTTATTTCGGTGAGTGGAAGGGGGTTTTTATTGTTGTCATTTGATGCTCTCCATCTTACTTCTGTTGTGGGAAGGAAACAACTTCTGGGAGGTGGCGATTTATCTTCACTGTCACAAAACAAAATGTCCAGGAGTCCTTCCCCCTTTAGGCGGAATTCTTTTTAAGGTAGATAATTACAATGAGAGGTTGGTGTTTAATTAATAATATTCATTTCTATAGAGTGGCCATGCAGTATGTAGCATTATCTCTGTACGCTGAGTCTCTCAGACAACGAGCATGATCAGGATGAGAGTCTTTCCCTTTTTTTAAAAGACTTATTTTGAGGATTATAACCAGATCCAAGGGTGATAGGAGCTGTAGCCAAGGAACTTCATCCAAGGAGATAAGAGAGGATGGCCAATTGTCATGGAAATGGGAATCCTTGGTAAGCACGTAGGGTTCAGATCTTAGCAAAAGGTTTCACCTTCCTAAAGGATGACTTAGCTCGTTAGCGTAACTTACAATACACTCACTGTCTTATAGTACATACTTCTTAATAGGTTAAAGGATTCAATGTAGTGAACTTCTAGCCTGAATGATTCTTTCCCCTTCCTGGGTTCCTGTGTTGTCAGTAGCACTAGGAATTGCTCAGACATTTTGATAAAAGTAAAATCGTCCAGGCTGGACAATATGGCAAAACATCATCCCTGCAAAAAATATGAAAAATTAGCTGTTCTTGCTGGTGTGCAACTGTAGTCCCAGTTACTCATTACTCGGGAGGGTGAGGTGGGGGGATCTCCTGAGCCCAGGAGGTTGAGGCTGCAGTGAGCTGTGATTCTTCCACTGCAGTACATCCAGCCTAGGCATCAAGTGAGACTTTGTCTCATTAAAAAACAAAAGTCAAAAAGGGATAAACAAGTCCCATGCAGAAGTTCCAAGGAACCATTGTTCCCGGGGGTCTTCAACTGCACCTACCAAATTTTCAAAAGCTCTATCAGAGGCAGTTTTTTATGCCTCGGTATCCTGGACATGGGAGGGTTCGTTCTGGTAGGAGCAGCAGCGGGAACAATGTCCTAGCGTCTGTTCTACCCACCATGACAATGATAAAATACTAACCGAAAGAAATCAAATGAACTTTACCAATAAGTCCTTTACAGCATTGAATGTATGGATCCTAACACATTAATTTCCTGGGGATGATCTTTATAGTTTACATAGAAGAAAAGTAGAAGAAGGAAATGTAAATGAAAGCAATGTGTATTCTACTCAAGAGGGAGAAACAATGACTGAATCCAAGAGCCACTTTCACGTAGGACTGGCATGTTAAAAGGAATTTGATTATTTTAAATAATTCTGCTGTATTCTTGAAAGCACTTTCAGGAGCTCCAAGGATAGGAAAACTTGAAGGTACTAAAAAACTAGTTAAGCTGAATTTTTAAAAGATTTTAAATAGCCTGGACTTCTCCTGAAGGCGACCTTACCAACTTACACGCCCTGCATGACAACTAGGAAAACAGATGCCAGAGGTCAGCTTCTATACCAGCCCGTTGAAGGGACAGCATTTTGTGGTGATTATTTAGTAGAACAAGGCCTAGAAAGCTGAGCAAAGAAAAATAGCTGAATAGGAAGCAAAAATGGAAATGGATATGATGAGCTGAAAGCTCTCGTCCCATTGAAACGTTCTGCTTGTAGTCCCACATCCAGGTAGCTGTGGGAACATTGCCTACTGTGCAGAGACCCAGTGGCAGTAGCTGGGACAGTGCTTGCTCCCACTTAGCACAGACTTCAAAAGTGTGGCACTTTTTCAGACACGTACAAGTTTTCTTCAGGCTTTTCACGCAGAGGTTGCAAATGGGCTGAAGATGAGAGCCTGAGATCTGTGTAAGATTAGCCTTTCCGGGTAAACTGGCTTGTGGAGATGGATTTCCTAATCTCTCCCGTCAATAAGGATTTTCCTCCAGCATATCAGCACTTAACTGCATTTGGGACTTTGCCCTTGCTGTTACCTTCTTGAATGTTCCTTTCCCAGATATCTGTGTAGCTTGCTCTGCCTTCACTGAGAATTCTGCTCGAATGTCATTCATTGGTGCTGCCTTTCTTCACCAACCACCCTGCTGAGAATAACTCCCTGTCACCACCTTCCCTTTCTTCCATAGCACTTCACATCATCTGATGTAAAATGTTTTTATTTGTCTCTGCCACTAGAAAGTAAGTTCTGTGACAGTAGGGTCTGTGCCATGTGGAACCTCCCAATAAGGGAAGTTGTTGACTGTTATATTCCCAGTGCCTCAAATAGTGCCTGTCATATAGTAGGAACTCAGGAAGTGTTTGTGGAATAGATGAGTGAATGATAACAATTACTTTGCTATTTTGTGTACTTTCCTTGAGCCAAGCCCTGCACTGAGTTTCCAGGCACTTGAGCACATGGCCTCCGTGATGCCCTATGGGTAGGTCACTGCTGTTAGTTTGCATCCCATTTCATGGATGGAGGTGTATTCCTGGTGGTTCCATATGCACAGAACTCTGCTCTAAGGAATGCAGAGCTTCCCTGAAGATACTAGTACTATGCACCTTTCTTTTCATAAAGAATTTACTGTCATACACAACTTTTTTTTTTTAAGAGTCTAACTTCAGCCCAGGCTGAAGTACAGTGGCGTGATCCCGGCTCACTGCAACCTCCACTTCCTTCATTCAAGCGACTCTCGGGTCTCAGCCTCCCCAATAGCCAGGATTACAGGTGCAAACCACCATACCTGGCTAATTTTTGTTTTTGTTTTTGTTTTGTCATAGAGGCAGTGTTTTACCATGTTGACCATGCTGGTCTCGAACTCTTGGCCTTAAGTGATCCGCCCACCTCAGCCTCCCAAAGTGCTGGGATTACAGGCATGAGCCACCGCACATAGTTTGTTTTAATGGATGAAATTAAAGAACACATCAAAGTTGTAGAAAAATGAGCAGAGAAGGAGAACTTGACTCAGAGGGATCTTAATTTCCACAGACTTCTTCGAGGGGACTTTTTGCTTAAGGTTGCCATATTTAAGAGAAGGGGAAAGATACAAAATGCCTGGATAAATGTGATTTTCAGCTAAATAACAAATAATCTTTCTGTATTTTAAGTATGTTCCACATACTGCACAGGACATCTGTATGCTAAAAAATCATTGTTGTTTTTCTGAAATTTAAATTGAACTGGGTATCCTGTGCTTTATCTGGCAACCCTTATTTTGCTGGTTTTCATTTCTAACAAGATGAAGGAAAACCAGTACTGAAAATAAGACTAATAAAAACCATTGCAGTTACCAATTCTGTTCCTCAGGAACTGCATGCCCTTGCATAAGTTATCCGTAGTTCTTGCAAGAGCCTTGAAGCTCAGAGAGGATAAGTAATTTGCCCAAAGCCACACAGCCAAAAAGCTCATTTCCTTCCGTAACACCCATTATCATCTGACATAAAATATGTTAATTTTTAATCTCCCCCAATAGAAAGTAAGGTCTATCAGAATAGGTCTGTGCCCCCAAAGAACCTCCTGGTGCCTGGGTTCCTCTGACTTCAAAACCAAGGTTTCCCATGACTCCACTGTGTTCTTTGAGGTACTAGGTTAGAGCCAATCTAAAAGCAAAAAGAGCCGCTTATAGCTGAGCCCCCAAAGCAGCTGCCAGGGTCTAAACACCCATCTTTACTTCCTTGGGCCTCCCATTCCCTGCAAAGTCTGGTTAATCCCTGATGGGTGATTGAAACACAGGACTTTCTTGTTATTACTTTTTCTAAAAATTCACTCGAAAATAACTAAGTATAAAAAGTAAACAGCAACAGCCTGTGTGATTTCACTTCCAGAGTCCTATGCGTTTTATTCTAAATGACAATATTTAACAACAGAATTGCTGCATTTCAACTTCATTGCATTCCTTCAAGTGGTAGTGCTATAATTTAGACATAATAAATGCAGCAGTGAATATATTGCCTTCATTAATCCCCAATACTGCTTATTTTCAGCACTTTTAAATTATTTGGGTGTGCTCAATAGATTTAGTTGAAGTGGAAAAGAAATTATTCAAATTTCAGACCATTTGCAATTATCAGTTTATCTGCGGGTTTCCAGCCAAGTAACTGAATTTCAAAGTAGCATTTAGTTTGAATGATTTCTTCTTCATCCCCTGCTTGGTATGACACAGTGAATTAGTGAAGTAAAAATGTCTGTGGAACTGAAGGTGCCATAAACAAGGGTATCATAGCCTGTGAATTATCAGCCAGCACAGGTGATGTTGATTGCATGTCGTGGTGTCCGAAGGACATCCAGAGTGACAGTGGAAACTTTCTGCCTCTGTGGGTAAAGTGAAGAATTAGGGCAATCATCGAAATATTTTACTTCTAACCTTCTCTTTGCTTGATTCCCAAACAATTGAAGACAATCATGAAATTTTAAGGTCTGTAAGTACCGAACTTAAGCATTGACTTGCCAGATAAGGTGCAGAATGCCTTGTTAAATTATCGTATATACTTGACATTTATGATCATCCAATCTTCACAACAATCCAGTCAATGAAGTGTGTTGTTGCCCCGTTGTACAAATACTGGAAAACGAGGCTTGGAGAGGATAAGGTGTTTGCCTAAGATCACACAAACAGTTGGTGGTGGCTGGGGTCTGTACAAAAACCTTTCTGATTTCACCACGATACCATCATGCTTTTCTAATCATATGGAAATGACCAGTCGCAGGTAGGATCATGGGTCTTTCTCCTTTTATTTATTTATTTTTTTAAGGATATAATACTGTCTTAAATTCATATGAATAGATTCAAGGTTGAGTTTTGCAGTGTGTATGTTAAGGCAAACATGTAGGATTCATCTTATTGGCAAACAGGCTGGCACATCCTCTTCGTATTAAAAGGAACCTCCTAACTCTGGGAGAAATACAAATTCAAGGAGTCAAATCCAATGGCAATAATTGGACAAAACTTCAAATGAATGAAAGCAGCTCCTAAACAATTAGTTCTTTTAAACTCCGTAAAACTCTCTTTCATTTCATTGTAAACTCATTATGGATTGCCCTAAGGTTTTAAAACTTAACTTTGGAGTTTTTGAATTACGGATTTGCTTAAACTCAGTCTCCGTCTCCTTCTTAGATAATGAGCAAGTTCATCTGCAAATGGGCCACAGTGAGGATCTCTTCATAAATGTTTTTTCCTAGATACCTATTGCATCTAATTACTGAAAAGATGATGAAGCAACATTTTGAGAAAATTCAAAAGAAGAAAACAGCGCCCACGACACAGCACAACTGTTTTCATTTTTGCACATTCCTTTCCTGTTACTGATTTCTGAAGTGGCCAAACTGACAGAGATTCCACAGTGCTTTTTAGAAATGAATTCATGGTTTCTGTCAAGAAGAAACTGCCTACATAGAAGAAAAGGCAGATGAGGAAAGAAAATCCATCTTGCAGTTTGAAGCACTTCTATTTTTGTTCTTTAACAAAAATTCTATAAGCAGGGCATGCAGAAAAGTGTTAAGTGGCCTTTTCTGCTTTTACAATAATTATTCTTTCACTTTGAAGGCACTGAGGACCTGAAAACGGATTCCTGGATTCTGAGATTCAAGTGAGACTCCTCAGTCCGTGCAGAACTCATTTACTGAGCATTGCCAGGCACTTGGCACTGGGTTAAATCCTAGAAAAGAGCAAAACTATTCTGAAGTCGCCCTTGGGCTGCAACAGAAGTCTGAATCATGTGGGCACATAGGATTGTGTGCAGACTAAAGTGACTGACGTGACAAGAAATAGGATCAAAGTGTCAGAATTCTTCCAAAAGAGATTGTCTCAACCCAGGACAGTTGTCACTTATGCTGTGGCTATTTGGTCACAGCTTTTGCCCTCAATCAGTTAACAGTAATCCCCGAAATGAGAATATTAGTAAAACACATAAAGAAAACAATGATTTGCCAGACGATTAAGGGAATTCAACTGCAGCCCCAGTAGAGCTGCCTTGTTACGTAATACCACGTACAAATCGTTCAACCATAGGAGAAATGGAGGGGCCATGGAGGACCAGGCGACACTAGCAGAAAGTGAAATGATTTACATTTGGAAGCCACAGCTGGTATGAAAATAAACATTGAATCAGTTCCTTCCTCTAAGTCCATGTTCCATTAGAATAAGTATGGTAGGTGACATTTTTCACATTTTAATTGGTGTTTTGCTGATTTTATCAGAATTTCTGCTGATCAAAGCAAATTGGCTATTTATTTATTTTGCAATGAAGCTAACTGTTCACTGCAAGTTTAATGTACTGTAATGAATTTTAAATATCCTCCTAGTCAGATTACAAAGTGCTTGAATCAAGACATCCCTGTTAACTTAAATTATTAATTACTTGAATGGACAAAAGGTAACTTGCAGATAGAATGTCATGTTTTCAATGGATCTGAATTGGATAAAATGTTGGGCCTGCATTAGAAGATGTCAGGAAAATAAAAACATTTTTCCCTCCACAGTGAGCTTAACCCACTCATACCTGCATGGTTTTTAGACATATGATAAATACTTTCATTATTAGTTTATTTTCTGTAGCTTACAGAACAATAAGTTTTTATGTTATTTACACTCCAGTGACTTTGGTTTAATTGGCTTCCTTTATGTTATTTATATAAATGTAAATCATACTGGGTTTTAAAGTATTAATGATGCATTTTATGTTGTAATGCTGTTTTCATCCAGACTAGCACTCCATAAATTCACACCAGCCATGGGTAACAGCTAAGGAACTTTACAAAATCTACTTCAAAAGTTGAAGCAAATGCACTCTGAACCTCAGCAGAACTCATGCATGAGATGAAAAGATCCATTGAATTACATTTCATTTGCAATTGAGTTAGCAAATTAATGTATTCAAATATATCTGGAGGGTAATTCTCAGGTCTGTATGCTTGGGAGACTACATAGATTTTTTTTTCCAAGGCACTATAACAATGCTAGTCTTAAAACTAATTTAAAAACCTGAGTTTTGAGCCTTGCTTCCACAAGTTGTAGGAGCATGGGTGAGTCTACTGAAGCTGTCAGAGACCACATCTCAAGTAAACAGGTTGATTGAAAGATCTGGCTCTATTTAAATTTCTGCAGTCATAGATTTTTGTGTACCCATTTGGTGATCTTTGAACATTTTTCTCTCACATCCTAAGATGATATCATGAGTGAACAGAATTCTGTTATGTAGCTCACATTTTCCAATAAACTTTAGATTTTATAGATTTGGGCTTTTCCAAGTGACTTTACATATTGGCCTCTTTCAATGATGAAAAGCATATTAAAAATAAAGTCAATTAAAGATGTCAAGTATCATATCAATTGTTGGCTAAAAAATGATGCGTTTATTTCTGAAATGCCGCTTGAACCCTACTCAAATGAAGGTTTTCTTACCAAGAGGCATATGATACGAGCTGGTTCATTTGTCTTTGTTTCCACCTTTGCATGCTGAATTTTCAAAGTGCCAAAAGCATTCCAGAAAAAGATGACTTTATTCGACAGGGTGGATCCGGTGGAAGAACTCTTGGCATCCAAGAGATCTTCCCAGCTGGAAAACATTGGTCAAGTTACTTAACCTCTCAGCCCTGGTTTTCTTCTTTGTAAAACAGAAATATTTGGAGTTCTTCCTTTATGGGCTGTTCTGATAAATAAGTGAAATGAGTTTTGTGGTGCCTCGGTACAGTACTTTTTCCTAACAGTCAATCATCAGGATGCATTAGTAATGCATCTTCACCGTGCTTGCTCTGTATTTTGGGAAGATATCAACAAGTTAGTCATGCTGCTACCTATGGCATATTTTTAACTCAGATGGAAACCGCTAGGGTAATAACAAGCATTTATTTAGTGAGAAGAATGTCACGGACGTGGGGAGAGAATGGCTAATGTCTGAAGAAATACCACAAAAGACACTAGAAAAATAACTTGCAGACTGTGGCAGCTGTTTTCAATATGAATTGCCCTAAAAAGAGAGTCGAATGATCAGCTGGTGGAAAGAAACTGAGAAAGATAGCTCTTTGGATTCGCACTGCAGCTGTTGAGGGGAAAAATCTCGTAGCCAGGTTGATGGGTGTGGCATGTGCTGACCACTTTGCTTTGTATGGCTCTTTAGGTTTACAAGGCACTGCCACGTTTTCTCACTTTGTCTTCATGCCAGCTGAGTGATGCAGGTAGCTCAGATGTGATCCTACAGTTTTACGATGGAATTGTTGAGGCTCACAGGGGTAAAGGGGTTTGTGCAAGGCAGAACTTGAATCAGCTTCCCTTAGGAGCAGTCACCTCAAGAAGTAGTCAAACCCAATAAAAATAGCTAACAAAAGTTAAAACAATTTGTTTAATCGTCACCACCATCTGATGGGTAGGGACACTACCAAGAACCTCATTTACAAATGAGGAAACTGAGGCACGGAAAGGTGAAATGACTTGTGGAACATCATACAGTTAGTGGGAGACCTGGGGTTGGAAGTTAGAAAGCCTGGCTGCAGGAGGATCCATGCTCTATGCTATTCTCTATCATCTCTGGAAGGCTTGATAGACCACACATTGCTGGACCAGAGCTTTTCACTGGGTAGGTCTGGAGTGAAGCTGAGAACCTGCCCTCCTAACAAGTTCTCAGGCTGAGGCTGATAACCTGGAGGCCACATTTTGAGAACCAGGGTGGTCTAGACAGGAGGCACACAATCTTGGTGCAGGCACACCATTCCCCTCAGGATTCTTCTCCTATGTAAGAGCGTTGGTAGATAGCTGACTTGGTAAATAAGCCCTAGGGTTTCTGAGTAGGCTCATTCCTCAAGAATTAGGGCTCCACAGGATGCCTAAGTGAAACCACTTGTTTGAATGCTTAAGAAAGACTTCTCTAGAAAAACGAGTTTATACAGTGAAGGCCGTTCCTGGGGATTGGGAGTGGAACTGGGGAGACAGGAAAATCCCATGGACAGTTTTCCCCGCTCCATTTAATATACGTGTGCCTTATACCTGGAGATGAATTGGGAGGAGCAGATGGGGGTGGGGCAGTGGGAGCATCAACCCTTTGCCTTGTTGATTGCAAGGGTGGGGTACAGCTTCTGGGAGCGTTGTATGTGTTCACATCTCCAGATCTATGGCTGCTTTCCTGGAATTTTTAGCAACATTAATATATTTTAATGACCAAGGCGGCAGCTTGGTCACATCTGCTTAAAAATGCCCAGACTGCCGAGTACAGTGGCTCACGCCACTGTGTAATCCCGGCACTTTGGGAGGCTAAGGTGGGCAGATCACTTGAGGGCAGAAGTTTGAGACCTACCCGGGCAACATGATGAAACTCCGTCTCTACAAAAAAAGCATAAAAACTAGCCAAGCGTAATGGTGCATGCCTGTGGTCCCAGCTACTCGGGAGGGTGAGGTGAGAGAATCACCTGAGCCCAGGGAGGTCGAGGTGGCAGTAAGTCATGATCATGCCCCTACACTCCAGCTAGGGTAACAGACCCTGTCTCCAAAAATAAATAATAAATAAACCCCCAAACCCAGACTGTGGTGAACTTGTTTACTCACTTGCTGAGGTGCTGCGAGATGAAAAAACAGCAATAAAGACTCTGCACTATTAAGCTGTGCTGTTTAATGTAGTTGCCCAAACTGCTCCCCTATTTTAAGCATTTATTCAGCTTCATCGAAAAAATACTAATCAAACAATTATGATTGAATAAATTATTCATTTGAAATCAAAATTAAAGGGTAGTGATCTGACGCTGCATGGAAATCGGGTGCTTTGCCACCCACCTGCCTGGAGTTCTGGCAAGATCTGTTCACTGGGACTCTCAGTGTTGCTTGCCAGGGGTGCCTTATATTCAGGAACTTGTATTTGTTAGATCCCACACCCCTTGAGGAGGACGTCTGTTTCAAGTGTGCTTGGCTGAATATTCAAAGTACTGAACATAACCGAAGACGTGAGTACTTGGCGGGGAATAGAACTTTGAACCCAGGGCTGCTGTTTAATGCTCAACTGGGGAGACACACATCTGTGGAGGATTTCCTGAAGCAAAGGATCATCATCCCCCTCATCCAACATTGTCCAATCCACTCCAGGAGTTGGGTAGACCATAGGAGAGTCAGGTACCCCTTTGGTGTCATTTCGGCAACCTCCATGTCTTGCTGAAATGCTTACACTGAATTGTGTCTCTTTCAGCCAGAATTCACCATTGGCTTTTCAGCACTGTTTAAACAAAAGAGGGCTGAAAGACCTTGTATTTACTTTAAGGATGTTGATATCCATTGTTTATTATGTTCAATATGTAAATCTTTAAATATTTTTCTTCATGAAGAATTTTAAACATACAGAAAATAATAAACCCTGGTTGGGGTTTATTATTTGAGCAGGGTTTATTATGGGAGCAGTGGCTCACACCCCGTAATCCCAGCACTTTGGGAGACTGAAGCAGGCAGATCATTTGAGCTCAGGAGTTCAAGACTGGCCTGGGCAACATGCTGAAACCCCATCTCTACAAAAAAAATACAAATATTAGCTGGGTGTGGTAGTGTATGCCTGTAGTCCTAGCTAGTAGAGAGGCTGAGGTACAAGAATTGCTTGAACCCAGGAGATGGAGGTTGCAGTGAGCTGAGATCACACCATTGCATTCCAGCCTGGGCTACAGAGTGACACTCCATCTCAAATAAATAAATAATGAACCCCTAAGTAGTTGTGAAAAGTTTACTTTTTGCTATATCTGCCTTACTTTTGAAAAAGAAAGAAAATGTTACATAGTTTAATGCCTCTCCCCAGTCCATTCCCACTCCCTACAGGCAACCAGTATTCCAGAGTTAATACGTTGTCTTTCCTGTCCACATTTGTATATTATTAGTGCATGTCCAAGTGTTTACAAACAATATGTAATATTGCTTTGAAGGTTTTCAAAGGTTTACATGAGAATCACACAGTACATCTTTTACACACAGTGGGCTCTGTATGAACACATATGTGAGAAACTTTTATTGGATGATCTTAAGCATCTGTTTTGTTTTTCTCATGGACACTACGGAACATTTAAGTGTTATACCTCTCTGTGCACTGGTTGGGAATGTGGACTCCAGTTTGTCACCTGCCTTCATTAACTGTAGAATCTTGCAAGTGCATTTTGTTTCTTTCATTAAAATAATCCCGTAGCTTGTTTTCCCTTTGCATGCATTTCATCATTTAATTTTTCTTTCTTTTTCTTCCTTTCCTTTCCTTCCTTTTCCTTTTCCCTTTCCCTTCCCTTTCCGTTTCCCTTCCTTTCCTTTCGTTCCTTTTCCTTTTCCCTTTCCCTTTCCTTTCCTTTTTCCTTTCTTTTCCTTTCCTTCCCTTTCCTTTCCTTTTCCCTCCCCCCGCCCCCTCCCCCTCCCCCCCACCCCCCGCCCCCGCCCCCTCCCCCCTCCCCCTCCCCCCTCCCCCTCCCCCTCCCTCCCCTCCTCCCTCCCCTCCCCCCTCCCCCTCCCCCTCCCCCCTCCCCTTTCTTTTCCTTTCCTTTCCTTTCCATAGAGTCTAGCACTGCTGCCAGGGCTGGTGTGTAGTGGCGCCATCTCGGCTCACTGCATCCTCCGTCTCCCAGGTTCAAGTGATTCTACTGCCTCAGCCTCCCGAGTAGCTAGGATTACAGTGCCTGCCACCTTGCCCAGCTAATTTTTTTGTTCTTTTAGTAGAGATAGGATTTCACTATATTGGCCAGGCTGGTGTCGAACGCCTAACCTCATGATTCACCTGCCTCCGCCTCCCAAAGTGCTTTGGGATTATAGGCGTGAGCCACTGCACCCGGCCTCCTCATTCAATTTCTTGAAGCTTGTTACCTTTACATTCTTGTAACAAGATCCTCTTTTGCTAATTTTTTGAGCTCTTTTTATCCCTCATTCAGTGCCTCTTCAAGGTGTATACTAGTTATCAGCAGGTGCCACCTGCCATAGTCTTTTTCTGCCCATCTCCTTAGCCCCACCCCCCAAGCATTGGATGCAGGACAATTAGCAGGATGTACTATATGCTAAGTATGACATTGAGTTTAGCAAAATAAGTTTGATACACCTAAAATCTGGATGCATTATCTGTCCATATCCAAGAAAATGAATACAAAATGTGCCATGGATTCCCATGTTAAAATACTTCCTTCCCAGAAGTGGACCCCTATCATTTATTTTGCAGTCTACAAGTTGTTTCCAGTGTAGGAAGAGCCTAGGATTGCAGGCCAATGAGCACATATTACAGTGTTTTTATATTTTGGAGCCAAAGTGATTGCATGGCAAGAGAGCAGAAGCCTGGGGAAGCTATTAACAATTTAAGAAGTTACTATTTACCGTTTCCACTAGTATGTTAATTTCATTTCCAAAGAGAAGCAAAGAAATGAAGTGTTTTATGAATAAGGTCTCACAGCTGCAACTAAGCCACTTAGAGATGTATTTTAAATAATGTAGTATTAAAATGTCAGAGTTTGGTGTTTTACCCTGAGTCTTTGCTCAGTTTCCCTCCAATTTACAATTGAGCATTACTCCGGGACAGTTCCTGAAAGCAATCATTCTAAACGTATCTGAACTCATCCTGCTGGGGTATAATGGCCACCTTGACTAACTGTGTTACCTCAAAGTAACCAAGTGATCCTCCACTGCAGACAGGAGACCAAACAAATTATGCATTAATTTTAGCATAAAACAGCATTTTCAAATGTTACTGGAAATAATGAAAATACTTGATTGAATAGGGTCAAGTGTGTCTATAAATATACAGAGAAATGAGTATCTACAGTGTGTTATTTAAAGGTGAATCTTAATACCTTATTGATGTCCATTTGTGTGTTCGGTTAAGACTCTTTTTTCTTACTTATAACTAATATCCATACTAATTATTCTGTTAAATAATATAGCTTTATTAATACATTAATCTTAATGTATGCCTCACCTCATTCATCCATATATGTATACATTTACATATAAAAAATATTCAGCGAGTTTATACAATGTTCTTGGGTACTGGAAATAAAAGGTGAATAAGAGCTGTATTATGTTCTCAAGAAACTTACCACTTTATGGAGAGAAAGAATGAGAAACTACTATAGCAAAACGTGATAACTGGTATGGTTGATGAATTTTGATGAATATATAAAGTGAAAATGCTAATAAAGTAATCCGGTCTGAAACCATCAAGGAAAGTAAGAAACAGGAAGTTATATTTGAATAAGACGAGCTTAAGAAAGTATTTCCTAACTGCCCAGGGTGGACTTAATCTTCCTTCATCTCTTTACCTAGAATACTATATATTACTCTTTGTCATGTATCTATTATAATATTTTGTTACAGTTAATGTTCTCATATCCTTCTAATTTACTAAATAGAGGTCCTTCGGGACAAAAGTATGTCTTATTTTTAACATTGTATGCTGAGAACCTAGCACAGAGTAGGAGCTCAGTGAAATGTTTGTTGCATGAATAAACACTATATGATTTGAGGAAGTATTGCATTTTAAATACGGCAAATTCACATGTAGATATCAACTATGATTTGGGTTTATTTCATTCTTTTGGAATTGTCCCATTTCACACAAAATAATACCCAATCTGAGAATCTGGACTAGATACAATCTTAGACAATTGCTATTCTGCTCTTTACAAAAAGTTCAAGTCTGTAAAATACTAGAATGTATTCGGAACACCAAGGCCAGAAACCTCTTTCCAATTCTAAACAAAGCTGTTTGCTGTTTCAGTCATAGTCACTGGAAGGTCAAGGAAGCATTCAAGACCTGAACTAAAGTCTTAGTCTTTAAACATAATGTCATTTCTGTGGCGCTGTGTCTCCAGCCTTCTTCTTTCTCCTGAACTTACAACAGAGTAGCACCTCAGCTGTGGCACATCTAGTCTTAGCAGGAGTGAAGAGATCTCTTAATTCTCTTTACTCAGTTTTCTTCTCTTACTACTTGTAAATAAGGGACCAGTCCCACAACAGCTATAGAAGACCACCAGGAAACTTTTTAGAGAAATACTAACTTATAAAACTTACTTGATACACCCCAGTCCCTCTCTCTTTCCACATACTTGTAAAAGGGAAATGTGTCTATACACACACAGACATACATATAAAAGATATATGTTTAACTAATGGAAAAGAGAATCATTTGTCCACAGTCATAAATTTTCCTACATTTCTGAAATAACATCATTTTAAATAGGCACAAATTATGACTGGCTTCTGATTTTGGGTAGTCCACTAAATACAGAAAGCTAAACTCTTTTGCATGAAAATGACAAAAGCTAGGAAGCTGTAAAGGCACGGAAGAATCATGGAGCCTGTAATTTGGGACCTGCTCTCCTTTAAAAGGCTTTGGTCCTGCCTACAACAGACAAGTGACAAGGGGAAACTGAGCAGAGTCCTTTTGGAACCTCCAAGCATGTTGTGAGGATCATAATGGACTATACCATAAAAATCAAGGTGAGCAGAAAATAGACCAGACAAGAACAGAAGCCCTGCTTTGAAGCATCTCAGTCTCCACCTAATGTGATCTGGAGTTGCAAGTGCCCTTAGCCTAAATGCCTTCCAGAAGCAAATGAAAATTCTCTCTTGGGGAGGATAATGTCTCCCCATATCTCAAGTTACTGCTATAATTTTTAACATACAGTGTCTGACACTTGAATAAAAAATAACCAGACACATAAGGAGGCAAGATAACAAGACTGAAACCAAGAGAAATAACAGAAAATAGAAACAGACTAAGAGGCTGTAGACAACAGAATATAAAACAAGGACTTTAAAATAACTGTTCAGAAAATTCAAGGAAATTAAAAAGCAAGATTAAAAAATTTGGCAAAGGGCCGGGCATGGTGGCTCATGCCTGTAATCCCATCACTTTGGGAGGCCAAGGCAGGTGGATCGCTTAAGGGTCAGGAGTTTGAGACTAGCCTGGCCAACATGGCAAAACCCTATCTCTACTAAAAATACAAAAATTAGCGGGGCTTCATGCACACCTGTAATCCCAGCACTTTGGGAGGCCAAGGTGGGTGGATCACTTGAGGTCAGGAGTTTGAGACCAGCCTGGCCAACGTGGTGAAACCCCATCTCTACTAAAAATACAAAAATTAACCAGGCATTGCTGTCAGCACTTGTAGTCCCAGTTACTTGGGAGGCTGAGGGAGGAGAATTGCTTGAACCCAGGAGGCAGAGGTTGCAGTGAGTCCTGCAGTCCATCCTTGGTGACAGAGTGAGGCTCTGTCTCAAAAATAAAATCAAAGATTTAAAGAACAAAAGGAAAGTTAATCTTCAAAAACACTGACAGACTCTCAACAAAATGAAATTAGATTGGGTGCGGTAGCTCATGCCTGTAATCCCAGTACTTTGGTAGGCTGAGGCAGGCAGATCACCGGAGATCATGAGTTTGAGACCACCCTGGCCAACATGACGAAAACCTGTCTCTATGGAAAATACAAAAATTAGCAGGGCATGGTACACCCCTGTAGTCTCAGCTATGCGAAGGCTGAAGCACAAGAATCGCTTGAACCCGGGAGGCGGAGGTTGCAGTGAGCTGAAATTGTGCCACTGCACTCCGGGCTGGGCAACAGAGTGACAGACTGTCTCAAAAAAAGAAAAAAAACAGAACCTGGAAGATAAATGAATATTAGTGTCTAGACTTTTATACCCGATAAAAAGACCCTCCAAGAAGAAGGTGAAATAAAATATTTTCAGCCAGGAAATAAATGGTAATTGAGACCTGTGCTAAAGGAAATAGTAGAAGGTGTTCTTCATGCAGGAGGAAATGACACCAAATAGGAGACTGCAAATGAACAAAGAATGAAGAACAGAAATGGTAAACATGTAACTAAATCTAAATAAATATTGACAGTATAAAATAATTATAACAATAAGACTATTGGATGAAATGTATGTATAGAGAGAAGTACAATGCGTAATAACCATACCACTCAAATTCTAAAGCCTTGCCTAGTCAAGGAAGTGATAAAAATCTGATTTATATTAGACTTTGACAAATTAAGAATGCATTTTGTAATCTCTGGGGAACCACTGAGAGAACAGTAAAAGAATTTATAAAAATAATTTATAACTACAAAGAATAGTAATAGAATGTATAACTTTACTAAGCTAAAGGAGGAGAAAATGAAATAATAGGAACAAAATCCAATGGAAGGCAAAAAGAAATGGAAAAAGAGATATGGATAGGCAAAAAATATAAAAAAATAGAAAGGTGCTGTATTTAATCCCAAATATATCAGAAATTGCGTTATAGAAAAATGAAATATCCCAATTAAAGTTTTCAGACTCAAAGTCCAAACTCAAGTGCATGCTGCTAAAACAAGGCATATCTCAAATACAAGAATATGGAAAAGTGAAAAGTCTGAGAACAAAATAGAGCATGCCAACCTAAACTGAAGAGGAGCATTTTATGATGATAAAAACTTCAACTCACCTGGAAAACGTAACAGTACAAACTCTGTCAGAACCTTGGCAGGTCTAAGAAACCAAAACAATCCACAATCATGGTGTTTGACCTCAATGCATCGCTCTCAGTAACAGAAAAATCAAGCAGACCAAAAATCATTAAGAATGTAGATATTTAGAGCAACATGGTTAACAAACCTGACTGCATTGAGGTATATAGTCTACAAAACTCAATGCATTTCCCATAATTGATAATTTTTGGCCATAGGCAAAGATGAATACATTTCAGAGTATTAAAATCATATAGAGTATGTTCTCTGAACATAGTAGTACTAAGCTATAAAGAACCACAAATAAAGTGAGTGAATCATCATATGTTTGGAAATTAAGCAATACATATCTAAATATGATAGTAGGAATTACAGAAATCACAAGAAATGAGAGAATTTCTGAACTCAGTGTAATGAAAATACTACATATCAAAACTTGTGAGATGCAGCTGCAGCCTTCTTAGAGGGAAAGTATAGTCTTAAAAACAGATGTCGAAAAGGAAGGAAGGATGAAAGCCAATAATCTAAGCAGCTATCTCAAGAAGTCAGTCACAAATTAAAACTAGATAGTATGAAAGGAAGGAAGTTATTCTGAAGAGCAAAAATAATGAGTAAGAGCAGAATGCATGAGGGGATCAACATAGCCAAAAGTTCCTTTTAAGAAACCTATTAAAATGGATAAATCTTTGGTGAGTCTGGTCCAGGAAAAAATAATGATTGCTTAATATCCAATATCAAGAATACAAATAAGTATATTACAAAAAATCTTTTGACCATTAAAAAGATTACAGTGGAACATTACCAACAACTTTATGCTAAGAAGTTAGAAAATTTAGATGAAGTAAAAAAAAGTCCTGGAAAACACAGCTTTCCAAAATCTATACAAGAAGAAACAGAAAAACCTGTATAATACCAAACATTTAAATAAACTAAATCTATAATGAAAAACTTTCTACCTACAAAACTGCAGGCCCAACTGTCTTCAACAGTGGGTTCTGCTTAATATTTAGGGGAGAAGTAAAATTAAAGTATTTCAAAGAATAAAAAAAGGAAGAAACTCTCCAACTATCTTTATAAAACCAGAATGACCCAATACCAAAACCTGGCATGATAAAAACATAAGAAATGAAAATGACAGACAAATTCTTTCTCATAAATATTCAAAGCTCCTAACTGAAATATTAGCAAGCCAAATCCAAGGATAAATAATAAGTATAATACATCGTGACCAAATGCAGTAATTACACAGTGTTGGCTAACTGAAAAACTCATGATCATGTTTCCAAAGGTATATACACAACACATAAAGCTTTAATAAAGGTGAAGGATATGATACAGCAGGAAAAAGAATGTACAGGCAAAACACAAAAGAAGTCTCATATTTCTAGGCATAGCTTCCAATATCCTTATTCGGTCTCATAGAATCTGCATCCTCTTTGATTTATCAACAGCCAATACACGTGGGATGCTTTGGTCTCAGGAATTGCAAGATGCAAATCAAGGGGCTTTTATATCCTACTAGTCACATAGTTAAAATCAGCCTGAGTAATGAGGTAAGCCAGTTGTAAAACATCAATATGTACATTTTCAATAAACCATATAGACAAACTGGTAGAGGGTGCCTCTGGGAAATTTTAGACTTTAAGCAACACGTTACAAATCACAAGTTAGTACATTTCATCTACATCTTGGTCAAGGGTTGGTGCCAGATTTCTTGTCTTCCCTAGACTAGAACCTAGAACTAAGACTAGCTACCACTGACTACTTGCAACTTAACCCCATCCTTACACACCAACTTTGCTTATTCCAAGAATGCAAGGTTGGTTTAACATTTAAAAATTAATATAGGCCGGGCGTGGTGGCTCAAGCCTGTAATCCCAGCACTTTGGGAGGCCGTGGCGGGTGGATCACGAGGTCAAGAGATCAAGACCATCCTGGTCAACATGGTGAAACCCCGTCTCTACTAAAAACACAAAAAATTAGCTGGGCGTGGTGGCGCACGCCTGTAATCCTAGCTACTCGGGAGGCTGAGGCAGGAGAATTGCCTGAACCCAGGAGGCGGAGGTTGCGGTGAGCCGAGATTGCGCCATTGCACTCCAGCCTGGGTAACAAGAGCGAAACTCGGTCTCAAAAAAAAAAAAAAAAAAAATTAATATAATTTACTATATTTCTCCCTTAAGGAGAAATATCTCATGATCATCTTAAGAGATGCAGCAAAAACACTTGATAAAATTAAACATTTATTCATGTATTAAAAACCCTTAGCAAACTAGAAATGGAAGGAGATGTCCTTAATTTGATAAAGACTATTTATAAAATACCTACACCAGACATTACTATGAAATATTAAAAGCTTTCACTCAGATAGCAGAAATAAGGCGCAGAATACCTCTATCACCACTTCTATTCATCATTATACTGGGTGTTCAAGGCAGGGCAATAAAGCAAAGAAAAAGTATAGAGCTAGAAAAGAAATAAAAAATGTCATTTATTTGTAAATGACATGATTATCAATGTAGAAAATCCAAGATGAATACATACATTTACCCAGAAAAAGCCCAGAAAAATAACTATTTTTATTAGTTTTTGACTAATGTATGGGGAAGGGACACTAACAGGTAAAGGACATAAGAATAGAAGCAGATTTCTCTGAATATGCCTTATTATAAGTAGACTTCAGTTATGGCATCATACAATGTTGTAAATATTGAAAAATCAAATACAAAAGAAGAAATCAGTGCTTGGAAATTAAATACCAATGGAAGTTAGTGAAACTAATTTATATCAAATTAATGGTATAATCACATGGAAAATATAGTTATTTCAGGTGATGTAATATAGTGTTTTGACTGTACAGTCTTAGTGGAACATAGTCTGAAGACAAAAAGAGCTGTAAAGAAATTGTAAATTTTACTCTGTTATACTGATGGTAGTAATATGTGTATTTTTATTTCAGTACATATGTGCACATATAAGCAATAGGATAATGTACGTAAGTACATCAATATTGTTAAGAACCACGATTTTGAGTGTAGGAGATAAAAAATAGTTATAGAACCTCAGAAATTACATTAAAAATCTTGTGATGTTAGATTTGAATTAGAAATACCAGCATAAACTCATTATTTTGTTTTTTTAAAAAAACAACAGCAACAACATGTTTTCCTAGTTTTGTCCACTAAAGTCTGAAAACTCCAGGAAGCCCAATGACAACAAGCCTATCTAGCACCCCAGTTATGGTTTCTAAATATCAAAAGAAATAAAGACATCTTTGAGAAATAACTTATCCCAGGTCTGGGACAAGAAATCTACAGTTCTGGGAGGTTTTGTGCCTGAAAACAAGGGTGTTATCAAAAATGAATGAGTCATGTCAAAGAGACACAAGAGCCAACATGAAGGAACTTCCTTGACTAAAGATGGGACATTTTTAGCACCAGAAATACCAGTGAATTCTGTTGACTGAAGTACGTTGACTACATAGAAACTCATGATTCTGTGACATACACAAAATGAAAAAAGCCCGAAAAAGCCAGCAAACCAAAACACCTCGTTAGATACCATTGGAAATAGGACAGTAGCTCTTTACTCCGACAGCTGTTGATTACAAGGAAAGATTGAGCATTTGCTTGTATTTCCTGTATGAACTATACATTGGAGTTATCAAATAGCCCAGGTGATGCATGAAAATTTTTCATTATGTAAAAATTTCATATAATAAGTGTGTAAGGAATAATGCACTTAGAAACTCACCACTTTTCAACCTCTAATTAGGTAATAATCATTAATGTATAATACCATTAGGCGAAATTTCAATATTAATGTGTAATACCAGTAGATGAATTTCCAAAGGAGGAATCAGAGTATTATCTCTAAAATCCACTGATTCATCTTAGAATCAGAGTGTGTGCTTCCTGACATGATACAGTTACAAAGTACTGGTTAAAATCTATAAAGTATTATTGTCAAAGAGTTAAACCAGTATCTAAACAAACCTTAAAACCAAATTTCGATGTGGAGGAAATATGAGGGATGAATGAATAGAGAATTGACACTACAAGGGAGTGAACAGACATATCCCTAATATTGGATTTTCTACAGGAAAATAAAGGAAAAAGAGCGAGAGAAAGAGAAGGAATAGAAGGAGAAAAAATGACAGGGAGGAGGGAGAAAAGGGGGGAGAGAGAGAGAGAGAAAGAAAGAAATGGGGAAATAATCAAAGCTATAGTAAACATTTTTTCTAAACTGAAGAAAACCTCAAGTGCTCACATCCCTCAAGAGTCAACACATTAAGTAAACCAAGCAAAACAAAAGTGAATTTTTTGTGTCTCTGTGAACTCAACAATCTTGGTTATGGATATATATGTCTAATTTATTAGCCAACAAAGAAGGAATCCACATGTCTTTCAAATAGCCCTTAAAAGTTTACTGTTATATAAGTGACCATTGGTCACAAAGAATATGCTGACTTGATTGATTGCTTTTCTTAGTGGTAAATAAAGACAATTGCAAATTTACCTTAAAATAAAATTTCATCTGTCTCCCTATGTCTTCCCCCACTGTCCCCTGCCAATCCAAGGTGTCCATTCCAAAAACATGGTTTATACTGGTGCCTCGGGCTCCTAACTGCTGGTGATATTGGAGATAAATCAAATCCACTCACCAAAACTGATGGTGTCTTGGCCATGTCTTCTTTCTCCTTCTCAAATTTACTTGGCTATTCATCACACTTACTGTTCTAGAAGAATTCTATTCTGATTTTCAAGTTGCATAGACTATCCCACTGCCATTTCTCTGGAATTGCTTTGATTTTTATAAAGATAATTGAGATAACTAATATGTTTACAATATTGAATAGCCGTATCTGGGGACAAAGTACATGTCTAAACAATTTGGTCTTTCATGTCAGTCAGCAAAGTTAGATTTCCCTCCCATATTGTTCTTATACATTTCTTCATTTGTTACTATGAATGGGCTTTTTGAAAATGACATCTTCTATAAAAATTAATTATTGGTGATGTATGGGGAACCTCTTGGCTTTCTTTTGTCACTCTCATATCTGGCCATCTTGGCAACTCTTATTTTAGTTGCTTAAAACTTGACTAGACATAATCTAAATAGCCATCAACAGAGAATGATTAAGTCAATCCGGGTAAATGTATTATGTAGAACATTATGCAGCTATTTAAAAATTATATAGATTAAGTGGGAAAGATGCAAATAAAATTTTGAAAAAAACAAGTTGCAGAATAATAATGTAGTATAATTCAAGTATGTAAAACTACAGATTGATGAGTATGCATATTTAATGTAAATTCACAGGATAAAGCCTGAAAAAAAAATGCAATCCAATGTTAACAGTGATTACTCTTGGATAGGAGAGTAAAGGGGAATTTTCACTTAAAAACATTTTTTTTTTTTTGAGTCATGGTTTTACCCTGTCACCCAGGTTGCTGGAATACAGTGGCAGTCACAGCTGCCACTACATCCAATAGTAACCTTGAACCACTGTTCAAGGCTATTTCCATGTAGCCTTGAACCACTGGGCACAAGTAATCTTCCTTCCTCAGCCTCTTGCGTAGCTAGGACAATGAGTGTGTGACACCAAGCCCAGTTAATTTTTTTTTTTTTTTTTTTTTTTTTTTTTGTAGAAACAGGATCTCATTATATTTACTAGCTGGTCTTGAACTCCCGGTCTCACGTGATCCTCCCACCTCCATCTCTCAAACTGATGAGGTTATAGCCATGAGCCATCTCCAGTGAATTTTTTACTTTTCTACTCTAAATGTTTTTGTATTGTTTCTGAATTTTTTCTGAGACACAAATTTATTCACTGCTTTTGTAATCAAATTTTTTAAATGTAGAAATAAGGTACTGGGAAATGGACAAGTTGATAAAGATTGATGTAGAGGAAGGTCCAGAGAGAGTAGGTATAAGTCCCTAGAAATCCTCACAAGTCATTAATTTCTACAATATCTTTCAAGTCGCTTCCAGTTGGCTTTGGAAAATCTGTGGCTCCACACAACCTGTCAAGGAATATTACCAGCATCTATTAGAGCAGAAAATGAAGAGAAAATGTAACACAACTGTGCGATGAAATCAGTGGAGATATCCCCAGTGTTTATCTATCTCTCATGACTTCTAAGCAGGGGCCATGGACTAGAGAAAGATTTAAGTAACTTTGCCAGCTAAATGAATTAGATAATTTTCCTCCTATCCTTCTCTCATTGCCAACTAGAAACCAGATGAGACTAGCCTGTATTTCCTAGGTTTCTCTAGCATCGAGAGTTGTTGCATGGGAAGCCTTTCCAACCTGAATTTAGAAATAGGGTAGCTGTTGGTTTAATTGCATCAGGTAGATCAAGCATGCTTGTCTACCTCGAAGCCAGGCTCTTACTTGGGTTGGCACAGAAGGTCTCTATGGAAATGGCTCCTGATGACCTCGTGTCACTGTGCATGCCTAGACCATGTCTCTTGCAATGAGTTAGAGTTGTATCTTAAGTTAAATCGTTAGTAAATTTTGGTAGATATGTGGCCTGGATTTTTGTCTTTGTTTGTGTAACACATGGTGAGCACCTAACAGTGTCTAGCCACTCTTTTCAAACTTTAATGGAAGTATCACCCACAGATGCTATTCAGTAGGTCAGGGGTAGACCCTCGAAGTTGCATTCTAAGAAGCTCCCAGGTTATGTGGCTGTGGCTGGGTCAGGAATCACACCCATTAAGTACCCCACATGCTTTGTACTTAATAAATACCTGTTGAATGAGTCCTTTTCTGTCCTAACCCTGAGCAATTTGAAACTTTCTGTGAAGTCACATCCTTCCTCTTTGTACTCTGGGTGAGACTGTCAGGAATTTTTACTTACTTGTAAATTAAAAAAGCAAAGAACAAAAAATTTCTAGCTTTCTGAGAGGCAAACTTGAGCAAGTGATTTATTTTGCATATTTCCTCCATGCCGTTATTCTACCACATGGAGGCAGAACCCACAGCTGCTTTTCCACGTAGAAAACATTGCTGTACACACCCTGCTCTGCTCACTCTTTCCCAGCACATCCTGGCTGATTTCACAGCTTCTGCCCAGCAGAGATGTCTCTCTGGGGCTGCAAACCAGCGTTGCAGGCCAAGCCATCCAGGAAAATGGTGGCCTCTTCTGCAAGACCGTGTTCCCTTCAGAGCCATCAGCTCCTTCCCCACTCCGGGTTAGTGACTTGCTCGAGCACTCCATTGGTTCACAAAATTTAACAAACCAAAAAACAAAAATCAAGCAGCTCATGGGCTCCAACATAGAAGTGTTCTAAACTGAACGAGGATTAAAAGTTAACTGAATTGGGGTCTTAAAAAATGCGTCACCTCATTCATTTTCCTTTCACTGGAGAAAAAACAAACAAGCACAGTGTTTGCCTTTTAAGCTATGGTGAAAATACCTGGTCAATTAAAGTTGCTAAGACTGATTCTGGATATTTCCCTTAGAGTAGAATTGAAACCCAAGCCAGACAATGATTGAAATATGTTAAAATATTCTTTTGGAATGAACAAGCTGTGTTTTAGACAGAGATGTTAGTTTAATCTTATAAAATCATGTTTAAAATGTTAAGACTCATCTTGTTCAAGGTTATTGGATTGTATAGACAGACAAATACTGTTGTGATAAATTTAACAGTTATGCTCACTTATTGGCTGCTCAGCCGGGAGCTCTGGTCGGTACAGTGTTAACGGAACTCACTTGGGGGTTATCGCATGTGCACATTAGCAGAATAGATTGGGCTATGATTTGCAGCACGGGGCCAGTTTTGCAGAGCACATTTTCTACCCACCCGCAGCTTCGTGGTGATGTTGGGATCTGTCTAGTCAGTGGAGGATCAGTAGCTTAAGAAGCTAATGAATATTCATTTCTTTTCCCTGGGTACGAAGTAAAATAACCAGTAATTAGTATAATATTTAATACTTCTATTCAAAATAAATAAATCTTTTGTAAAAAAAAAACCCTAATTATTATAATGTAGCAAATTCCGCATATGTAACTAAAATTGGATGTAGTGTTTTGAAAATGCTCCTAAGCCCTCATTTACATGTTTTGAGATTCGTTAATTATTCCCCTTTTATGCATTAAACAGAACTCTAAATTTCTACCTGCATTTATTATTCATTTTTTATCTCCCAAATTTAACTGATTCTAATATTTAAATTTTATCTTTTTTAGATACTGAGGATGTTTGTATTTCAAAGAAATCTTCTGGATTTGGACGCGTTGTTCTGTTCTAATCTTGTTCTAAGGATCTATAGGATGCAGATGGCTTATGAAATTCTCAGGTGGAGTTTCTTATTTGACCCTAGGCTTATGGGCAAGATTTCGCTATTGCAATTTTTAAAAATACACATTTTTGAGCACTTAATACATGACCAGTGCCATGCAGAATGCTTTCATATATGCCATTACATTTTTATTCTGCCACAATCCTGTGAGATTTGTTTTCTCTACCACCATCGGTAGATAAGGACACTGAGCTCAAAGAGGTTTACTCCCTTGATGTAAGTGTAGGATTCTAAATTATCCATTCATCTAAGTCCCAATCCAGTTTATGTCACAACTACAAGATTTTGAAGCCCATTCTTCCCCGTTGCTAAAGGTGAAAGGTTTGGAGGAGATGAGGAAATGTTGCTATATAAATCAGAACTCACGAGGTATCGTCATGGGCTTGGGTCCTTGTGGGTGCCAACCTCTGTCGAGTGGAGGGGACAGTCTGGGATCAGTGGCCTTTGGTACCAAACTATCTGAGCCTGTGATAAACAAGGAAGCGTCTGGTTTTTGGCCTGTTGGTTTCTCAGTGATGATGGTCAGCGCCTGCCAGGGAGAATTCACATTCTTGCCTAAATGCAAGTGGGTAGACATACAGTATGGCAGATAGTCACTATCCATGAAGACCTTTGTAATTCATAGTACTGCGGTTCCTTAATTCCTCTGAAAAAATGCAAATGTCCACATGCAGGGAGCTTGTATGAATCATCTGGTGTAGATAGCAGAGGCAAGAGGCTCCACTGAGATTCTTTTGAGACATTCCCAGGAAAACTACAATAAAATTCAGATTTCTTTTTTTTTTGTTTGTTTGAGATGGAGTCTCGCTGTGTCGCCCAGGCTAGAGTGCAGTGGTGCAATGGCTCACTGCAACCTTCTCCTCTGGGTTCAAGCAATTCTCCTGCCTCAGCCCCCTCAGTAGCTGAGATTATAGGCACCTGCCACCATACTTGGCTGATTTTTGTATTTTTAGTAGACGAGGGGTTTTACCTTGTTGGCCAGGCTGGTCTTGAACTCCTGAGCTAGGTGATCCACCCATCTTGGGCTCTCAAAGTGCTGGGATTACAGGCATGAGCTACCATGCCTAGCCAATTCAGACTTCTTACTAAGGCCTGCAGGTGCCGTGTGGTCCAGTTACTGTCTCTCTCCCAGCTCCTCATGTGCCTGTGCCTCACGTCTCCAGGCCGCACTAGCCTCCGGCACCTCCACTTCTTCTATGGAGTGGCAGTGTGGGACTGTGTCAATCAAATGAGGCTCACCTTAATTCAAATCCAGATCTGTGGCAAACTGGCTGTGGACCATGACTGGGTCAATTAATCTTGCTGTGTCCTGTTTCCTCATTTGAAAAGGGCGTGATAATATCCTCCTGGACAGACTGTTGTGAAAAATACATGAAGCCATATGTGCAAAGCATCATGCATATATACATCCTATATACACAGGATGTAGATGCCAGTTAAATGTGAATTTTCTTCTTCCCATTCAGTCCATCCTGCATTGTGCATCTCATACACATTCACATTTCATCTTACACATGGGGTGAGTATTAGCCTCAATCCTATTTTACAGATGAGGAAACTTAAGGACACTGCTGCTAAGTGATTTGCTCAAAATTCCCCTCTTAGAAATTGATGCAGCCACTGCGTGATCAAATGGTCTTTCCTTCCCATCAGAGCTACCTCTTTCCTCTGCCTGCAACACCAAATGTCAGACAGGTAGATGAAGTGGAAGGAAATGAATCTACTGGCCAATTGAGCTCTTGGGATGGCAGAGGGCATCTGCTTCAGCCCCAAGGGCAGCGCCACCTGCTGGAGCTAGAGGGCCTTTGCTGAGGAGAGGAGCAACTCTGGGCAGAGAAGGGTGCGCCAACCTTGTGTTAGAGCCCAGCACCTGCCTTGAGAGCACCCTAGTTTCTCTACCTGCTAATTCAGGCCTGGGCTCTGAAACGAATAAAACGGCACGCAAGTTATTATATTTACTTGTCACTATTATTGAATGCCAAGGAGCTTCAGCAAATTGCCCCGGGCACTGTGATGCTCGGGCTGTGGTTGCTGGATGTCAGGTGAGCTAATGAGCGCACACAGCAAGTGTTCATTTGGGTGGCAGCAAAGCAGTAAAGAACACGGATTTAGAGTCAGACTTCATTTCAAACTCCTAGTCCATTATGTATCAGCTGCATGACTTTGGGCAAGTTATTTTCTGGATTTTCTATTTGCTCCTTTCGTGTTATAGAATTAATTCCATCTACCTCACAAGGCTTATTTGGAGAGTTACATGTGCCTGCACATGTCAGCTTGCAATAGATGATGGCGACTACGACCATCCCCCTTTCCTACAGGTAGCATTATCATCTCAGTCAAACGTCTACAGAAGTATTTGGAAATATCTAAGGATTCCTATGATGACCATACTGGAACAGAGCCAAAGCGTGGAGGCACACCTCGTTTCCAACTTGTGTTTTGTTTTGCAACTATGATAAGTGAATTCTGGGGGAATTAGACACTTTACTTCTGAACACTTCTTAGATAGGGTGGAAGTAATGTGAGTAATAAATTACCCTTACATCCCCAAGATCTTTCTGGTCATTATTCTCTAATCTAATTAGAATGCCAGATGCAGATGTATCCATCTTCATCAAGAAGCAGTGGTAAACTGGGCAAAATGCTTACTGCAAAGGAATGTTGGTATAAAGGAGGATAGATTTTCTGTGAAGTGGCAGAGATTCAAACAGAAAAACGTCAGCCAACCTCCCTAATCAGTAGGAAGGGCTTTGTCAGGCTTTCTTCCTGAATATGCATGTCTAGGTACTTGTTTTTCTTTTAATAGACACTCAAAAGTCTGTGTTAGAAATCTTCCTAAGGGTTCGGGTGAGGTGACTCTTGCCTGTAATCCCAGCACTTTGGAAGGCTGAGGCAGGCAGATCACCTGAGGTTAGGAGTTCGAGACCAGCCTGGTCAACATGGCAAAACCCCATCTCTACTAAGAGCACGAAAATTAGCCGGGTGTGGTGGTGCCTGCCTGTGGTTCCAGCTAGATGGGGGCTGAGACGGGAGAATTACTTGAACCTGAGAGGCAGAGGTTGCAGTGAGCCAAGATTGCACCACTGCATTGCAGCCTGGGTGACAGAGCAAGACTCTATTTTTTTAAAAACACAACAAAACCCTCCTAAGGCTTGTAGAGTATATTCTTGCTTACGTGGATTTCCTCCCTTAGGTGCGACGGGAAAGCATCCAAGCTTCCTTGGGTCCCCTCTCGCCACATCTGTCAAAGTTTCTAGGGACTAGAATCTAGATGATAAGTGTCATTCATGGTTATTCTGTGACACCTTTGACTTTCTGGGGCATTTGTGTATCTAAGGCATCCAGATGACATGGCAGTCGAAATGTCTGACCAGTAAACAGTGATACTGCTCGAAGAAAACACACCAATGGAGAAAGATCTCTGTTGAACCTCCAGGGGAAAGTGAACAAAAGCAAATGTTCTATATGCTGCTGTCTATGGAAAGTATAAGCAAATAACTTGAGGACCCCTTCGAGTTCTTTTTTTTTTTTTTTTTTTTTGAGACGGAGTTTCGCCCTTGTTACCCAGGCTGGAGTGCAATGGCGCGATCTCGGCTCACCGCAACCTCCGCCTCCTGGGTTCAGGCAATTCTCCTGCCTCAGCCTCCTGGGTAGCTGGGATGACAGGCACGCACCACCATGCCCAGCTATTTTTTTGTATTTGTGGTAGAGACGGGGTTTCACCTTGTTGACCAGGATGGTCTCCATCTCTTGACCTCGTGATCCACTCGCCTCGGCCTCCCAAAGTGCTGGGATTACAGGCGTGAGCCACCGAGCCTGGCGAGAATAACTAGTTCTAAACCTAGCTCACCTTGCTTGTATATTTATTACAATTCCTGTATTTGGTTGCTTCTTTCCTCCCTCCCTCCTCTTCCCTTCCCCACCTTTTCCTTCCCTTCTCCTCCCTCACTCCCTTCTTCCCTCCCTCCCTTCCTTCTCCTTCCCTCCCTTTGTTCCCCACTCTGTTCCTTTCTTCCTCCCTCCCTCTCTCTCTCCCCCTCTCTCCCTTCCTCCCACTCTTCCTCATAATTCATTTATCTGTTCCTTCAGATGAATGGCTATAGCCTGGTGAAGGCAAGGATCCTATCTAGCTATCTTGATCATAACTTTCTCGTAAATGTAGTAGGAGCTCAATGTATTTTTGCTAATAAAGGGATGAATAGACGTTTACTGAGTACTTACTGTGCTCCTAGTTTTTCAATCCTTAGGGTTCAAACTGTGTTTCCCAAACTGTAGTTCTTTACGTGCTGCCTTCCCATAATTCACCAGATCTATGAACTACTTTTTCTTCTATTTTTTACATTAAAAAAATTGACTTTTCTTTATACTTAGCCGCATCCAAAGCAATAATATCAGTGAAAGTACACATTAGATATCGGCATTTTTCAATAATTCACATCAAAGTAAATTTTTTAATCACATTTTAAAAGACTATTGTATCACCTAAAATCATCTCAAGGGCCTCTATTAAGATACAAATCTTATCTGGAATGAAGTTAAAATAATATTGATCACACCCACTTGAACCTCTTAAATAAAGGTGGCCCAGAAGCGGAAGTTCTGCAAAGAAGCCCTTTGGGGTGAGGACTGCTGCTCATGGAAGCAGATGACCCTGGCATTCCTGAGGGTCAGTGTTTCTGTAGAACGTGTCTGCAGTTTGTGGTTCTACCTCTTTGTAAGTTTGATTAGATAAATCGTTTGCTGAACCTTTGTCCCTCATCTCTAATATGGTTGTAGCACCACCACCACCTCATCACTTCAGGGATAAAAAGCATGTGAATTGTGTAAAGAACCATTTCTATCCAATAATAACTATAGCCATTGCCACAATAAGTATTTATTTATATTATTATGAGGTTACTAGGCAATTAATGTGACGCCAAATGCCAAAAAGCAGAAGGGGGTCACTCCAGCAAAGGGCTGGAGAAGTATTTCTTTCATTCATTCTTTCATTTATTCAATAAATACTTGACTATGTATATCCTAGCCCCAGAACTCGATGCTGAAAATATTACAGCAAAAAGACAGATATAGTCCTTCATCTCATAGTCTGGTGGGAGAAACAATTACATCAACAATTACACATATAATTATTTTATTATAACAGTGATAAATGCCAACATAAAAATACAAAGTGCACATTGGGTGTGGTGGCTCACACCTGTAATCCCAGCACTTTGGGAGGCAGAGGTGGGTGGATCACCTGAGGTCAGGAGTTTGAGACAAGCCTGGGCAACATGGTGAATACCCATCTCTAATGAAAATACCAAAATTAGCCAGGTGTAGTAGCCTGTAGTCCCAGCTACTTGGGAGGCCGAGGCAGGAGAATTGCTTGAACTCGAGAGGCGGAGGCTGCAGTGAGCCACGATCAAGCCACTGCACTCCAGCCTGGATGACAGAGCAAGACCCTATCTTAAAAAAAATTTTAAAACCAAAGCGTCATGATGAAGTTTAATAGGAGGGCTAGCTAATCTGAAGTGTTGAGGAGGGCATTCTTGCAGAAGTGACATTTAAGTCAAAGTCTGAAGCGTCATTAAAAATTAAGTATGTATATAAATGGAAAGTAAAAACCCCTTTCCAGATTTTTATGAAACCTGGTGCCCATCTCTTCCTTGCTGCTTACTCTGTTTCTGAACAGCCAAGCGGGGTGTGCAGTTCTGGTAGGTCTCTCTTCTTACTCCCTTACCAGTTGATGGAGCACACCAGCTGATACTGCCTTTTAAAAAGAAACTTGAAGAGTGGCTTGAGACAAGATCGCAGAACTCGGAGAGTAACACACTGCAGAGCACTGCTGAGACCATGTCTCCATTCCTGATTATAACGAAGTCACTGTTAAAAAGTTAGTGTTCATTGCATTCCAGCCTGGGTAACAAGAGTGAAACTCTGTCTCAAAAAAAAAAAAAAAAAAAAAAAAAAAAGTTAGTGTTTCAACTTCTCGCGGGAGTTTTCTTTGCCAAAGAAAATAACAAATGAGGTAGGCATGGATTCATAATTTGAAAATGTCGGAAGGTTAGATTGTGAAATTTATTTTAGCAGACATGTTTAGTGTAACATATAAAGACAGATCACACTCCAGCACATTAGGCCTCTCCAAGTGCTGATGGAGTTTTTCTTCTCAGAGCAGCTAAGAGACGGGCCATCGCAGGTAGCAATGAAAACAAGTATTCTGCCATAGTGGTACAGCCTGCCCTGTGCTTTATGATCCTCAGTAGGCTTCCAGCTGCTTATTTTTATTTAATGGGAGTTTTTTAACAAGAAATATATATGGTAATCCCAGCACTTTGGGAGGCCGAGGCGGGTGGATCATGAGGTCAAGAGATCGAGACCATCCTGGTCAATATGGTGAAACCCCGTCTCTACTAGAAATACAAAAAATTAGCTGGGCATGGTGGTGCATGCCTGTAATCCCAGCTACTCAGGAGGCTGAGGCAAGAGAATTGCCTGAACCCAGGAGGCGGAGGTTGCAATGAGCCGAGATCGCGCCATTGCGCTCTAGCCTGGGTAACAAGAGCAAAACTCTGTCCCCCCCGCCTCAAAAAAAAATGTATGTATATTACAGACAAAAGTAGTAAATATAGATTGATTAAAATTAACTGTAAATTAGCCATTGTGTCACTATGCAGAAAATACTGACAGCCATAAGCATTGGGTGGTATATCTGTATAGACACATGGATTAAAAAATTAACTTGTGATTGTATTGACCTCACATTGTTGGTACTTAGTCCTTCACGATTTTTGCTGTTTTTAACTTTCAATGATGATTTAATTTTTAGAGTAAGCCTTACACCTGCTAAGAAACAAAGACTCCTGAAAAACCCTTTGAGAAGTTACTCACCTCGTAATCCACAACTCACAATCCTTTTCAGCAGAGTCTGTTCACCTTAGGGCTTCCCAGTAGGTACTTGTTGCAGTGCTGTGCAGGTAGCTGCTCGTGTGGAGGCTTGGGGATGGCTGGGGTTGGGCAGCGGTTTTGTAAATTTGTGCAGAAAAGTGACATTCAGGCTTGCCTTCCTTTCTCTTCAGTTTTTAGAACCAGAGAAATAGTAATACCGTCAAGCAGAAAAAGGATTTCAGATGTAGGTGATAGAAACTCAGTATTTTGGAGGAAGGCAAGAAAAAAATCATCTTACCAAAAAAATACATTTGTAGTGTAGTGAAGATGAATCCCACCTCTTAGTGACAGGGGTAACTATATGCTGGAATTAAGCACAGGGCTAAACTCTGTGATATTTCTGAGGTGGTTTGCAATGCTACTGTGCTATAAACATGCTTAAATTAGGTGTTTGTGCTTCCCGGTTCCACGACCAAATGTTTCCAAAGTAATCCCGTCCTCCCCTCTCTTGGGCACCCCCTCAATATTCTGGGACCATTAGGCTTTAACCTTCCAGACAAAGACCCCTCAGAGAGGAGAGCTGGCTATGGAAGGGACCATCCACAAATTCCAAGGACTCACGCTGGTGAAAGATGAGTTGGTTATGGAAATGATGCAATTAGTATACCTGTTGGGGACGTAGGTGATTGCTACATTGTTCACACAGTGCCCCACATTGGCTGATTAAAGCAGAAAAGGAACGCAGCATTGGTAAGCACATCCAGTATGACACGCCACAGGGAGAGCAGACAAACAGCCCCTCGGAGGTGACTAACTAGGGTTGAACTTTACTTGAAGCTATCTTTAAGATTAAGAAAAAAAAAAAAAAGGAAAAGATTTGTGTTGGGAAATATTCTGCTTTCTTAATAATCTTTGTCCAAAATTTCTGTTAGAGCTTCAATATCTATATGACTTGTGAAAAGGAATTATGATTCTCTGCTCTTTCCAAAACAAAAAGACCTGAGAGTAGTCCAAGTGAATAATACTTTTGTTTACCTAATTATAACTATAGTAATAGATATCTTTTGACACTAACTTTGGGCATTTTCTTATTTATTGTCTCATTTGATTTCAACAACAATAGTATGAAACAGGTACTATATAGTTAGCTTGGTACTAAAGATGAGGAAACTGGGCCAAAGAAAAGTTTTCTGCAACTCGAGTTTGGTTCCAAGTTCATGTTCTTGACATTGAACTCTGCTGATCATCCCAAGTTCCTTTCTTTTGTACTTGTGACAAGCCTGCAAGAGCAGTCACTCTCTTGTGACATGAGAAGGATGAGCTTGGGGCTCTGAAGTGCTTCATAGCAAACCAGAGAAGCTTTGCAAAGCGTGCTGCCAATAAGCCCACTCTTGGGGGCTTGTTTTTCTGGGCTCCTCATGCCAGGTCAGAATGAAATATTTCACTTAGATAATTAACTGGGAGGGGAAACCACACAAAAAGTCGTGGTGCTCAGAGATTTAAAAGCATGATTTAATAGAAGCTGCAGTTTCACTTTCACTCGAGGTTGAGGCATCTTAAAGACGAAAAGAAAACCATAGGGCAGAGTCAGGAGAGCGGGTTGGGCCTATTCTGGGTCAACTGTCTGGCCTAGGGCAAGCTCTGGGCTTCTCTGAGGCTTGATTTCTTCACATATTAAATAAGGAGTGAGCCAGATAATCCCGGTCTGCCTCACTGCTTACGGTGTGAGATTTGTCTCTCTGCTGTGGCTAGGAAGTTACAGAAAGGGGGCACTCTCTCCTTGTCTTCCACTGCTCCCTTCCCCCAACCCCTCATGTTAGGAAACAACGTTCCAAAGAACTTTTCTGAGAGGCCAGTTACTGACAAACTTATCTTTTAGTCTAGACTGGAGTGTCACAGACCCAAGAGCTGTTGTGGTCAGATGGGGCATCTAAAAACAAGCACACACACAAAACAAAGCAAAAGGAGACAGTCCACTGCAAGGTCAGTACCATTTTGCTGAAAATATCTCTTCTTCTTAATCGTATTCCGATTTTCCCCCTTTTGATAAAGTTGGTCGTCTAGAGGAACAGATCTCCATCAGGAGAAGAACACCTGTCTGTGTGCACCCCGCAAGCCTACCTGAGCCCCGCTGTGGGCTGGCCTGGCCGGGGCTGCCAGTTGGCTTTCTCTGCCCTGGAGGCTGTGCATCCTCCATCAACAAGTTGTCACGACGTCAGTTTTTAAATCCTGAGTCAATGACTACGTTGTGTTTATGCTGATCATTTATATTTACCCAGAAGTTTCTTTAAGGTTTAGCTGAAATCCACTCTTCTCGAAAGTACCTGTAGTTACTCACAACTACTTGTTTAAAAAATAAAATAAAATAAAATAAAAGTGGAGGGTGAGGGTGGGGGAAGCCGAAGTAGAGCCTGACAAAGGGAATCCAGGAGTCATATACAAGACTAGGAAATCTGTCATTTTCTGGAAGTGGGCATGCCTGCCTACTGCCTAGTGTAGTACCTGGCACATACTGGGCACTCAAAAAAACTATTCGTGGAATGAGAGGATGGATGGACGGATGGATGGATAGCGATAGAGAGATACTTAGTGGATGAGATCACACAGCTCTAGAAGGCTAGGTTCTGTGTTAATGATGGGTAGCCAGTTGGAGGCAAAACTGGGACTCACAGGTCCGCCAATTTCACACACAGGGCTCATTCTACAGTCTGCTCCCTGTTTTTGTGTTTTTTTTTTTTTTTTTCATGTACAGCTTAGTTCCTTAAACATATGCAAATGTAAACTAATGTTCTCCTTGATGCTTTCTCATGTTCAAATGTGTGATCTCATCTCACAGTATAGGGAATACCCAGCACTAAGCAGGTGGGGGGCGGTAGCTGCAGCCACTTAGCAGATGCTTCCCCTTCTGTGGGCACACTTGGAGGTGTACACAGCATAGACTAGGCAGGAAGGAGAGAACTGTCTCTCTCCATGTCTCGAGTCCAATAGCTGGATTCTTCTGGGTCAGCACAGCGTTAAGCAGAAGCCATGCTGTTAGCCCTCTCTGTGGCATCTTCTTTGAATTACTATTCAAATGTGATGGAAAATGCTGTAACTGAGGGCCACAAGCTTCTCCTAGATTTATTGGAATTTGTTTTTTTTCTCTTTTATTGATACAGAATGGTTTGCATATTGTGGGGTACACATGTTTGTTACATGCATAGAGTGTGTAATGATCAAGTCAGGATATCTGGGATATCCATCACCCGGAGTGTTTATAATTTTTTTATATTGGTATCATTTCAAGTTGTCTCTTCTAGTTATTTTGAAAGGTGCTTTGTACCTACAACTAACCTCTCTCTCTCTCTTTTTTTTTTTTTTTTTTCTGAGACGGAGTTTCACTCTTGTTACCCAGGCTGGAGTGCAATGGCGCGATCTCGGCTCACCGCAAACTCCGCCTCCTGGGTTCAAGCAATTCTCCTGCCTCAGCCTCCCGAGTAACTGGGATTACAGGCACACGCCACCATGCCCGGCTAATTTTTTGTATTTTTAGTAGAGACGGGGTTTCACCATGTTGACCAGGATGGTCTCGATCTCTTGACCTCGTGATCCACCCGCCTTGGACTTCCAAAGTGCTGGGATTACAGGCTTGAGCCACCGCGCCCGGCCTTCTCTCTCTCTTTTTAAAGACAGAGTCTCACTCTGTCACCCAGGCTGGAGGACAGTGGCCTGATTTTGGCTTACTGCAACCTTCGCCTCCTGTGTTCAAGCGATTCTCCTGCGTCAGCCTCCCGAGTAGCTGGGACTACAGGCACACACCACCACACCTGGCTGTTTTTGTATTTTTTAGAAGATAGAGGGTTTCACAGTTTTGGCCAGGCTGGTCTCGAACTCCTGACCTCAAATGATCCGCTGACCTCAGCCTCCCATAGTGCTGGGATTACTAAAGAACCTCTCTTCGTCTCTCTCCCCGACATCCACCCTTCCCAGTTTCTGTCTCCTCAGATTTTTCATCAGCCCAGAGCTGAAGACTGCTCTGGCAGGGATTTATTAAACTCACACAGCCTTGGCACCCTCTCCCCTGGTTTATCTTCATGAAACGTTGTGAGGAATAGCATTTCCTGCACACTGTTTGAAAATCACATTCTAAATGTTTTGGGGGTACTTTGGTGGTTTCTAAGCTCTTTATTAAAAACAACATGTGCTGTGCAAATGTATGTGACTTGAAGTTGTTCAAAAATGCAGTTGTTTCTCTTAACAAGAATTATGTCAATGTTAAACTTAAGATTCTTAGAAAATAGGTGATTGAGAAAAAAATTTTAACGTAATTCTGTCCTAGTTAGGCAAAATTGATCAATTCACTGAGACATGAAAGAATTCCAGGATTTTTCTGGCTGGGTAGCTGGCTGTCTATCTGTCCCTTTACCTACCTACCCACCCACCTCATTATGAACATTTCACATAGAACATAGAGAAACCTAATAAATGCCCATGTCTTTATCTCCTAGATTTAATAGTTACTAACATGTTCCTGTAAATGGCTCACCAAGTTCTTTATGTTATAATGTTTAAAAATAATTGCCAGTATCATGACTTTTCCCTTTAAAAATTTTAGTATACATTTCCAGAACGAAGTATCTGACTGCTTCCTATGTAAGCGTAATACCCATGTCTCACCTGACAGCATTCTCAGAGATGTGTTAATTTCATCTTGTAGCCATTTCCTGTTTAGTTTTTCAGCTGTCTTCTACAGCTGGTTTATTCAAACCAGGGTCCAACTAGGAACCACACCTTATATCTGGTGATTATGTCTCTTAAGGCTTTTAAAATCTAGAACTAAGTAATATATGAAAAATCAAAAATAAAGAGGGAACTATGGAACAGGCACCAGGTTAGGGATTGATAGATCAAACATCAGTCCAAGCTCTGCCACCAGCCTCCCCTCACTGGGCACAGCACATAGCTCCATGAGCCTCTTTGTCTCATCAATACATTTCATTCATTTATCCGTTCTTACATTTAACAGATATGTATTGAGAGGCCAGGTATGTATTGAGCGTTCAGTACGGCCTGGTTCTTGGTCTGGGCACTGTTCTAGGAAGAAATACGGCTTCCAGAAGATAACAGAATTTCATAATTCCAATTCTTGTGGATTATCTCTGCCAGGATTCATCTCTTTCTTTCCTCTCCATTTCTATGACATTCATTTATTGAGGGTAACAAGTCATTTGTCCCCTAGAACTGAATAATTCTTTAATCATCTGACTTTTTCTTCTTGCAATATCATTTGTCCTGTTCTTCTACCTCCTGTATCTCCTGTAACCTAGAAGTAATATCTGAAAGTTTGACGAGATTTGGGTAGAATTTTTTTTCTTTTTTTGAGACGGAGTCTCACTCTGTCACCCAGGCTGGAGTGCAGTGGCACGATCTCTCAGCTGACTGCTACCTCTGTCTCCTGGGCAAGTGATTCTCCTGTCTCAGCCTGGTGAGGAGCTGGGACTACAGGCATGCGCAGCCACACCCAGCTAGTTTTTGTATTTTTAGTAGCGATGGGGTTTCACTATGTTGGCCAGGTTGATCTCGAACTCCTGACCTCAGGTGATCCACCTGCCTCAGCCTCCCAGGGAGCTAGGATTACAGGTGTGAGCCATTGCGCCTGGTCTGGAATATGTTTTGTGAGAATGTTTCATAGGTGGTGCTGTGTGCTTTGTATTGCATCTCATCAAGAGGTACAGAATGTCTGGCTGTCCCACTTTGGAAGTGCAAAGACCAATCATAGGTTTTAGGTCATTATAGCCAGATGCCCCATTATAAAAGCATTGACTTGTGACTAGTAAGAAATCTGTTTGGTGGTCTGGCACGGTGGCTGATGCCTGTAATCCCAGCACTTTGGAGGCTGAGGTGGGCACATCACCTGAGGTCAGGAGATCGAGACCATTCTGACCAATATGGTGAAACCCTGTTTCTTAAAAAGAAAGAAAGAAAGAAAGAAATCTGAGAAGAGGGGCATGCAATGGAGTTAGTACATTGATACCATATGAATCTTTTTTTTTTTTTTTTTGAGACGGAGTTTCGCTCTTGTTACCCAGGCTGGAGTGCAATGGCGTGATCTCAGCTCACCGCAACCTCCGCTTCCTGGGTTCAGGCAATTCTCCTGCCTCAACCTCATGAATCTCATTTATTTATTATTTTTTGAGACAGGGTCTTGCTGTGTTGCCCAGGCTGGAAAGATGGTGCAGTCAGCTCACTGCAGCCTCAACCTTCTTGGCTGAAGGTATCCTCCTGCCTTAGCCTCCTGAGTAGCTGGGACCACAGGCATGTGCCGCTATGCCCAGCTAATTTTTAAATATTTTTTGTAGAGACAAGGTCTCAATTTATTGCCGAGGCTAGTCTTTAACTTCTGGACTCAAATGATCCTCCTGCCTCAGCCTCCCAAAGTGCTGGTTTTACAGGCTTGAGCCACCGTGCCAGGCATCTGAATCTAATTCTTTATCAACCTTTTCCCTATTGTCCATGGAGTCTTGCTTGAATCTCCTAGTTCTTCAGGGATTGCAAAACGGTAATTTTCTAATTTTGTCATTCTATAGGGAGAAAAGATAGTATCTTTTCCTTACCCACTGCAGGGTTCATGGCTGACACCCCTGTAACAAAAGACAGATTAACAAGGGAAAAACATAACAACTTTATTTAGCTAAAGTTTTGTGTGACATGAGAACCTTCAGAAATGAAGACCTCAGAGACCCAGAGAAATCTGTCTATTTTTATGCTTAGGTTGAGGAAGAATGGCCAGTCATGTACAAGTGTGACTGGACACAGTGTCATTATGACCTAATGATAATGAACTGGGGAGACTTAGCACAACCTGTTTGTTGGGATTTTTCTTGGCCTCTCTGTATCTTCATTCCTTTCCTCCTGGCTTGGGGAAGGACACCTGTCACATGACGATCTCGTGACCTACTTTCAGGGGAGGTCGGTTGGAGGATGATTTTATGGCCAGCTCTTACACAGAAAGACAAGAGAAAGTCAGAGAATGACCTTTCTGCTTCTGCAATTTTCTCAGTTTTCAAGGTCTCATATTTTGGGGTAGCATGTTCTGACCCCTGACGATTCCTTCTACATTTAGTAACCAGTATTCAACCATAAAAGAAGGCCTTGCCTCATCAACAGGGGCTTAATGGTCAACTTAAAATAGAGTTCTAACTGGAAAAAGCATAATTCTTGACTTTTATTTACCAATTTCCAGAGTAAGGTGTTGGTGTAATGGCCTTCTCCAAGATGACAAATGACGATATGTTTGCCGGCTTGCTTTCTCTTTATTGATTCTCATTATAGACACAGGGATTTTACACATTCAGTGTACTTCAATCCATTAGCATCAATTATTAATTTTGATGCTAAAATGGTTCCAACTTTGTGGGTGTCGCTTCAAGTTGGGTCAGTATTTGCGGGTGAAAAATCACAGAAATATACCCTTAGCTGAAAACGTGTGTAAGAACCTGATCGTATCTGGTACCGGGCTAGATGCTGGGTGCAGAGGGCCACGTGCACTGGCTTGGGTTCTTTTGTTCACCCTGAAGAGCTAAGTCCTGAAAGTCTTACCGAATAGTCAAGCACAAGCTGCTGACTGTGCCAGTTCACCTTTGAATGTGCCCTCCTTCACCAGGCAGATGTGGCAGATTGACTCAGCTGTGGCCTCCCAAGGATGCAGCCAGGTAGCTAGTTCAGCAGACGGCAGCCAATGACTCAAATCTACAAAAGGTAAATCAGAACTGAGAGGTTAGGTGGGTTTCAGTTTTTCTGCGTGTGTTTCTGTTTCAGCTGTAACTACAGTTACAAAAGCCAAATCAAAATGATCTCAGTATTTGAGGCGCAGTAGTTGGTGAGGGGTAGGGGTGGAGGTGAAGCGCTCTTGAGAAAAACAGGTGTCGGGGAAAGAATGTTGTGATCCTCCCTCACTGCTCATTAGTTGTGTGGCCAAGGTAAGGCAGCTGGCCATCTTCAGTGGCCAAAACACTAACTCCTCATCCACACAGTAGGCCCGAGGACTGCCCTTCAGAGGTTTGTGGTGATGGCCGGCGGAGACACAGCATACGTGGAAGCATTAAACGAATTGGAAGAGTCACTATTATTAGATAATAATTGGTAGGAAGATATTGGGTAGCTGTCCTGTAGAATGTGTCACAATTCTGGAATTGTCTGATGTGTGTCCTGTGTAGTATCATTTATCTTGTTCTTCTACTCCTTATATGTTCTGAAATCTAGAAGTAGGATCAAAGCTTTGGTTAAATTCTGGTGACATTTTTAATAATGTTTTGGAGACGTAATTGCCTTTCAACTTAAAATGATAATAATTGGTAATATTTATTCAGTGCTTAACTTACATAACCCTTTCAACTATCTCTTTGAGGTGGGTACTGGTGGTGTTATTCCCATTTTACAGAAAAGGAAACTGAGGCCAGAAAAGATAAGTAACTTGCTTAGAATTGCGCAGCTAATAAATGACAGACGTGGGATTTGAACCTGAGTTATCAGGCTCCAAGACTGTGGTTCTCAACCATTCTGCTGTGATTGAATACTTCCTGGAGAAATCTGTAATAGATACCTACATCATTTGATTTCCGTAGCATACATTCGAGTTTTTAATTTGGGCTTCTAGGGAGCAGAAAAACATTGGAGGTGATGCTTTCAGTGACAGGATGACTACAACCAATGTTTCCATCCAAGATGGAGTCTATTCCTATCTTTGTGTGTGTGTATGTGTGTGTGTGTGTGTGTGTGTGTGTGTGTGTATGTGTATGCTATAGTCACCATCTCTAGTGAGGAGTACCTAGAGAGACTGGACTACCTGCCTAGAAGAGCAGAGCTGATGCTTTCTGTCATATGCTGTGACTTGAAAGACCCAAATGTGGTCTCCCCATCACAGGGAAGAACTCTCACTTGGCGCAGTAGAGCCCAGTGTTACCTGCACAAGCTCTCTGCTGAAGGCATGGAGTTGAATGGGGCTCTGCAGACTGACTTGCATTCCGTGTTGAGAGAGTTTGTCTACGGTAGTGTTAAGTGTGTGAACTTGAGAGCAGGGCTGCCTGTGTTTGTAAATGACAAGCACAAAGCTTGGTGCATGACAATCACTCAATATAGGCCAGCTATTGTTATTGGGATGAATGGCTTTCTTAGCTCAAAAGTGGGTTATGAAGAGAATCGTTGGGCTCTTCTCTGGAGATTAATAAAACCAGGATATACTAGGCCAGAGTTCTCCATGAAGGTTCTGATACCACCTGCTGGGTGCAACCTAGTCTGAGAGGGGTTGTGGAGTATTCATAACAATTGAGTCGGAATTTTCCTCCCTCAGCACCCCCACACGTGTTACACCTGTGTCTTGGGACAAGCTGGTGTTAATCCCCACTCTCCCTGCCAAACAGCAAGTGTCTTTGAAGTACCTCGTCCTGTGGATCCTTCCTGCTGCGCAGCTCAGTGTCTTGAAAAAAGAGCTTTGAAGTCCCACTGACCCAGCTTGAATGCTAATCGCCCCACAGAGGAGCTGTGTGACTTTGGGCGAATTACCCAGCTTTTCTGAGCTTCATCTCCCCATCTGTAAAAAACAGACAATACCTATCCCACAGGTCATTGTGAGCTCTTATTACTAATAATGTGTGAAGCAAGGTGCCTGGACCACCAGAGGCTCCCTCCTGTGGCCACCCTGCCAAGACCACTGAGAGCATCTGGGAGGTACCTGGGGACAAAAGCAGTCCTCTTTAGTGCTGTCTTTATCAGGCGGCATTGGGACCTTAAAACAGTGAATTTTAAAATCTGCTTTTTTTCAAGCTGCTAAATGCTCCCCCCACCACAACTCCAAATAGAAATAAGCAAAATAATGGGAGCACTGTAAATTATTGAAGCAGGTGAGTCCAGTAAAGGCAGAATACATTCTTAGAGTAAAATGTTTATTCTTTTAATCCTAAAACATGTAAGGTTGATCTTTTAAAAAACAAACAAACAAACAAACAAACAGTCCATCTAGAGTAGTCAAATTTTTAGAGACCTAACGTAGAATGGTGGTTGCCAGGGGCTGGTGGGAGGGGGAACAGAGAGTTATGGTTTGATGGTTATGGAGTTTCAGTTTTGCAAAATGGGAAGAGACATATGGATGGACAGGGCGATGGTGGCACAGCTGTGTGAAGGCACTTCATGCCACTGAACTATACACTTAAAATTGTTTAAGATGGTTAAGTTTCAGGTTGTGGATACTTTACTGCAATTAAAAAAAAACAACAACAACCTTAAATGTTCAAAACATCAATGAGTTTCCTCAAACCTCTGAGTCCTGACAGGGAGGCTGGAATGGAGGCACATCTGGGCCCGTGTTCTAGATTCTAAAAGCGAGTCCTTTTCAGAGGCAGCATCCCTGTGTGTGGTCCTCAGCCACCCGCGGTGGCCAGTGATGGGGCATTCCCAGGATTTGGACACTTTTGTTTCGTTTCTAAACCTGAGACCCCTGAAAGGAAGGAACCTGTTTGTTGAGGACTCTGTTAAATTCACGTTGGGGAGAGTTTTCTGGGAAATAGCTTCATAAATTGTGTGTAGATACAAAACTAACAGGCACATGAAAGATTTGTATTTTGAAAACAAAACCCCAGTGGGATTCTCTCAGCAGAAAATGAAAAGGTCTTCTTAACATTCAGTTGAACTATTAGAGCCATTTTTGCTGTTGCAAGCACTAATGCAGGTATGGCCACTGCCACAGCCCCAGACTGTAGCGCAGCAAATTAGCAAGGTTTTAACTTGGCTGCAAATATCAAGCTGGCTGCTTGTCATTATGCAAAAAAGAACGGGGTTGGGAGGGGGACCGGCACCTAGCAGCAAAGCACATTATAATTGTTTAAGCAGGCCCCACAAGTCATGCATTTCAATTATTTGTTCAAAGCAGCCTGCAATTAGGAGTTGCAAACAAGGCTTTTGAATGCAAAGTCAGACAATTAAAATGTTTCATGAGTGCATTAGAGAAAGAAGTTCCGAATTAGCACTTTGAATACACAAGACCTCTTTTTCTAATCTCTAGTCCCTTTCACGCTTCGAAAAAAGAGTGAGCAAGACATTTTGGGCTGTGGTGGAGGTGATTTGGGTGTTTACTTATTTATATCAAATGCCTGACTAATCCAGGGAAGTTTGAACCATCCTAATCGGCTCCTCGTACATTTCCATGTCTCTTGTTACTTGCCAGATAGTCCTTGTCGACGCATAATGGCCCAGGTGCCAAACCCATCACCCAAGGGGGTCGTAAATCACTTTAAGCATCTCTCCTCCTCCTTCCCTCACCACTCCCCATTCTTTCCTTTGAAGAAGCGGGTCTATTTGAACCAGTGATTTGTGACTTTGCGGTATTTAGGGCACAACCCCGAGCTGGTTGCACTAACATAGAGCCTGGGGGAAAGGAGCACACTGGCCAGTGTTGGGATCAGGGAGGAGAGACTCTGTGTGTTCTGGGGGTTGCTGGTGAGCAGAAGCTGGCTGCTCTGGGTAAGCATGAAGAAGACACTAACCTGCCTATTTCTTTGAAGGAAGATCTGCTGTTAAACTCCTTCCCCTCCCCCACCTACCTCCCCACCTACACGTTCCCTGCCCCAATCCACAAATGCCCTACTGATACTAAGTTTTATTTTATGATGTATTGTATTTTAGGCTTCCTTTAACATTTTGATCGAAGGGGACACTTTTGAGGGGGCGTGTATCAAAGATATAGGAGAAAGGAAACATTCCTCCTTCAACCTTTTTTCCCTGTTAAATTGTGAGGCTTCCTAAAAAACATATATATGAGTCATCAACCATTATTACCAAGTAAAGTGACTGCAACCCAAATTATGTTATCATTCAATGTGTGAGATTAACTAGGACAATCTCAACAATTTAAGGTGAAAATTGCCTATTTTAAATGCGTGCCTGTGTGCCTGCATGCGTAATTTGAGAGCCTGGTGACTAGTCGCCTTAATTTATCATTTCCTGACTGTAGCTAATTTATGAAAGATGATTTAAGTAATCCTATTTATCCTCTTTTATAAAGAAAGCATGTTTTTAAAAGTTATCTAATTCAGGTAGGAAAAAGTTCTTTTAAAAAACCCTCTAATATGGAAAATAAATATTAAAAATACGGATATTGTGAATCTTATGCAATTCTTTTCTAATTACTTTGCCTCCAAGCAATCATTCCGAGTTCAGAACACTATTAAAATACCAAGTATCTGATAGAATTGATGAGCCTTTATATGATCAATACATATTTTCAGTTGGAAGTTTTAATGATTTTCTTTGGGAAACATTTCTATAGGTAGACTTCTGTAAGAATAAGTTGTTTTTCTAATTAGCCCATGCATAACTAAGGATGCTGTCATGATAAGCATTAAAATCATATGATTTTAGCGCAAGAAAATACATGTTTTCTTTTTTATAGTTTGCACTGTTTTTAATATCTTGCTTTTTCTTTTCTTTTTGTTTCTTTTTTTTTTTAAACTCTGACATTTTAAATCATTTTTCAAAGGCCCAGAGTGATAAACTGAATCATTCTAGATTGATTAGGTTTTTGTAACCTACTACATTAGTTTTGCCGATTTGTTTTTGAAAGCGGTAAGTGGCATTTAAAGAAGGACTTTTATTTAAAAATCAAAATAGCTGTACATTCTTTACTGTAGGCTTGTCCAAGGTAATTGACAATAGAAAAGGGAGGGGGAGGAAGGCAGCTGTGAGGGAAACTGCATAAAATCCCACTTAGGTGCAACCTGAGTTCTTCTCTCCAGAGCAACCTTTCAAAACATCTGTCCTGAATGGGGAGCTTTAATCTGCAGGAGAGACTCAATAAAATAAATGATAGCCAGGCCTCAAGTCAAACCACTGGAAACTGACAAATAATAAATTGTATTTGATTTGGTAATTTCAGGATTGCTTCACAACTTTTGGGTCTGCTCATTTATTTACTCATTAGTTTTACAAGTGTTAGTTCTATAGCTGGCTTCTTTTTCTCCAAAGAGGTAATTTCATCAGAGGGTGTGCCTGCAAGTTATACCAACATAACAGGTGTTAAACCCTAAACAGCCTGAAAACTAGCCCTCAGACCTTCTTAATTGACTCAGGGGGAGGAAAAAAGAAACAAGAAAAAGAAAAATACCCCCAAAATGTTTCTCTCCCAGCCTGCTGTCACAAGTAGATACTCCTTCCGAGAGTGACTAAAAGCAGTTGCTCCTGTAATAAGAAAGACAGCAAGAAAAGACTGTCCATGCTCTGGTTTTCTAGAATTTGAAGACCTAGGGTCTCCAGTGTCTGATAGGTAACCTGCAAGATGCACCCAACCTTTTCAGAAGGCAGCCAAGGAGAATCAAGCTGCTTACCCCCACGTTACTCCATTCACATTGCACATTTTATTCCAATCCATTTCACAATCAAGAGGTAGTGGGAATCTTGCCACTGAAATGCCACCATTTCTGGGACCCAGGGCTGGAAGCCAACCAGCCCTTTGGATATCTCAGTAGGAGGCAGAGAGAAGTTTCTGCTGAAGGACACCAGTACAAACGCCTTTTATGTGAGGGGACATGGGAATACTTCAAATTATCTACCTTCAAAAGCTGAGTGTTTGAGTCGCTACCCAAGAACGGATTCCTGAGTCTGTGAAATGGAAAAACAAAGGTGTTCAGGGCTGGTAACAGGACAGAGGCTTTTCCCAGCTGTAGAATTCAAGGATGATGAAAGGGAGATGCAACAGAATGTAAAACACATTGTTCACTGGAGAGTGGAAAATACAGATTTGAAAGTTAAGTGTCTGGAACAAGAGAGATATGAGTCACTGGAATTTACAAGTTACTGTAGGAAACAAAGATAAAGAGATCATGAGAAAAGTAGTAATGCCAGTGGTGAAATGGCATTACATTAACTGCAAAACCAGATGATGGCAGAAACTGTTCATCAGCTCAGGAAAGAGGTAGTAATTATGGAAGACAACAGCAGATAATAACGTTGACAGCGGGACCTGCAGGGACAAAATTGGGTGCTTGGCAATTATGTCAAATGGGAGCACAGATTTTTCCCCCTCTTCAACATGGTAAATCAGAGAAAATTAGGTCTGGAGGGCACTCAGCTTCCAGTAGGGAAGAGAAGAAAGCTTGGTTTTCCAAAGGGCAGTGGTATTCCACCTAGAGGGAAACTGCTTTTCTCTGTGCCAAAGAGCAGGGCTTCTTATGTGAAGGTGTAAAACGCGTTTAGCATTTTGAATTTTTCTGTGTGGATTCAGAATACGTGTGAGGAAAAGTGCATAGACTCCCAGACAACTGCCATCAGGTCAAGAACTGAGGCACTCCCAACCCCTCAGTGTGTTCTTCCCAACCACAAATCCTACGTCGCCCAGAGGTGCGATCCCAACTTTTATTCTAACAGTTCCCTTGTTTTTCCCTATTCTTTTGTGATCTCTGTATGCTTCTGTAAACAATGTGGCTTAGCTTTGTCTATTTTTGAATTGTATATACTTATGTACATAGAGATAGAAATGCAACCACAGTCTTTTTTCAGGTCTAGCTGCTTCTGCTCACCGTCATTTTTGTTAAATTCATCCTTGTTGGATGTAGGTATAATTTGTTCACTTCCATCCCAAATCACATCCCATTGTACAAATGTATCACAATTTATTCATTGTGTTGTTTCTGAGCATTTTGGCTTGTGCCAGAGTTTACTAGTGAATCACTATCCCTGTGTTCTGCCAGGTACATCTTGTTCCTGGGCACATCTGGATGGCTTTGCCAGCCATCTTTCAGTAAGGTATGAACAGAGGGTCTGGCCTGACCATACACACCTCCCGCATATGGTTTTCCATGATCTTTCCCCTCCATGTGGGCTAGAGGTAACCTCCGGGTGACCTTGGAAACCGTGTGTAGAGGGCTTGAAAGCCACAGGAGAGAAATAACCGGGGTTCCTGAATCACCACTGGGATGAGAGCTGCTCAGGAGAGCATGCTGATTGGCAGAATCCACATTGGCCTAATATGGAAGTGGGAAATAAACGGTTTCATCGTGACAAGTGAATCAGCTAGCTTCACCATATCTAATATGAAGTTGTGAGAGAGATCCAAGATGGCTGATCACTAGCAGCTCGGGATTGCAGCTCCTAGTGAAAGCGCAAAGAATGAGAGGACGCCACACCTTCACATGAATTCTTGTTGCTCACGCACCAGGAGATTCCCAGCGGAGGAGCCCCACGGGTCGCCAGCGCGACTCTTGTGACCGGCGAGGCGGTTTTGCCGGCGCCTTGGAGCGACGGTTCTTGGTGCAGAGTCGGAAAAGCACCATCGATCTTAACGCCGCTGATTTGGTCGGTGCAGTGGGTTGCTCAGATTTCGGCGCTGAGAATCAGTAAGTTGGACGTCCACTCAGAAACCTAATTACAAAGACGGTGAATACAAAGACCACAGATGGATAAATTTATAACGAAGGGAGGAAAACGCCCAAAAAAGGCCGAGAATGCCCAAGATCAGAACGCCTTTCCCTCAGCGGGGGATCCCAGTTCCTCATCAGCAACGGAACAAGGCTTGATGGAGAACGAGTGTGTTCCAATTACAGAAGCAGGCTTCAAAATGTGGATAATGAGAAACTTCTGTGAATTAAAAGAACTTGTTTTAACCCAATCTAAAGTAACTAAGAACTTTGAAAAAAGATTTGACGAAATGTTAACAAGAATACACAATTTAGAGAGGAATATAAGTGAATTGATGGAGCTGAAAAACACAATAGGAGAACTTCGTGAAGTATGCACAAGTTTTAATAGCCGAATTGATCAAGCAGAAGAAAGGATATCAGAGGTCGAAGACCAACTCAATGAAATAAAACAAGAAGACAAGATTAGAGGAAAAAGGATAAAAAGGAACGAGCAAAGTCTCCAAGAAATATGGGACTATGTGAAAAGACCTAATCTGCGCTTGATAGGTGTACCTGAATGTGACGAGGAGAATGAATCCAAGCGGGAAAATACGCTTCAGGACATTATTCAGGAAAATTTTCCCAGCCTAGTAAGGCAGGATAATATTCAACTCCAGGTAATACAGAGAACACCACAGAGATATTCCTCAAGAAGAGCAACTCCAAGGCACATAATCGTCAGATTCACCAGGGTTGAAATGAAGGAGAAAATACTAAGGGCAGCCAGAGAGAAAGGTCAGGTTACCCACAAGGGGAAGCCTGTCAGACTTACAGCAGATCTCTCAGCAGAAACCCTACAAGCCAGAAGAGAGTGGGGGCCAATATTCAACATCCTTAAAGAAAAGAACTTTCAACCCAGAATTTCACATCCAGCCAAACTAAGCTTCACAAGTGAAGGAAAAATAAAGTTTTTTGTGAACAAGCAAGCACTCAGAGATTTCATCACCACCAGGCCTGCTTTACAAGAGCTTCTGAAAGAACCACTGCACATAGCAAGGAACAAACGGTATCAGCCTTTCTAAAAAAATTATCAAAAAGAGCATCAATATAATGAAGAATTTACATCAACTAATGGACAAAATAGCCAGCTAATGGCAGTATTAAACTCACATATATTATTATTAATTCTAAATTTAAGTTGACTAAATCCCTCAATCCAAAGACAGGCAATTTGAATAAAAAACTAAAACCCATCAGTATGCTGCATCCAGACCCATCTCACATTCAAGGATACACAAAGACTCCAAACAAGGGATGGAGAAAGATTTACCAACCAAACAGAGAGCTAAAATAAATAAATAAAAAGCAGAAGTTACAATTAAGCAACAAAGATCAAAAGAAGCAAAGAAGGACATTATATAATGATAAAAGGATCAATGCAACAACAAGAAGAGCTAAAGATCCTAAATGTATACGCACCCAATACAGGAATACCTAGACATACAGGACTTATAAAGAGACTTAGACTCCCACATAATAATAGTGGGAGACTTCAACATTAATATTAGACAGATCAATGAGACAGAAAATTAACAACGATATTCAGGACTTGAACTCAGATCTGGAACAAGTAAATGTAATTAACATTTATAGAACTCTCCACTTTAAATATACAAAATATACACTCTTATTGGTACCACATCATATCAACTTAGAAGTTTAAACGAAATGTTGGTTGGCTCCTTGTTTGTTATTCTCTTCCCTCATTTTCTTTTATGTCTCCATTATTAAGGACAATTATAGGCATACCCATATTTAGATAGCATTCTAGCCCGGGCAATAAAGCAATACCCCCATCCTCTCTCCCTCTTCCTCTTTCTCTTTCTTCCTCTTCTTTATTCTAAAAAAAAAAAAAAGAAGAAGAAGTTGTTCCAGTAGGGGTTACTATGAACTATGCTGCTATTAAGTCTTGAATAGATACCTTTTTTTTAAAAATTATTTTTATTTATTTATTTTTTTTTAAAGACAGGGTTTCACCATATTGGTCAGACTGGTCTCCAACTCCTGACCTCAGGTGATCCGCCCGCCTCAGCCTCCCAAAGTGCTGGGATTACAGGCGTGAGCCACCGCACCCGGCTTGAATAGATATCTTGCTGCATGTATGTCCGTCCATGATTCTAGAGGGTATAAACTTAGGAGTGGAGCTGGTGGATCAAAGACTTTGTGTATCACCAGCATTCTGAGATGATGCTGGTCTGCTTCCAAAATGTACTGCTTTTAGTTTACACTCTCACCAGCAGAGATAAGAGGTCTGTGCTTCACACACTCATCAGTACTTGGTATTGCCAGAATTGTTAACTTGTGCCAAAAGGAAGGAAGTAAAGTGGTTTTTTTCAGTGGTATAGAATTTGCATTTCCTTGACAACTGAGATTGCTTACATTTTCAAGTATTTGTAAGCCATTTGGATTTTCCCTTATATGAAGCTCCTGTATAACTCTTTTGCCAAATTTTTTCTTGAGTTTTCCACTGGTGTGTAAGATTTTAAAAAATACATTCTGAACAGTAGGCCCTCGTTAATTATATGTGTTGGCTATTAGCTTTCCCCAGTCTGTGGGAAAAATTGTCTTTTTGCTTTTGAACACTGTCTTTGGTAAATACAGTTTAGACGTAGTGAAATTTATCAACTTTTAATTTAAGATTAATTTTTTTACTGTCTTTATTAAGAAATCCTTCTCGCCAGGCACGGTTGCTCAAACCTATAATCCCATCACTTTAGGAGGCCAAGACAGGAGGATCACAAGGTCAGAGTTCGAGACCAGCCTGGGCAATGTGGTGAAACCCCATCTCTATTAAAAATACAAAAATTAGCCAGGCGTGGTGGCAGGCGCCTGTAGTCCCAGCTACTCAGGAGGCTGAGGCAGGAGAATCACTGGAACCTGAGAGGTAGGGGTTGTAGTCAGCCAAGACTGCGCCATTGCACTCCAGCCTGGGCAACAATAGCAAAACTCTATCTAAAATACATTATATATATTTCCCTGTGTTATTTTCTAAAATCTTTATAGCTCTGTGTTTTATATTTAGTTTTAAATCCATCCACAATTATTATTTGCCTATCATATGAGATAGGGGTTTAATTTCAGTTTTTCCGAAGTGATTCCCAATTTTTCCAGCATCATTAATTGAAAAAGGTGTCCTTTTCTCACTACTCTGCTTTGCTTCCTTTGTCAAATATCAGGTGCTTATATATGTAAGAGTCTTTTTTTTAGGGCTTTCCATTTTGTTCTCGTGGTCTACTTGTGTATCTCCGCACCAATTCCACAGTATCTTAATTATCATTGCTTTATAATATCTCAGAATCTGGTATAGCAAAACCTTCCAAGATTTCTTTTTCAAAAACGTATCGGGTTTTGAAACTTTTTGTATTTCCACATGAATTTTATGATCATCTTGCATTATTCCAAAACAAACTGTTGAGATTTGAACTTTAATTACAGATTAAATCTGTAAGTAAATTTTGGAGAAATTAACAACTTTATTGAATCGGCATATTCCTCCAAACATATAAATCTTTATTAATATCTCTCAGTTTATTTTTATACATTGATTGTGCATCTAGAAACACCCCCAATTCATGTTAATTCTAATAATTTATCTGTAGATTCTTAAAAATTTCTGTTTATACAACCATATTATACAAGAATAATGACAGATTCATTTCTTCCTTTTCAATTCTTGTAACTTTTATTTCTTTTTTTGTGCCGTACTGTCTAGGCCCTCCAGATCAAAGTTGAATGGAAACGGTTATAGTAAGCATCCTCATCTAGTTCCTAAGCTTAAAAAGAATGCTTTTATGATTTTACCTTTATGTATGATATTTGCTGTAGGATTTTAATATATATTCTTTTTCAGATTGAGATATTTTACTCTGAATTCTGGTTTACTAAAAATTAATTTTTCAATGTTAAGCTTATATACTGATATAATTTCCACTTGATCATAGTATATTATTCTCTTCAATTATTATAATTTTGCCTTCAAATCGTTCTTGAAGGATTTTTTGCATTGATTTTCATGTGTGAAATTGGCCTGTGATTTACCTTTCTCATCTATAGTCCTCGTAAAGTTTTAGAATCTAAGTTATACTAGCTTCTTTTGTTTGTTTGTTTGTTTTTATGTATGTATCTTATTGCAGTTTAGGGTCTATGAGCTGGGCATGTCCCCTCTTTTCCTATTCTCTGGAGGCTTGGGTAAAAGTATAACTGTATCTTTGTGTGTGTTTATTAGAACTTGCTGCAGAAGCCATCAGACTAGAGTTTTCTTTATTGGATTTTTTGTTTGTTTGTTTGTTTGTTTTAAGAGAGACGGAGTCTTGCTCTGTTGCCGATGCTGGAATGAAGTGGCATGATTTCAGCTCACTGCAACCTCTGCCTCCTGGGTTCAAGCAGTTTTCCTGCCTCAGCCTCCCAATATTGGATGATTTTTAAACTATTAATTCAATTTGTGATTTCACGACTATTCACATTTTGTTTCTTTTTGAGTCAGTTATACTGTCCCCATTTAACATAAATCATTAAAATATATACACAGAAAGTAGTTCATAATATTTCCATTCTCAGTTAATTTTCTGAAGAATATATAGTGATGTCCCTTTGTTCTTTTTTTTTTTTTTTTTGAGTCTTGTTCTGTCACCTAGGCAATGGTGCAATCTTGGTTCACTGCAACCTCTGCCTCCTGGGTTCGAGTGATTCTCCTGTCTCAGGCTCACCAATAGCTGGGATTATAGGTGCCCACCATTGTGCATGGTGAATTTTTATATTTTTAGTAAAGATGAGATTTTTGTGATTTTGGCCAGGTTAGTCTCGAACTCCTGAACTCAAGCAGGGATTATAGGCATGAGCCACCCACACCTATAATGTCCCCTTTTTTCATTCCTCATATTACTTAATTGTGCCTTTCTTTTTCTTCGTCAGTCTCAGCTGTGGCTTGTCAATTTTATTAGCCTTTTCAAATAACCAACTCTTACTGTTTATTAATCTTCTAGATTGTATATGTCTTTCATAAATTATCACTTATCTTTACTAATTCCTTACTGTTGCTTTCTTTGAATTTGATTTGCTATTCTTTTCATTTTTAGGTCTTTTAGAAGGAAATGATAGGGGCATCATCCGTTCTCTCACGGGTTGAGAAGAGGTGAAGCCCTGCCCAGCATGAACTCTCATTAGAAGTTGTGCTAAAGGAATTCAGATGCCGTTTATTCGTACGTTTAGAATGGAATACAGTTGTCCCGCTACAGTTTAGGAGTCTGATTGTTGATACCTGCTATCGTAAGAAAATTTTGAAACTAAGAATTAAGAAACTTGGGACTTAAGGGGAAAAATATGACTAGAGAGCCAAGAGAGAAAGCACATCTATAAAAAACCCACTAACTAGTCACGTATTCACTAAACCAAAACAACAGATACGACACCTTCAACAAAGGCAATCTCAATGACGTCTTACGTTTTTCAGCTAGTAATAATGAAATTGCGTCATTGGTTTCCAGTGATCATTTCTTGTTCTATAGAAACCTTTCTTTTCAATTTCAGTAGAAGACTTGTAAATTCAGTGTGTGTGTGTGTGTGTGTGTGTGTGTGTGTGTGTGTGTATTATTTATAGATATGCATACTAAGCAGTCTCTTTGCCTGAGTCTCATAGTTCTCTCAGTGCCCTAAGCTTCTCCATATTTAATGTTCAGGAATTATTAAGTTCACCCTTCAACAATTGTTCTTATATTGATCACTCCAGAGATACTACTGGAATACATTTATAAGCCCTTCTTGCCTGCTTGCCCACCTTTGCTTCCTTTCTTCTTTCCTCTCTTCCTTTTTTCCTCCCACAAAGATGTATTCAATGCCTGCTACTTACTTTTCAGGCATTGTTCAAGGAATACAGCAATGAACGAAACCGGAAAAAAATGTCAGCTCTTATGCAGCTTATAAACCTAGTGGGAGTAGACAAACAGTAACCAAGAGAAATAAATAAAATATAAATGTCAGATGGTGGTAGGTACTATGGAGAAACATAAAGCCGGTAAAGGGAACAGAGAGTGGCAGGGAGTAGAAAATGGAATGGAGGGAAGTTTATAATGTAGATAGCGTACCCAAGGAAGATCTCACTGGGAAGGTGACATTTGATAAAGACTTGAAGGAGAATGAGGAAGGAGCCTTGTGGCTCTGGGGAGGTCCAGGTGAAGAGCATCCCAGTCAAGGAGAAAAACAATTACCCATACCAGGCCCTAAGTCCCTGTAGGCCATGGTAAAGCTTTTAGTTTAAGGAAATTGGGAAACCAAGGGAAGATTACAAGCAGACGAGTGACGTGATAGGTGATATGGCTTATTCTCCAAAAGTGTTACTCTATTGTGTTGATAATTTTTGTATTTTAGTAGACGGGGTTTCACCATATTGGCCAGACTGGTCCCGAACTTGTGACCTCAAGTGATCTGCCAGCCTTGGCCTCCTGAAGTGCTGGGATTATAGGCGTGAGCCATTGTGCCCAGCCTATTTTTATTTTTTGAGACAAGGTCTCTGTCACCCAGGCTGGAATGCAGTGGCATGATCACAGCTCACTGAAGCTTTGACCTCCCAGGACTCAATCGATCCTCCCACCTCAGCCTCCCAAATAGCTGGAACTACAGGTGTGTGCCACCACACCTGGTTAATTTTTGTATGTTTTTTGTAGTGATGGGGTTTCGCCATACTGCTCAGGCTGCTTTTGGACTCCTGGGCTCAAGCCATCCACCCACCATGGTGCCACAGAGTGATGGGACTGCAGGCATGAGTCACTGCACCCTGCTGAGATACATGTTTTGAAAAGAGGTGAGACAGGATTTATTGATGGATCAGATAAGGAATATAGAACAAAGTATGAGGTCCAGGATCACTCCATAATTTTTGGCCTGAACAACTAGAAGAGTGACGTACTGTTTATAGAAAGGGGGGAAGCTGCAGAAAGAGTTGGTTTGGAAGAGCTGATCGGGAGTTCAGTATTAGATATATGAAATTTGAGAAGTGTATAAGGCAACCAAATGAGGCAACTGGATATCTGAGTTAAAATTGAGGTGCAAGGTAGGCTGTCGTTGTTAATCTGGGTATTGTAAGCATTTAGATGTTTTGTGAGACTTTATCATGAAAAATATCCTTTCCTTCTTCATCACTGACTTTATCTCACAATTTTTCCTTTTTCTAATTATCCCAACTAAGAATGACTTTGATCTCCTGAAGATAAATTTCTTCCATTTGGATCAACAAGGCATAGTTCAAACATTCTCACTGAACTAGGATTTTCCAAAAAATAAAATTACCTCTAAAAATAGAAGTATACATTTAAAGATTAAAACATAGCAAGACAGACGTATGATTGTTCATCATCTTCGGAGCCATTGCAAACTGAAGGCAATAGCATCTGGAGCAAGAAGTCAGAAACACTGAACCCTTAGGCTCATTTGGTGCCATCTCTCTAATTTGACCTTAACGTCAGGTCCTTCTAAACCTAAATGTTGCTTTTCTATTTTACTTCAAGAGGAGCCTTTACAGTCTCTCATGGACGTTACCCCACAGTTTTTGTGCCAATTCCCTTTCTGTGGTCTCTATGATTCAGCTGTGGGGTTGAAAAAGCCTTTGGTTCTTCTCCCTCACCATTTGCACTGTAACTCCTGCTCTTAGCTTCCTCCAAATAAACACTTTCAGATAACACTCTCTCTGCCATTCTCTAATTCTGTTTCCTGATATTGGCTAAATTAGAAAGTCAAACGAAAAGACTGAAGTACTTTCCACTTCCCTCACCTACTTAATGAGGCAGCGTGGATAGTCTTCCCAACAGGAGTCAACTTTGAAAAATGTCCATGTAATATGTTTTATTCTTTCTTCTCTGTGTCAGGATTCTGTTTGCTTTTCTTTTTTTTTTGAGACGGAGTTTCGCCCTTGTTACCCAGGCTGGAGTGCAATGGCGCGATCTCGGCTCACCGCAACCTCCGCCTCCTGGGGTCAGGCAATTCTCCTGCCTCAGCCTCCTGAGTAGCTGGGATTACAGGCACGTGCCACCATGCCCAACTAATTTTTTGCACTTTTAGTAGAGACGGGGTTTCACCATGTTGACCAGGATGGTCTCGATCTCTCAACCTTGTGATCCACCCGCCTCGGCCTCCCAAAGTGCTGGGATTACAGGCTTGAGCCACCGCGCCCGGCCTCTGTTTGCTTTTCTACTCATCTCTCTATCCTTCCACTTAGCTGTCTCTTCCTGCATCCCTCTCTCTACTCATCTATTTCATAGCCCAAGGTTCTGCCTAGTTTTCCAACTGCGTTTATTGTGGTCTTCTCACAGCAATGTACTGGATGAAGGAAGAAATATTCCGTATTTATATAGCCTAGGCCCAATGGACATCAACAGAAAACGTACATATTTCTAGCCTGTCTCCCTCTAATGTTCTCCTGGCTCCTTTTGGATGCCCCTGATCCTCAGCATGGCCATTCCCGTCCTGTGTCCTTTGTCACATGGAATGTTCTCGCATTCTAGTCATGGCCACTGGCAGCTTCATAGAATTTACTACTTTATCGCTTTACCCAAAATTGTACCCCCAAACCCACTTCTTAGGACTCATGACTTTGCAGTTAGTGAAGTCTTTCAAGCAATCTTTAGTAAAGAAATGGAGAGAAACTGGAATCCCGTGTTAATGTTGGGCATTCCAATTTCCTCGATCTCAAAACCTTTCTGTGAGAAGTCTCCCCTTTCCTCCTCATGTCTCACTTATGGGCAACAGTGTCATTCATCATGCCAAGGCTAGTTCCGCCCCCTGTGTCCTTGAGCCCACACCTACTCACCTCTCCTGAGATTTTACCTCCTGCCTCTTCTGAGACTTACTTTTCTTGCATCTCGTATGCCTCCTTCTCGGCTAGCTCTTTTCCTCTGGTCTACAACACATTTAGGCGTCTCGAACTGGAACAGATTGTTTAGTTTCTCTGTTGTTTCCTGCTGGGATTGCCATTGCTGCCATCACATTCCCTGTTTCTTCAACTTGGCCACCACCTTTTTACTCCTTAGCGTTTTGCAGTTTGACTCATATCCTCACCACTGTCCTGACTTCTCCCTTACAGATTATCTGGGACCAAGTGCAATGGCCTTTTCTCGAGCCTTATTTTAACACAAAGTAAAGTTTGACAAAGGAACTGTTGTGCAATGGCCTTTTCTCGAGCCTTATTATTTTCAGCCGTTCTCTGTAGCATTTTAACACAAAATGAAGTTTGACAACGGAGCTGTTGACAATTGAAGTGGATTTTTGGTAAAGAACAGCCACTAGTTGGAGAAGACTTGGTTTACTTACCTTGATTTTGTCCTAGTCTTATAGGTCAAAAAACTGGACTTTGGCCATACATCCAGAGATGACAATACTCTTGTGATATGATTTGGCTCTGTGTCCCCACCCAAATCTCATCTCAAATTGTAATCCCCATGTGTCAAGTCTGGGACTTAGTGGGGAGTGATTGGATCATGGGGATGGTCTCCCCCCATGCTGTTCTCATGATAGTGAGTTCTCATGAGATCTGATGGTTTTAAGTGGCAATTTTTACTCTTCTCTCTTGCCTGCCACCATGTAAGACATATCTGTTTCCCTTTCCACCATAAATTTAAGTTTCCTGAGGCCCTCCCAGCCATGCAGAACTGTGAGTCAATTAAACCTCTTTCCTTTAAAAATTACTCAGTTTCGGGTATTTGTGTATAGTAGTGTGAGAAGGGACTCATATACCTTAGATATGTGATGACACTCATTGAACCCCCAAGTGGTATGGAGAGCCACATTTTAAACATAATGGTAGGCAAAACTCTTTCTTTCCTGGTCTTCAGCAGGAAAAGCATCCAGCCAAGCTTGATTATTGTTACCATGTGCCTTGTGAGTGTTAGCTGCAATGTGCTGCAATAGAATAGAAAGGCCGTGAAATTAACTAGATCTATACTTGAATCTGACTCCCTATCATTGGCTAGTTGTTTAGTTTTGGAGACTTATTTAACCTGATGAGCCCTCAGTTTCTGTACCTGTAATAAATAAGTATATTACCTATTTGGGGGTATTGTAAAACTTATCAATATGTCATAGTAATATCACATAAAAGTTGCCTAGTATCATTACCATCATCACCAACAGACACTTGAACATTCAGATGTGCCAGACATAGGAGCTGACTAGGTTACAAACTGTGACCAGTGTGCTGTCCTTGTGCATATGAAGTCCTCAGTGTTGTGGGGAATGGCAGAGAGAAACAGCCAAACGCACCATAGGAACATGCATGAAAGTATGTTAAAGGTATTGTGTGTGCACTGAAGTATTGTTTATCTGCTTAGGGGTTTCCTCTCATCTTTGTTGGATTGGACCAACTCACAGCATTTTCCACACCTCAAGTTCAATGTCACACTTTCCTTGACGCATTTTGTTGCCATGTGCCTTTGCACTTGCCATTTTGTAGCATTCATCGCAGAGGTAATTACTTACTAATGTGTGTTTCAGACTCATAATCTCATGGAGCCAAATACTATCTCTGCCACGTTCCTTGCTGTATCCTCACACCTACTGCAGTGCCTGGCATGTAGCAGGGGTTTAAGACATATTTGTGTCTCTGAATTGAGAACTATAAAGGCTTTGGTGGGGTTGCATGAGGGTATAGTTGAGAAAGTGAAAAGACTCTAGGAATGAGATAAAGAAGAGCCTTTTTTGCTACAAAGAGTTTGGACTTTTAATAGCAAAGAATAGTGAACCATTGAAGGATTTTATTTTATTTTATTTTTGAGACAGGCTCTGGCTCTGTCACCCAGGCGGGAGTGCAGTGGTATGATCACAGCTCACTATAGCCTCAACCTTCTGGGCTCAGGTGATCCTCCCACATCAGCCTCTGGTGTAGCCGGGGCTACAAGCTTGCACCAGCACACCCAGCTAATTTTTAAAAAGTTTTTGTAGAGATAAGGTCTCACTATGTTGCCCAGGCTGGTCTTGAACTCATGGGCTCATGCAATCTTCCCTTGGCCTCCCTGGAATTACAAGCATAAACCACTCCCTCAGCCTGTTGAGAGATGTTAGGCAAGAGATTTAATCAGGTTGGAACTTAGAAAGATTGCTCTGGCAGCAGTGTAGTATATTATCGGGTGTGTGTGATGGGATGCAGGGATGAGAGACATGCAAGAGTTTAGTTTGGAGTCTTTTGCTCAAGACCAGGTGAGAAATCATGAGGACTCAAATGAAAGCAATACTGGTGGGGATGGAGCAAGCTGTTTGAAGGTCAGAATTAATGTGACTTACTGAACAAGTAGATGTGAGACGTAAGGAAGAAGAAATCTAGATCAGCTTCCAACTTTCTGCCTTGTATGATGGATGCTGGAACCCATTGTACTTGAAAGATGAGCTTTGGTATTAGACAGCTAGGATGTGACATGAGGCATCATTCCCCTTAGTTTTTCCATCTGTAATGAAAATTTCAATAGCTCCCTTGGGAGTAGGTGTGGTGTGGAATGTCTGTCATTGAGCAGAGACAACACTTCAGTTGTCCATGTGTTAGCCAATTGAGCCTTGGCTAAAAGATTAAAAATAGATTCAATGAGGAAGACAGGGAACTTGGGTTTGTAAACTTTAAGTTTCAGATGTCTTTGTGATACTTACCTTTTGAATACACAATAAAAGATCTTAAAACTAAAACGGGTGCTAAAAACATTGTAAACTTCTATAGTTCTTGTAAGAGATTTTTTCATAAAGAAGCCATGTGTCCCTGCCTTCCTCCCAGCCACCCCATAGACTTTCGGAACCTGTTACAGATAGAACAAGTTGAAACATGTTTGCTCTGTGGACCATTAGAAAGAGCATAGACTTTGGAATCAAATCTGACAGAGGTGGAATGTCTACTTTTGACTCAGATTTCTCATTAAAGGATGGAAATGATGGTTGGTATCACTCAGGATGGTGTATGATTAAGATACCTCACAGTGGAATACCTACCAGTGGGTTTGAATCATATAGTCGCTCAGTAAATGTACATTTCTTTCCCTCACAGTTCCAAATCACAACAAAAATATTATTTAAGAAAAATGTTAAAGAGCCACTTAAATGCCAGTGGACCGACCTGCAGTCAGCACACATGCTTTCAGCCAAAACTATACTTTCTAAAACTATGCTGCTTGACAGAAAGGGTTTATAATTATACATGTTGACCAAAGGCAATATATGGACTCCAAGGCCAACTCAGCAACATTTGAGGCAAACTAGAATACTAAAATAAAAATGCATGTTAGACTTTAAATTCAGTATGTAGGGTTAAGATGAAAAATGTAATTCAGTTATTTTTCAGTTATCCAGAAAATAGTTGGTCACAATGCCTCACAACTCCCCAGCACTTCGCATAGTTAAGGTTAGAGAGAAAAATCTGTATTAATTTGTCTTGGTACTCGTTTGGTTTGGTGTGCTTTTCTAGCAGGGCAAGAGGAAAAGGATAATTGTCTTCAAAAGCCTCCAACCTTTTAATTTATAAAGTTGAGAACTGTTATCTATATTTAATCCTTAGCAATCAGTTTCTCTCTTAATGCATAGTAACAAAGGGGCTGGCTACTTGTTCATGAACTTTTTACAAGCTTAAATTCCTATGATAAAAATCAAATTGAATAATAAATGCTACTCAAGGATATAATTTTTATTAAAGAGACAAAAATTTAAAAATATTTTATAGGCTGGGCACAGTGGCTCACGCCTGTAATCCCAGCACTTTGGGAGGCTGAGGCAGGTGGATCATGGGGTCAGGAGATCAATACCAGACTGGCCAACATGGTGAAACCCTGTCTCTACTAAAATACAATAAATTAGATGGGCGTGGTGGCACACGCCTAGAGTCCCAGATACTCTGGAAGCTGAGGCAGGAGAATCACTTGAACCTGGGAGGCAGAGGTTGCAGTGAGCTGAAATCGCACCACTGTACTCTAGGCTGGCGATAGTGAAGCCTCCGTCTCAAAAAAATTCAGAGTGCAGTGAACTCTGGTATTTTCACTGAAGTCTACTATAAGCAAACATTCTGGAGCATCTCGCCAATAAATTAGGTTATGGTGAGAATTAGAATTCTTTTCTTCAGAGGAGGAATTCCAGGCAGAATTTGGGATTTCCTCTGTCAAATTAGTCTGATTCCAAAGCTCATGCTCTATCTAATACATCACAGGTTAAATCTGTTTAAACACGTTCTCTTCAAAAAAGGTTTCAGAGGTCTGCCCAGATGTGTGTGTGTCTGTGTAATGGGATGGAAGCCCATGAAATCAAAATAGTTCTTTTTATGAACAGATGAAATTCAGTAACCTTGAGGAAAAGAAATAGTATTTTTCAAAAGCTTTAAAAATAGATGTAGATTATGCTTTCTGTGAAAAGACCTTCTTGGTTTACAGTGGGATAACTTGGCCTAATTTTCTTGCTCTCGTTAGTAACATACTTTGGATGCCGTTTTATGAACTGACATGATCCTCACATAAGAGAATAGATCTGAGTTAATGAAAGATTCTCTAAAACTAAGGCTGCTAATTTTATTACAAGTGATTGATTTAGAGGAGGTATCAGAAATGGATGATACAACTTTATGATATTAACAACTATAGTTGAATGACTTTAGTATAATCAGAAGAGTCAATATATTACATCACTATGATCTCAGTCTTTCTACATCTCTATAGTTTACTTTCTTTACAACCAGATGATGACTTTTGGTTGGCCTGGGATCTTCCTGGTTTTAACACTGCAAGTTTCCCTCTGTCCCAGCCAAGTAGGGATGGCTAGTCACCCTATACATAACCCTACATATAAAGTAGTCAATGGCTGGGCATGGTGGCTCATACCTGTAATCCCAGCACTATAGGAGGCTAAAGAGGACGGATGGCTTGAGCTCAGAGTTTGAGACCAGGCTGGGCAACACGGTGAGAACCTGTCTCACAAAAAATGAAAAATTAGCCGAGCATGGTGGTCTGCACCTATTGTCCCAGCTACTCAGGAGGCTGAAGTGGGAGGACTGTTTGAACCCAGGAGCCTGAGGTTGCAGTGAGCTTTGATAGTGCTGCTGAACTCTAGCCTGGTGGACAAAGGAAGACTTATCTCTAAATAAATAAATAGATAAAGTAGTCAGTCCCTCCTTAAAAGCAATTAGAATATTACCCCAAAACTCTTCTCTTGTGAAGAATGACATGCAGTGTTTTTTTGAGTGAGGGAGAAGTATTAAAATATTTGTCGTTTGAATTTAGTGAGGTATATCAAAATAGATGGTACAACATTTTCTTTTCAAATCTAGGTATTCTTGATGTTGAATGGGGCAACACTGTATTTATCTGGGTCTCCCTCCCCTAACCATTGATTTTATGACCTCCTTTTCTTGTGAGGTATAGCCCCAGGATGTAGACTGAACAAAGCAACCAAGATGGGCAGGTCCTTGAACTGCTTTGTTCACAGAATGAGGAAATCAACATCATAGGCAGTTAGTCTTTCATTCCCTGCAAGGCTTGCTGCACCTCGTTAAACCTGAAACCCCGTAGGCCACAAGCTTAGACTAGGCACTACACGGATCTCAATTTGGCAAGAAAGTGGCCAAATCGCTCTTGCTGGTGAATTCCAACTTCTCAGATAAGACTCTTGTGCCCCTACACGTTTACTCTGTGTTCAGCAGCAATTCCCTCTCCAGTTGCAGGTGACTTTGCTGCGGAGCAAGTCCTTGGTAGGCATTCTATTCAACCCAGTAGCCGCTGGGAGTCACAGTGAGGTTTATGGTTCAGTACTGCTGGTTTACCCTGTTCTTCCCAGCTGTTGGAGTAGCCGCAAGGGGCAAAAGGTGACCAGGTCACTTCTACTCCACCTGCTTCTGTTGTCGTTTCTTTTAAATCCTCCTAAGTGGACTTGTAAGTGTGAACTTTGCAAGCGTGTCCTGGCTAAAGGACAACTTCAGAGGCAGCTGCAGCTTGTTCAAAGAGATGGGCTGCTGGGAATCATAGGCTCTCCTGATTTCTGTTCACAAACTCTCGCTAATCTGGCAACCAGGTGGTTAATGCCAGTGTTGACAGCATGGACTCGCAAGTGTATTTCTTTGCCCAGAGGCTGCAGGGGTCAGCCCCTGGAAACACTGAAGTCTGAATTTCTCACATCCAGGTATACACGCGGAAGTCAGAAAGTTCTCCTTGCTTTCCACTTAAAATGCTGAAGAAGAGATAAACTTTAGAAATCAGCCAGAATCACAGAAGCTACCCCCGAGGCCAAAGAGTTTGCAATAATGGTCTATTGCTGTGTCACAAATGACCATTTGGTAGTGAAAACTGGAATGTTGCAGTAAGAAGCAAGGACAGTGGAGCCAGTCTGCCTGGGTTCAGTCCCTGGTTCCCTTCACTTAGTGTGACCTTAGATGAGGCACTGGTCTCTCTCTGTACTTTAGTTTTTTCATCTGTAAAATAGGAACAAAAAGAGTATATACCTCAGAAGGTTATTTTGAAGACGTAATGAATTAATATTTGTAAAGTACATAGAACAGTATCTGATACAAAATAAGAGCTGTATATTTTTTAGTTAGTATTACAGTAACAAACCTAGCAGTTCATCAGATAACCTGATACGGGTCTCAGTTCTCGAGATAACATCTGTGAGGTTTACCATTGTTGTTATTATTATTTAAGACATGGTCTCATTCTGTTACCCAGGCTGGAGTGCAGTGGCACAGTCACGGCTCACTGCAGCCTCGACCTCCTGGAGTCAGTTGATTCTCCCAGCTCAGTCTCTTAGGTAGCTGGGTCTACAGGGTCATGCTGCTACTCCCAGATAATTTTTCATATTTTTTGTAGAGACAGAGTCTTGCTGTGTTGCCCAGGCTTGCCTTGAACTCCTGGGCTCAAATGATCCTCCTGCCTCAGCCTCCCAAAGTGCTGAAATTGTAGGCATGAGCCATGCTGCCAGTCTTGATCATCACGGCTAATATTTTTGATCTGCCCACTGTGGGCCCAGTGCTAAATAAATATTTGATACATATTATCTCATTTATACTTTATAAAAAGTAATGGCGTTGATAGGATCATTATCTCTCTTCTACAGCAGAGGAAACTGACGCCCAGCCAGGCTGATTATGATGCCCAACATCACCAGTTGGCAAGTGACAAGAAAGCATGCTCTGGAGAGAAAGCCCAAGTTGTAGCTGGAGAACTTTTCCCAGTGCTTTATAGCTTATCAAAATAACAAAATATTTATTTACATAGAGGACACTTGAAAGAGATTAAGGCTTTACTCATGGATCCGTGGATCCCCATAACCATCTCAGGAGAAGCTAGGACTAGAGATGGATTTAGCTAGAAAAGAGCAGTAGAGAATTACTGTATCTAATGGTGTGAATACTCATGATATATATGGGAGACCCACAGTGTTTTTGAGACTATTGTATCAGCAGTAACACTGCCATCTTAGACTGGAAAACACAGGAGGAAAAGAGGGAAACCTGTCTGACTTTCAAAATTCTACAAGCAGGAAACAGGCTGATAAAACTACTCAGCAGAAAACATGTGCTGCCCTTCAAGAAAACGAAAGAACAACTTTGAAGGTAGAGCCTTGGGCCAATAGGGTAGAGCCTACAGCCACAGAGGGTTATTTCCAGGTCTTGAAACCCAGTATGATTTGCCATGTTGGATGTTGAAATTGCTTGGGACAAGCAATTCCTCTCTTTCTCTCTCTCTCTCTTTTTTTTTTTTTTCACATTTTTCTTTTTTTGAGATGGAACATCTGTAACTGTTGTCCTATGCTTATCTCACCACTGTAGTTTAGAATCTGGCAACTTAATGGAGAGAAATTTTGCCCCAGGGTGAATGATACCCAGAGTTTCAACCATGCTTAGATAACTTAGATGATGAGTTTTGGAACTTTTGAGCCGATGATGCTTGGATGAGGTTTTGAGTGTGAGTTGGTGCTTTAATGGGTTAAGACTCTGGAAGATGTTAAGATGGGGATAAATTTATTTTGCATGTGGGATGAATGTGAACTTTCAGGAATATCTATTGTAGACTCAAAAGAGTTCCTCAAAGATATCAGGTCTTAATCCCCGGAACCTGTGAAGGTTACCTTTTGCAGCAAAAGAAAAGAAACGAACATTGCAGATACACTTAAACTAAAGATCTTGAGGTGGTGAGATTATCCTGTACCCTGCAGGGGACCCTAAATGCAGTTGTCTATAATATTATAAGACAAAAGCAGAGACGGATTTGCATACAGATAAAGAGGGGCCAGTGACATGATCATGGAAGCAGAGATAGGAAGGATGTGATGACAAGGAAGCTGAGGAATGCTGGCAGTCACCAGAAGCTAGAAGGGGCGAGAAACTGATTCACCTCTAGAGCCTCCAGAGGAACATGACCCTGCTGACACCTTAATTTCAGGCCAATTATACGGATTTCATTCTGGCCTTCAGAACTGTGACAAAGTAAATTTTTGTTGTTTTAAGCCATCGAGTTAGTAATAATTTGTTATAGCAATCATAGGCAACAAATACTGCTAATAATGGCAATTAACTTGTGGATTGCTGCCTTTTTAATATATTACCTAATAATGTATCAAATTGCTATATTCAGTTGCTGCCTTTTAAATATGTTATCCAATAATGCAGTTATTAAGTAAATATTCCTACATTTGCCCAGTTGTATCTACACAGGAAACTTTGTAGATTTCCTATGTACTACTGGGAACTAGCAGTAGTTCCCAGAATTAGCTGAGTGATGCAATCACTGGGGGACATGAAAAATCCCAATGCCCAGCTACAATCCAAACCAATGAAATCAGGATCTCTGGAGGTAGGACCCAGCCATCTGTACTTCTGAAAACTCCCAGGTAATTTCAAAGTGCAGCCATGTGTGGGAACCACTGACTGATGAGAAAGCACACATACCTCTCTATTCGTGCTTGGACCTCTGCCTATAACCCTAGGTGTGAATTTTCAACAGTCTGCTAAGTGTCCATACCTGGTTGCCTCTGTGGCACCTCAAACCGAATGTCTCAGGAACTAAACTCATTCCTTTCTCCCTGCAAACTTGCTCCTCCTCTTGTGAATCCAGTGCACGTAGTGGCCCCTTCAGCTTCTCCGTCACATTGGGGGTCATCTTGTGACAGCCTTACTCCGCGTTTCTCACTCTGCCCCATCCCCAGACACAGATACTTCTGCTTATTCTGCAGACCGTGGTGCCCCACAGAGGGACCTCTGAAGGTTTTGGGGAGGCTTCAGAGGGCAGAGTGGAGGGGAATAAGTGGACTCAAAGTTTGGAGCCTCCCCCGGCTTTACATAGAACTGCTGGGTTTTTTGTTTGTTTGTTTTGTTTGTTTGCTTTTAAGTATCTAGGCCATGTGTGGTAGTTCATGCCTATAATCCCAGCACTTTGGAAGGCTGAAGTGGTAGAATCGATTGAGCCCAGGGGTTCAAGACCAGCCTGGGCAATGTAGTGAGGCCCCATCTCTACTAAAAATTTTAAAATTAGCTGGGTGTTGTGGCACCTGCCTGCAGTCCCAGCTACTCTGGAGGGTGAGGTAAGAGGATCACTTGAGCCTAGGAGGTTGAGGCTGCAGTGAGCTGTGATCGCACCACTGTGCTCCAGCCTAGGGAACAGAATGAGACTCTGTCTCCCCCTAAAGAAACCAACACTAATTAGTATATTGGGGTCTAAGAAAGATTTCATTTGAAAAATGATTTCAGCTGTTTAAAAAATAGCACAATACACCAGTATACCTGCACTGCACACACTGAGTTTCAAACAGAAGACAGAGATGTTTTCATGGGGGGCCGGGACACAGGGAGCTGCTGGGAGAAAGCAGCTTCATTGCTTACTGTGTCTGCTCGAAATGGCAGCATGGAAGCTGTGGGTGGAGGCCCAGGCACGGAAACGATTACTGCGAGAAATCCGAAGGGGCAGGCAGGCCACATCTTCCGAAACAGAAAAGGAATACCTCGCTGCAAAAATAGGAGGTATTTCTTTCCACACATGGGTAGGCTGAGATTCTGAGAGTTTAAGACACTTGTCCACTGCACACAGCGAGTAAATGGGGGCTTCTAGATTTCATTCGGGATCTTGCTCAACCCCAAAGCCCTCAGGCCTAAAGTCTTAGTTTTGTCTTTCTTTTTTTCATCTTATCTAGTGGTTTTTCAAACTTTGGTATGTTTAAGAATCACCTGGATTGTCTGTTAAAGATTCTAATTGTTAGGTCTAGCTTCTGGGAGTTAATATAGCAGGTGTGGACTGGGATGCTTTTTTTTTATAGCAAGCATCCCAGGTGATTCTTCTGCAGGCAGGTTACAGACCACACTCTGGAAAACCTGGTCCAGGTTTTTTGTCGGGTTCCTATGTGTGGAAGATGCCCTTGGCCCCAGTAATTTATTGAAATAGTTGGAGATACTAAAGTGCTTTCTCCCACTCCCCAACCTCCTACTTTCCAGAGAGAGACTTTTGGGTTTAGAGTGGTTACAGGGTTGGGGGAGTGGGCTTCTCTCCGGGAAGGGGCTTCTGTGGCATCTGAGCAAGAGTCTTCAGGGACAGGAGCAACTGACCTTCCCATGAGAAACACCTGATTCCTTATGAACGCTTCCCAAATTCCACCGATCCCAACTTCTGTAGAGAGTTGATGAAAAGGACTCACTTCCAGGGTTGAATTTTGCAACCAGAGTGGCCAAATGTTGTAGTGGCTGTTGGCTTTGCCTCCGTTTTGGCCTGCCTGAGAGAGAGCATTAAAAACTCACTTATCTGTTGATCTGGCTCTCAGCTGCAGGACGCCTTCTGCTACCAGGCTCATAATGGCAGCTTTGAAGTCCAGCACAAGTGTGAATTTATTGTTTTGTAAAGACCAGATTCCTGAACAGGTCATAAATTACCTTGTTAGACAAAGGCTTCTGGGGAAAAGTAATGTGTTGAAATCCTTCAGTGGGTGATTATCCTAACACATTGCTGGCAGAGCAAATAGCTGGCACACAGACACCAAAATCTAACAGCTGCCAAACTCTGGAGCAGTGCAGCCAGGCTAGGCTTTGAAATCTTAGTTAAACATTTCTCCTAGGTGAGAAAGAGAATAGCATTAAAAAAAAAAAAAAAAAAAAGCTGGCCTCCCGTTCCTGATCTTGTTTAGGAGAATTCTGCTTTTAGAATCCATTGAAATATAGCTCATTAAAAAAAATTAATATAAAAAAATAAAGAGGTGTAGCTAATTACCATTTTATGGATTTTGGTGGCGTAATTCTCTTTGGTTGCAAGAAGGTTCCTTCTCACTGTGGACTCAGCATCTTTTCTGGGCTCACACCTTTCCTACCTGTCTAGGTGACCTTTCCAAGAGTTACAACTGACACAATTAGCTCTTTGACACTAAGCACTGATTAGTCATTAGCTGATGATACTTGGAGCCCATCTTTTCTCTTCAGACCTGGTATGAAATATCAGCCTCTGTTATGAATTGTCTTCCTCTCTTCTCTCCTTTAATAAGTTTATGCTATCTACCAGTAAATGAAGGGAACTGAATAGAATCAACAATGCCACCTGAAAATAAAATCGTGTCAAAACCTGAACTGTAATGTTTCTTATATAACAATATTTTAAAAGTGCGGTTAGAAAAGTGGTACATGCTCATCACACAGAATTTAGAAAACACAGAAGCTGCAAACAAGGAAAGTAAACACTCTCCAAGCGTTCATCAACCAAGAGTTTACATTTTGGCTTAACAAATGGGCTTATACTAGAACACATTGGTTTGTGACTTGCATTTCCACACAGCTAAATGTCACAGACATTTGTTTGTGTCATTAAGAATTCATCTACAGTATCTTTTTCAACATTGGCAAGGTAGACATATTCCTAAGTTTGTTGGTCAGAAGAAAGTGCCAGGTATTTCTATAGTACTTACTTGCTTAAACATTGTGGAGGATAATTATCTCCCTCTCTGTGGGTAAAGGGCATAATCCATTCATTCAACAAATCTTTATTGAGCACCTACCCCTGCCAAACTCTGTTCAAGGTGCTAGAGATACAGCCCAAATGAGACAGATGTCTCTGTCCTCACAGAGCTTTGTGAGCGTATAAGAGCTTACTTCTAAAAAAAATGGCGAACTGCCTTTTAATACTGAAGACACTGGTTGTATACACCAAATTCTAATCAAATTAAAGCCACTGATGTCATAGAAAATCCTCAGGAATTAATGTTAATTACCAAATAATTCTGGGTCTGTTTTGTATTTTTTTTTTCCTTTTTGTCTCATATGCTCCATCTAGCACAGGACCTGGACCATAGTAAGTGCTTAGCAAATATTGGTTGGATGAATGGTTGGTGAATAGGCATGTCAGATGTAACTGAAGTTGGTTTGCTTATCAAAAATTGGGTCATCTTCCTGGAATTCAGGAAGGAAAGTCAAACCTAAATGCCATGGTAGCTCTTCTCTTCTGGGATAATTGTGCAGACGGGAAAGGATGAGCTGAATCAGACAGCATTGTCAGGAGTCCCTTCCAAGCCTGTTTTCTCCTTGTAGGTAGAAAGCGCTGTGTTCAAGTTCAAGACACATTCATATCATGACACTGAATACACCCTCCGGAAAAGAAGGGGCCAGGTCAGCTCCATGCTGTTCAGACAAGTGCATTGGTTTATTAATCTCCGCAGCAAAAGAAACAGCTCTTTGCAGAGAACTGTGGGCTTTGAGGAATACATTAAAGTCTGTCCTGTCCCAGAGCAAGACATGATGTATGTGGTATTCAGAGACTCAGAAAGTGGAAAAAGCTGAGATTAGATCAATTTTTTTCACCTATTTGATTTGTGTCTGATGCCTTCATCTTGACAGATAATTAGCAGGTCACATAGAGTACCTGGAAGGCACTGAAATATTACAACGTATGGGTACCTGGCTCTGGATGGTATATGTTAAGAGTCATCCTGAGGTTGGCTTGCTAGATATCTGACACTTGCGGAAAAATGATCATAGAAAATGTTTGAATTTACTTTAAGGCAGGACCTAATAAACACGTGTGCATTATGGGAACTGAAGCAGCAAATGTGTTATTTTTGCTAAGGACTAGAAAACTCTTTGAGAACAGAATGGGATGAGAGGGAGGGTTTGCTGAATTAGAAAGAGTGAAGTAAAATATATAAATATCAGTAAAGAAATGTTAATGAAATAGAGCTGGTTTCTGCAGGGAAGGGGGTTTTGACCTCCAGAAGGGATGTTAAGAGAAGCAGCTCGATAGTCAAGTTTTCCTTCACAGAAGAGAGGGACCCAGTGCGGGTTCATTTCTCCGTTCTGTGTCAGCTCTCTTCCTGACTCCTGTGCAGTGCTGGGCAGTGATCATCAGCTTCTCTGGAGAAATGGGAGCATTACAGCCAGTGAGTCACAGGACTGGAATTCAGGCCTATGGGTTTGTGTTCCAAACCCTTTGCTCCTGACTCAGCGGCCAGAAGGCAGACTCTGGCAGCACAGGCCCAGGTTTCAGCATGGGGCTTTGCCAGTTCATACCCCTGTTACTTGGGCAACTTATTTTTCAGTTAGATAGAAAAAACTTCAAAGGAAAAGTTCTCTTCTGAGTAGAAACTTGGAGATTATGATTAGGAAAGATTTTCTTCAGATCAAGTCAGCTTGAGAACCTCTGTTTCCGTGTTTAAGCTTGTGGGACTGCATATGACTCTAGGCTCCTTGTACCTTTCCATTCGGCTATTTCACAGACATCTCAAACTCACCATGAGAATTTGTGAAAACGTTTCCCAGGCACTTCATAAATCCAGCTGAAACTGTCAGTAGCATCCACCGCCATCCCCGTATTCCGTTAGACTGCAAGTTCCAAGAGGGGAGTAACTATGTTGGCTTCACTCGTCAGCACAGGCTCAGTGCTGGCAGAATGCCCAGCACACCACGGACACCAGAGTTCGCCTCTTCTGTCCTTCTAGCTCTAGTTTGTCCCTTTTCCAGGACCTCCACACAGTATCAGCAGAAGAGAATACCAATCTGATGTTTTACCTACTTAAATATCTTAAATGCTCCCCACTGCAGGGAGAAAAATGCAGAGGGGCCTTCCTGATGTGACCTCTGCCAAGATTTCTGCCCATGTCTCTTTTGCTCCCTAGGCCCTACTGAGCCCCAGCTAGATAGAAATATCCCAGTGTTTCCAGGCTTGCCACGCCTTCTGTGCCTCCCTGTACTTCTGTTTCAGGTTGGAGATAGACCCATGAGAAGCATAAGACACCCAGCCCACCCCCTAGAACCAGCTGCCCCCCCCACCCCCGCGCCGCCAGGCAAAATCTGTAGATTTCCTAGTGCTGGTTAGCATGAAATTCATGCTACTAAAGATCAGGTTATATAACCTCCCAAAATTTGCTAGTTTAGTGTAAGGATTGTTTTGAGCTGAAAGCAGTGAACTCTCTGCCTTCCTTTCTGTCTAAAAGCTGGATATGAATCTCCTTTTTAAAAGTGACATGAATTTCATTTGTAAAGATGTTCCTCTCTCCTGTGCCAGGAGGCGAACAACTCTTAGCTACATAACGACCTTATTAAGCAACACTTGTTTGCCATACTTTTCACAGTAGCCCTCCCATAACCCACCAAGCCATTTTTTCTTTGTCTAGCCCCTTCCCACATTACTGAGTTCTCCCACATGTATGCACATTGCACCTATAAACAAACTCTGGGATTTTTTTATTCTGTTAATCTGTCTTCTGTCAGTTAAATTTATAAGCCCCAACTAGTGAACATAAAACTGTAGAGAAAACATGGGATTTTCCCCGTATGTATTTTTCAGAGGAGGAATTACACAGATTAGTCCCAGTATTCCATTACAAAGCTGTTGCTCGGAAATGTATTTTCAAGAGGGAAATAATTCATTTTTTGAGTACCTCTTTTAAGATCACCTTTAAGATAAGGAAAGCTTTCACTTCTAGAAAAGACACTGCATACAACTGATGAGCAGGAGTCACCATGCTGAAACATCCTTCCTTTGTCTGTAGGAAGCTCATATTCTGCTGTCTTCACTTCTGTCTATCTGGGGACAGAAACAATTCTGGAACCAGATGAAGTTTTGTCCCCCACAAAAGGGGCACAGGCTGGGGTGACTGGGAGAGATTCTTCAGGAAGCTTCTGGAGAAGAGTTGGAGAACACCAGAAGGAAGAGTGAGTGTTGACGAGGGGAAGAGTGACCTCTACTCAAACCTTAGGCTTCTGCCCTGTAATCTACCTCAGGACATGAGTTCAAGTCCATGAATATTCTTGGGGAACACCCAGGGCTACAGAATTTGTTTCCCATGACGCTGGAACATCTGCTTTCCAATTTCTGGTCGGCCCTTACCCCCAACAGAAGAAAAAAGTGGCCGGGCGCGGTGGCTCAAGCCTGTAATCCCAGCACTTTGGGAGGCCGAGGCAGGTGGATCACGAGGTCGAGAGATCGAGACCATCCCGGTCCACATGGTGAAACCCCGTCTCTACTAAAAATACAAAAAATTAGCTGGGCGTGGTGGCACGTGCCTGTAATCCCAGCTACTCAGGAGGCTGAGGCAAGAGAATTGCTTGAACCCAGGAGGCGGAGGTTGCGGTGAGCCGAGATCGCGCCATTGCACTCCAGCCTGGGTAACAAGAGCGAAACTCCGTCTCAAAAAAAAAAAAAAAAAAAAAAAAAAAAAGAAAAAAGTAATGCTTTCCCTCCCCATTCCAACCTCCTTTTCTTCTCCTCTCCTCCCTGCTTCATTCAAGACTGTGTTGCTAGTTCACTAAATGCATTGCTGAGCTTTCAGGTGGACAGACTTGTATTCTTTTTCTCCTACAGATAGGTTGTCTCTGGTCATTGCATTTCTACACATTGTCTGGCCAGTACCATGAGACCATTATGTTATCCCTGTTTCACATGAGGGATCTTTTTCCTAAATTCTAGGAAGTAGACTTTTGTGGGTATGCGGATATAGGGAAAAGCTGAGTCCCCAAAGAAGCTAGGTTATTAACCCAGTTGATGGGTTCTTGAGGAATTTTAGACTCATCCATCATCACAAAAGTATATATTTTTACACATCCTGAGTGAATTGGTCCTGTCTGTATGTTCCTACCCTTGAAAGTTAATTTTGAATCTTCTGGTTCCTCAGTGTGGTTCATAACCCTTTCCTGTGATTGGCGCTTCATCTCACTTGTTCCCCCTTGGGCCGCTGGATGTCAGTGAGAAAAGTCTAACGATGACTCCTCCTTTGACGATGCAAGTCCCTGTGGGTATCTAGCAGGTAGAGAGAGTAGCGGCGGCACCACTGTTCAGTCAATATTTCCTTTTGAAGGTGTGGAAGCCCTGATCATCAGCCTGCCTTTGCTTGACAAATGCTGAAGATAATGAAAGTGAAGGTGTGGGGTGGAACAAGCAAGACAGTCCGGGCACGTCTCTCATCACCACCTGTTTGGTGATTTCATGTTTATTCCTCTCCTTTGAAGGGCTGGCAGGCTGTGTGATATGGGCTCGGGCCACCAAATACCCAAATCCTGGAGCAAAGCGAGGCTGGAAGACAGATGAAGGGAATGCTTTGAAACAATATTGCTTTCTCTAATTAGTGCAGACTGAGAGCCCCCTGAGGAGCTTCAGGTGACCTCAGCCTTGCAAGGCTCAGGTATTTCTCAGAAGTGGCAGGGGCTGGAAACCTATTCACTTTGCACTGTTTGGTCTGGGAATCTTGAAAGAATCTGTTTTCTTTCTGTCCATGATGCTTCTGGGTGTGTATGTGGTGGGCTGGGGATGGAATGGAAGATTTCTCGGAGATAGATAGTCATTTTCATTGTTCTTTTTGTTCTGATCTGTTATATGCACCGAAAATATAGTGGTTCTTTTAAACCACCGGACTGACAGCTTGGCAGAGTCAGATGAATCAGATCCTAGTTGGACTCTACTACTCCCTGACCACAATAACTCAAGAAAATCTCTTGAACTTTCTGAGCTGATTTCCTCATTCGGATAATGGAGCAAATAATATCTGCCCTTTCCACTTTTCAAGAGGGGTTTGAAGGAGGTTTGTGGACAAAAAAGTACTTTGGGAATGTAAGAACCTCTTGGACAAGACGTTTTCAAAAAAGAGCTATGATTACTGAAATATTTTCAGTGTATTTTATTTTCTCATGGTAGATCAAGGATGTGTCTTTAGATATTTTAAATCTTCCCAGATTCTTACCTTTGAAAATACAGGACAGTAAGATCTGAGGCTTCTTTATGTCTGCATGGTAACAAAATAATACACACTGGCCCTCTGTATTGATTAGAAATGCAACTTCCTTGAAAGTCTGTTCTTGCTGAGTATTCATAGCTCAAATGCTTCCCAATCTGGTTAGATAAAAAATTTAGTATGACCTTCTTTTTTGTTGTTTATTGGACAATATGTTTCATGCCTCATTTGCCCTCAAATTCACATTTTTATTCATCAGAGTATTTGCTCTGCCTCTGTGTGTGTGTGTGTGCGCGCGCGCCTGTGTGCAGTCACTGCACAGCCAAAGAAAAACCTTTGCACATTAAACACTGGCCACGTGATAGGGTATTTATTTTTTATTTTGCCAGGCTTCATGATTTCTATACAAAGGAAAAACAATTACGAATTGTGCTTCAAATGAGCAGCCTCTGACATGCCTAAGACGGTGAGGGTCAGTTTCTATTCCATGCAAAGCTTCTAATTACATGCAGTCTGAATCCAGGCAGCCGTCTCTGACCTGGAGTCTCATACCGGCTATCGGGCACGCTGATGGGTGCCGTCCGCCAGTGCCCATCTTTCATGTGAGTCAGTAATTCTGTCATGCCCTCCCAGCAGGCAAGGCAGCTGGAGTGAGGCTGGTTTCCTTGCAATTAATGAACAGCAATAGCACATAATTATGAAATTCTTAAGGAGGCCTCCCCTTTTAGCAAAAGGAGAGTTTGTCTTCTCTCCCTTCTCTTGCTAGTTCCTATACCTAAGTCACAACTTGTCAGGTTTAGGGATTTTATAATATTTATTGAGTCATCTACATTGACTTTTTGTTTCACTTATTATTATTATTATTATTATTGTTATTATTGTTATTTTGAGATGGAGTCTGGAGTCTCGCTTTAATCACTGGGCTGGGGTGCAGTGGCCTGATCCCAGCTCACTGCAACTTCTGTTTTCCGGTTTCAAGCAATTCTCCTGCCTCAGCCTCCCAAGTAGCTGGGACTACAGGCATGCACCACCATAACCAGCTAATTTTTTTTGTATTTTTAGTAGAGACAGGGTTTCACCATTTTGGCCAGGATGGTCTTAATCTCTTGACCTCGTGATCTGCCCATCTCAGCCTCCCAAAGTGCTGGGATTACAGGCATGAACCACTGCGCCTGGCCTTTATTTTTATTTTTAAGGCAGAGTCTTGCTCTGTCACCCAGGCTGAAGTACAGTGGCACGATCACGGCTTACTGCAACCTCTGCCTCCCAGGTTCAAGTGAGCCTCCCACCTGAGCCTCCTGAGTAATTGGGGTACAGGTATGTACCACCATGCCCAGCTAATGTTTGAATTTTTTGTAGAGATGGGGTTTTGTCACATTGCACAGGCTGGTCTTGAACTCTAGAGCTCAAATGATCTTCCTGCTTTAGCCTCCCAAAGTGTTGGGATTACAGGCATGAGCCACCATGCGTGGCTGACTACTTATTGGTAAGCTGTCATGAACTTACCTTAAAATTTTAACCTCAGGAGCAGATGGTTAATTAAGTTAATGACACTTCTCATCTTATTTTTTCCTTTGCTCCTCACTTCTGTTCCCTTGCATGCCCTGACTGGTAACCATTTCAGTGTGTTTACTGTAAACCGTTTGTGTGTGTGTGTGTGTGTGTGTGTGTGTGTGTGTGTGAGAGAGAGAGAGAGAGAGAGAGAGAGAGAGAGAGAGAGAGACTGAGACTGTGTTCTTGTAAATGGCCATGAGCTTTCATCATTGATTTTTCCTCTGTACCAACTCTCAGGAGATTTCAGTTCACCTTGGATGTGTTTTTGTTTCATGGCAAGTGAATCACATGTGTATACACTGGAGCCTACCATTTTCACCTGGAAATGTGGCTGGAGTTACTAGAAATTCTGTCTCAGTGAGTCTTCTTACTCATCTCTTCTGTGACCTCACCCCCCTGATAGAGCGTACGAACCTTAAGCATGGGAAAGAAAGCGTTTTCTGTGACTATCCAGTCATTGAGGAGGAGGAAACTGATGTGTAGAGGAAACAGGGGCATGGGGGAACTGAATGGGACTGGAAATACAGCCACCTGGGTCAGTTACTAGGCATGAGCCCTTGAGCGATTTTTATAAGCCCCTCAAAGCCCTGGTTTTCTCCCCTGTAAAATGGACTTAGTACCTGCATCATAGGATTGAGTTGCAGTTAAATGAAATAATGTATTGTCTGGCAACAAGCTCAGTGCCCAGCATATACATGGTGCTCAATAGGTGTTGGTTGAATCGGGCGTCTTTGTGGAGCGGTTTGAAATTTCCTGCTGAGTTTACGTACAAGGGAAGAGCCTTTTACATAAAAGGACAGCAAAATTCAGGTGTGAGTTGCTGCTAAGGGCTTATGATATTTTGTGTCAAGAAGAAGGTGGAGATGCAGGAACAATGGACCTTCTTAGAGCTGCTTAGCAGAGGCAGTTGTGAAGGAGAACATGGGCAACCCTGAGATATCTACATTTATCTATTTTTTTAAAAAAAACATGTTGTAACTGCAGAAGCAGTGACTATGAACTGAGAGATGGGAGCTTGAATGTAAGACTCAACTATGGGCCTTGGTTTCCTCATCAGGGATTGGCATTTCTCACGGAGGCCATGCGATTCTTCACTGCATGGGACAGATCCAGGACAACAGAACAACAACAGTTCAGCCATTGTCACAACAGCCTCTCTCCCCATTCCACGTGTCCCTGGGGGTGAGCTCGTGGATCTCTAAGTTTTCTTCCAGTGCTTTCTTTCAAGGAGTAAACTGTGGTTTACTCATCATGTTGGTAGTGATAAATCATCATTTCGTTTTACTTCCAAATTATCTTTGAGAGAGAGGGCAGATTCACTGAAAGAAAATATAGGCTGATATAACAGAGACTAGGGAAGACTGAATTCTCTTTGGGAGCCCAGCTTTATTCTCTGCGTTTGAGACAAAACCACCCCACCTCATGCAGTTCTCACTCAAAGGACTGAACTTTGATGACATTTACTAAGGCAGAAATACAGACCTTCACTTTGGCTGTGTGTTCAATATATTTTTTAAAAGACGATTGTTTCTGTGGTTACCAGGAGCCAAATATGACAACTTTTTGGATGACAGACAGTACAGGCTAGGTGCCATGGCTCACACCTGTAATCCCAGCACTTTGGGAGGCCAGAGTGGCTGGATCACCTGAGGTCAGGAGTGGCCAGCCTGGCCAACATGGTAAAACCCTGTCTCTACTAAAAATGCAAAATTATCCAGGTGTGGTAGTGCATGCCTGTAATCCCAGCTACTTGGGAGGATCGCTTGAACCTGGCAGGCGGAGCTTGCAGGGAGCTGAGATCGCGCCGTTGCACCCTAGCCTGGGCAACAAGAGCGAAACTCTGTCTCAAAAACAAACAGAAAAAACCAGAAAGCACAGGTATCTAAGTGTCGATTGCCCAAATGTATATATAGCGTTATATATATCATATCTGTTATATCATGTTTCCTATATATCGTACAGAGAAAGTTGACTTCTATATGACATGGAAAGTGGGCACAATCTTATCTCTCTACCTCCAAGTCAGTCTTAGCACACCTCGATGATGATGGTTTCTCAGGCTCAGTAATCTCCCCAGACTTACTAGGGTGGGTGGGAGTTTCCTTGTATATACTCTGCAACAAGAAAAGGTAACGGAATCAGGCGGTTTACCATCTCCTAGAAACGTTTTCCTCATTGCTTTGCCAGATCAAATGCAAAATAAAGTTGTTAAATTGAACTAGAACAGATCCTCACGATTGTCACAGGCTGTAATATGTATCTTCAGCTTTGGACGAAAGGAAGGCCATCTCTTCAGCTGCTAATTGGGTTAGTGCTAGAGGGACACTGAGCAGAAGCTTTTGACGTTGGAGAACTAGAGCAGACGCTTTCAGCACGTTAAAATCTGATTCTGGATTTATATTTATATAGGCAAATACTCTTTTTCTTCTTCTTCTAACATTGTTCTCTATTTGTATAGCTGCATCGTGCTTTGGACACAATCACTGTGATTACCAATGTTTATTTCAAATTAGGAAATATTTATTTTGCTGTGAATTCATTTCCCCCCTATTTTCAGATGCGGTCAAGTCAAATGTCTTCTTGGTGAAAAAGAACCAGGAAGGGAGTTTAATCCAATAGCTCTTACTCATTTGAGTAAGACTATGTCTTCTGTCACTGCTTCAAAAGGGAAAGTTGCCACTTGCTAGGATCTGTATCTCCAGGTCTAGAGTGACCCTTTCTCCCTGCTCCATCTTTCACATAGGGCAAGGAGGACAGTGATCAGTTGAACCTCAGAATCTCAGAAACTCCATCAGTAAGAAAACCCTAAGAAGGCTTCTCCTTCTAGTTTGTTTATTCTGATGAAAGAGTTTCAAGAAAGGTCTTTTCCCTGCAATGGGAACATCCTGGCTTCCTGCTGCCTTTCCAGGATCAGATCGCACTTTAGGTCTCATCTACTGGAGTGACATGTTAGGTTGAAATATTCACCGCGCAGCTTTTGGATGGCTTTTTAATCACCTCTGGCTCTACATCTTGAAAAATGGGAAAACAAGGAACTTCTTTTCAACTTGGCTGTTTATATCCTTGCCAAATTATGATGTGTCTGCTTCTAGCTTTCACTAACAGCAGGTCTTGATGTAAAATGTCCACAGACAGCCTGGGGCATGAGAATGGCCTCTCCCGATTCTGACTAGGGCTTCCCCGAGGCCCTCTGTGTCCTCTCTGGGACCTGGGCACAGGGTTCCCTTCACGCTTCTTTCCTTTGGGGGAATGGTTAGGTATGTTATTTTATCAATTTGGGTTTCTAGCCTAAGGTTGTTAAGCTGCAGGTGTTGATCATAGGAGTAATTACACAGTGCTGCATACCCCGAAATGATTTATAACCTGAGATCCACAGCAAAAAAAAAAAAAAAAAAAAAAAAAAAATTCTCACTTGTCAGATCTCCTTCCCTCGACCTGCCCCAAATGTTCTGATGATAATTAATCCACTTCTGAACACCTCAACTGCCATACCTGCCATGAGATCTCTCCTCCTGCCCGTGCTGGAAGATACGTCTATAGATCTACACGCAGAACGGGCTCCAGGTACTCAATCCACACAAAGCGCCATCCCGCCCTTCTCAGCTCACATTTTGTAACGCTCAGTCTGAAATGACCTTTAAAAAGCCAGATAATATTTTATTTACCTTTTTTCTCCCATTTACTGTTAAATGTTAATGAAGGTAAGAGATTCAAATTCCTGCTTATAAAACATTTTAATTGACTCAAGTGTGACCATAACTGTAAATTGGCTACTTGGTACGAACGACCTTAGAGCTTCCCTGCCCCCAACTCCATGGCCTGTGCAAATGTGGAAGTTGGGAGTGAACATCTTTGTTCTTCCCGGGCTTCCTGTACAGCCGGCTGGTCTTCAGCTCCAGCACAGGCAACCAAAGGTGACTTTGGATCCCTCACCTCAACAGAATTAACTGCCCCTTCACTCCTCCCGCAAGCCTCTCTTTCTTGAAATCCTTCGACTCCATGGCCTCCTCCAGGAAACACCCCCACCCCGCCATCCATCTCTACTTCCCTCTCATACTGCTCCAAATGCCCACTGCCTTTTGATATTTTCCTTGTGATACTTCTCTCTCTGCCTTCTGTTAGAGTAACTTGTGTGGCTGTGTTATCTCTTTTCTCAGATGACTAACCCTAGGCATACCTAGTGGTCAATAAATATCGGTTAAATTGAATTAGCTGATTTGAGTAAGAGGAAGAAAAAGTGATTTCATTGGTCTATGCCGTATCAATTCTCTAGGGCATTCTTTTTTTTTTTTTTTTTCTTGAGATGGAGTCTTGCTCTGTCGTCTATGCTAAAGTGCAGTGGTGCAATCTTGGCTCATTGCAACCTCCACCTCCTGGGTTCAAGTTATTCTCCAGCCTCAGCTTCCTCAGTAGCTGGGATTACAAGAGCATACCACCACACCCGCCTAATCTTTGAATTTTTAGTAGATATGGGGTTTCACCATTATTAGCCAGGCTGGTTTCAAACTCCTGACCTCAGGTGATCCCCCCGCCTCAGCCTCCCAAAGTGCTGGGATTACAGGCGTGAGCCACCATGCCCAACTCTCTAAGGCAGTCTTAAAAACATGTATTAAATGCTCTTTGGCTGGCTTCCTTAGGCCAGGTCACTCAGAATTCACAACTTGTAGTAACTTGGTGCTTTAGAGAGAAAGTTTTAAAAAAGAATGGTGTAATCGATACCTCTATCACATAATTTTTATAAAGCGGGGTAGACCGCTCTACAGTTTTTATGTAGGATGAGATTAGGTGGCTAGAGAAAATGACTGAACCATGGTATTTTTCTCTTGCTGAAGCTCCGGTGGACCATGGGCCATAGTTGGTTGGGTCTAGGCGCCTCAGAGCTGCTGGGTTTAGATGGTGGATGGGCCTGCTTCTAGAGAACAGCATCTATTGCCGGTGAGCTATGGGTACCTGGTGGAAAAGGTGGCTTCTGTCGAAGACCATATCTGAAAAGAGGAAGAATAGAAGTTAAGACACTAGCCAGTTAGTTGCTGTGAGATCTTGAGGAAGTTATTTTACCTGTGTGTTACTCAGTTTCCTCCACTGCAAAATGGGGATAATAACTGCAGTACCTATTTCATAAAGCTATTTTGACAGTTCAGTGTTTTAAGTGCAAAGGACTTAAGTGAAAAGTTCTTGGGGCCTGGTATGGTGACTTATGCCTATAATCCCAGCACCGTGGGAGGCTGAGGTGGGCAGATTGCTGGAGGTCAGGAGATTGAGACACCAGCCTGGCCAACGTAGTGAAACCTCATCTCTTCTAAAAATACAAAACAATTAGCCAGACATAGAGCTTGTACCTGTAGTCCCAGCTACTTGGGAGGCTGAGGGAGGAGGATCGCTTGAACCCCGGAAGCAGAGGTGGCAGTGAGCCAAGATCACACAACTGTACTCCAGCCTGGGCAACAAGAGTGATACTTCATCTAAAACAAGCAAACCAACAACAACAAAAAAAACCTGATTTAAAAAAAAGTTCTTGGACTCATGCCTGACACACAGTGAATACTCAGTAAATATTACCTTTTATTACCTTTTGTATTTTGGAAGCAGAAAAAAAGCAAGGTAAAAAAGTGAAATACTTTTGCTCCTTTTCATTAGAAAGGCCTTGGACTTTAGAAAAGGAATTCCCTGATTATATCTAACTAGCTCCCTTTGCCTCACTCATAGTTGCTCTCTGGGAATCTTTTCACTCTAGGCCCGTTTCAAGAAGCACCTCTTCTAGGAAGTCTTCCATGATGCCCGACCGCTCCTCTTCCTCCTCTACATTTCTGCAGCATGTTCATACCCACCATGGGATACTTCTGAATGTGGCCAACAGCTGCTTTCCCGTTTCTGGGAGTCTCTTTCCAGTCACCTAAGTCAATGGATCTCAACTACCTTCCTGTGGAATATATCCATCCTTGAGCTAAACAAAGATGTTTTGCTGCTGAGATTAAATAACGGCATTGAGTTCTCCATTTACATAAAATAGAAATTAATGGATGGTTTTCCCCATTATACATGCTCCTCCCATAAATTCTGCCTCTTCTCTCAGGACCTTCCTCCACTTAATTATCTATAACTCCAGCCCTTAACCATGGCTCAGTTGGGGAGCATTAACAAATACTATTGCTTGGGTTCCACCCCTAGCCAGTTAAAATAGAAATTTTGGATGTGGGGCCTGGCCACTGTAGATTTTTAAAGTTCTTCTGGGTGATTCTAATGTTCAGCGCAGGGATGAGAGCCCCCAGCTCAGCAATGATCTTGTCTAAGGGAAAGCGAATAAACAACGCGCAAACGTATGTTAAATATATTAGTGGGACGTTTTGAAAATAGACAATCAGGCTTAGCTTCATAGTTTAATTAAAATATACTAGTGGCTATACATTTACAGAGAAAACATCTAGCAGTCCTGCCTTGGGCTGTGTTGTCCTATGGTTATTTTATTTCGAGCTGTGTTGTGTCACAGCATGCTCTAATGTTCTACCTCCTGAAACGGCCCGGCCTAAGCAACCATGTCTTCCGGTCAACACTGAAGCCGGCAAAGATTTGGAAATCATAGGCCGCTGTTAGTGTGGTGTCGATACTTTTGTTCTCTTTCTGTAGCTATAGATGTCTTCACTTACACAGCTGGAGTTTATCAGTGTAGCCTGTTGGCCACAAGAGGGACAAGGAGAAACAGTGTGAATGGCTTTGCACAAACACCAGAAAAAAGTAGAAAGCACACTCTCCCCGCAGGATGGGAGAGCACCATCATCTTTATACTGGATAAACAAGCTGTCGGCCCTGTCATCTTTGTCTCAAGTGATTCTGCAGACCATACTCTTACATACAAAGAAATTGAGAGGTCAAGGCTATCCGGAGAGCTGGAGATTCATCCACATCCTAAAACCCTGAACTGCTGCTCAAATAGCCTGCTGTTCTCATCCATGCCACTGAACGACGCACAATGAAAGCATCTTCATGGATTTCCATGCGATGACTTGGGTTCAGAAGAGACATGCAAAGCAATTTGCTTATTGCAATAACGATAAAGAACACACTGTAATGATTTTTTTTAGGAATTTAAGGGAAATGTTACACCTTTTCTCATACCTCTAGAAAAATTGTGCGAATTTTCAGTTCACAGTCCATTTGATATTTTGCACCTTTTGATAGACAAGTATGTCGTTGTGGCCTCACAGTTATTTCTTACGAGAGAAATTTCTTCTGCCCATCAGCCAGCGTTCGGCTGTTCTTGCTGCAAGGATGACGGAGAGGTTCAATCAGGAGCCGGGCCTGATTGTTAACCTAAACCCATCGAAGGCGTCTACTTAGCCTTTTCATAATGTGCCCGTTCACTTTGCTGACCCAGGCTCAAAAACCTCTTTTCCCATTTTTGAACATGATGAAGAAGTTTGCAATGGATTTGATTCTGGACGCTGGTCAGTGAACGTCACGGCTAGCAGGGGGGCTGCGGCAGGCGGCCTCAGTGCAAGCCTCGTCATCACTTGCTGGTGTGTTTCTCTGTGCTGGCTCTTCATGGCCCCTACAATGCTTCCATGCCTCTGTGAGAGAGAACCACCCTCCGTGAGTCAAGGCAACAAGGCCTGGGAGCGCTTTTGTGTGGTTTCATCTGCCTTTAGTCTCCCCCTTACTACCTGGAGCTTAAACATGACAGGAACAACCCAATAAAATTAGCTTCATGGGATGAGACAGGAAGAAAAATGTCAAGAAGTCAGCTCCTCTCCCCACCCTCTTCTCAATCTATGTGAACACACCCTGGCTTCAGGAGTTTGTAGCCCACTAGACAAAATGCTCTCGGGGTCCGATTGGTTTAAGAAAGAGACCAAACTCTTGCGAACGAAAGAAGACAAACCTGCCCACTGAAAAGTATGTGACTTGGGCTCTTTAAAGGCTTGTGCTCGGCCAGGGGAACAGTGCTTCCTGGATTCACTGCGCGGATTGTGTTCCCCCTCACCTCCTGTCTACACAGCTCTCAGAGCCTGTGTAACCAAGTGTTTATTGTCGGCAGAAACCTAAGGGATGTACAATCAGCTAGTGCCTTGCTAGGAAAACATTTGACAGGTTTGGTAAGATGACTCTGGGAAGTGACTTTGAGGAGCAATATACCTGAGGTTAACGCTTTCTGGACCTTAGAGGTTTTTTTCCAAAGGGTTTTTGCCTTCAAATACGGAAAACAAGCTCTTTGTGGTGAGTGTGCTTTTCCTAGCACAAAGACTGAATTTGTAAACATCTGTTTATGAAAAAGTTGCATTTCTCAACATCGTGGCCTGATCTTCTAAACCAATACATAAATGGATCTTTAGGGCACATGGAAATCTTTTGCATTTGAATATAAAAATCTATTGAGGGATAGAGAAGGGAGAGAAAGAAATGGGTAAATAAATACAAAAACTCTTAAGAGCTTCTGGGCTGGTTTCAAGAATGCCCCACAAAACAGGTTTTCATGGTTGTATGGGGTGATGTGATCCTATTCAACTTTCTTTCCTTTCTTTAGAATTTCTGAAGAACCTGTTGAAAATGGCTTTCAGGGGCTGTTCCTAAAATAGATTTTAGAAATGAAAAAAATGAGAGAATGCACATACAATCTGAGACAAACGAGCAGCTCTGATACTGAAGCGGAGATTGTGAGATGACTGCTGTGCCTTGCAAGAAATGAATATTCAGGATGCCCCTGCTGGGTGCCTTTTCCTATTTGAACCAAATACTGGTTGGGCCACGATTCACTTGTTACCAAATTAAACATTCTTTGCACACGGTAGAGCAACTTTACGAAGCTGGATTTTGAAGTGCAAACATCTTTTCTGCTCTGGCCACAGAACCTGTCACAATCTTCATTGGGAACTGAATTAAGTTTAAAATATCATCAGAGGGTGTTGATCTCTCCTGGGTCTGGAGCTGTCCTCTGTACATCCGGCATTTTTCTGTTCACACTGCGTATCACTTAGCAACGAGCCTGAAAGGCCCTATATGCATTGATTGCACACCATTGTCTTTAAGGGGTGGAAGTGTTAACTGAATAAACCCCCCGGGTGACCAGACGGTCATTCCTCTCATGTTGATCATCTGTTTACATCAAAATATTGTTTATTCCATTCTCTGATCTCCTGATTTTTACATCTCTGACTGAAAGAAGAAAGTTAATTCCCTACTTGGTGGAGAACCCCAGTTTCCTTCCCTGACATGGTGTGATGAGAACAGTTTTGTCCCGAGTTCTCCTGATGAAACATTAGATGCGTTTGACAGTTAACTGCGGATGATAATGCCAACCTTCTTCTGTGTTTTTCAGAGGATGGAGAAGTTACAAGGCTGCAATAGCCCCATCGAGAGAAAATATTCCCTTCCATCTGTGACTTGTTTTTGAAATAAATGGCAGAATGTGTTACATGGTTGTGAAGAGTTTAAAGCTTTAAAGTGGCTGGCGGGCTCTGACATCAACTGAATGAAAAGGAAATATGGCCTAACCAAGGGGTGTTTTCAGAATGAATGAAATTTCAAAGTGGAAATTCTTGCCTGAGAGGCAGGAGTAGAGCTCATTTCTGCATCAATAGCCATGGCTGAAGCAACAGACCGGACTGGTGGGTCAGACAGGCGTTTTACCTCACACCTCTCCCTTTGACAATGATCTGTTTCAGAGGGCTTCCATGCATGCAGCTTTTTCACAGACACCTCTGACAATGAGAGTATTTCCGCTAAGGGATTTTACATGTAGGCAAAGACCAGATCAGTGGGTTACATGCCCACCTTCATCGAACCATGTATGGGAGACAAAATCGAAATTCTGGGCTTGCTGCCCTGCAATGTCCTAGTTCTGAGAAATCTGTTTCGCTCCTTTGTCAGTTTATATCCTACTACACCGAGCCTTAAAAAGAAGAACTGCTTGTTAATGTCTTGAGAAGTATGCCCTAGTTAACAAGATAAAGCAATTCCAAAATCAACCTACTAATGATCTTACCGTGGTGTTGCTTTTGTCTGGTATAAGGGAACTGGTATTAAAATGATAGCGCCAAAAGATTTACTGATGAATTTTACGGTTTTATCTCTCCACATTCCTCTTCATCAAGTAGGAATGCTGTGTTAAAGAATCATACTCTAAGAATGTTTCCCCTTTGACAAAAGCCTTGGGCCTTTGCTCTGTGCTTTCATAAGAGGCAAACTGCAATCCCCAAGTTTTGAACATAATTTCCTATGAATGGGGAAGTGAGAATCACTGCAGGAAAAAATGGAGATCATTATTCTATGCAGGAAGTCCAAAGGGATGTTCATGTTTAACCGTGAGGAGATGCGAAGGTATCTTCATTTTTAGAATTAAAACTGTTTTAAACCAGCGAATAGTTTTCTTAAGCGACACTCGTCTCTTGCTGCGTCCCTTCCCCAAAAAACCTCTCCACAGTGTCTCTGCACGTGAATCGTGTGTGGTGTCATCTTGGCCTGGCTTAACAGCCAAGCGCATGCTCCTTCTATAAACATTTCACTGCTACAAGTTGGATTTTTCACAGCATTAACTTTAACTACATGGGTGTTTGTAATGGAATAAAACTTCAAATTGATGTTTTGCCGTATTGCTGGTTAAAGAAGTGGGCCTCAAATGGAGACAGATGTGCGCTTCACTTCATGGCAAAATCGTCATCGCCTAGGTCAAGTCTAAGTGGCAGGCGGCCGTAGCTTCACCAAGAAAGTCTTAAAGTAAAAATACACACCGACCAAACCCCTACTTTTCCACAAAATTCCTTAGCAATTTTTAACCACATATTTAAAATTTATTTTAAACAGGCACAAGCTTAAATCAGCTGAGTAGAAAATAGCAGGTTTCAACACAAACTTCTGCGCAGACCTCACTCTGGCGAAATTACTTTGTGTGGAACCCAGGAAGTTAGTTGAAAGAATTCGCTCACTGTCTTTTTCAAGGTATTGGCCACTTCCTTTACTGAAATGCATTGAAGGATGAAGTTACTAGCTCCTTCATCTTAGGAATCAAAGGCTTGCTTTATAAGAAGCAGATTATTTAATTGCGGTTTGTTCATCCCACGGATGACACAGTTATCCACTTTGAACTCAGTGGAGTGGGTGGAGTTTGTTTGTAAGAACCATCATTGCCCTTACCCGACTGCTCGATTTCAACAAGAGGTTTAGGCACAAACATCTCCTGAATTATCATGTGTTGTGCCCTGAAGGACCCGTTTTCTTTTGTCTCAGAATTTTATCCCATCTAGGTCTAACAATGTTGATCTTAAAATAATAAAAGAGAGAAGGCTGGAAGACTGGGCCCCTTTTGATAGTTAAATGTTATCTTCTTAGACTAATATTGCAGTTGCCACCCACTGACATAATTTGTTTCACAGTCACAGCTTGGCAGCATGAATCAAATGTTGACATTCTAATTTCATGCACACATGGGCGTTTGGCTGAGCAGGCTCGCAGCCTACAGACCATTCTCTCTGTACCTGTGTAAATCAGGCAGACAAGGCTTGCTCTCCGCAGCCTGCTGCAAAGTTGCTCACTTTTGTTGAGAGAACGTCCTGGCTGCTTCTCCTTCATGTGTTTGTGTGTTTATGCCCCCGACCTGGCAGAGTGTAATACAAATACTCTTTTATTCTTTCTGGAAAGGTGATTTATATTTATGTTTTCTTTTTTTTCCATCGCAGTTTTAACAGCTTTACTTAAGAACTCCACTAGCAGATGATTTTTTTCCCATTGCTTTCTGAATCAATCATAAATGTCTCTTTGAGAAAAGACTAGTGAAAATTAGGTAGCAGTAAGAAGAGACACACAAGTAGTTGCAAAGTAGAGAGGCTGGTTTACCTCTGTTATGGACTAGATGATGTGCCCCCAAATTCATAGGTAAGCCCTAACTCTCAATGTGGTGGTGTTGGGAGATAGGGCCTTGAAGGAGATAATTGAGGTTAAAGGAAATCATAAGCGTGGAGCCCTAAACCAATATGACTAGTGTCCTCGTAAGAAGATAAGAAGAGGAAGAGACTCCAGGGATGTGCACACCCCGAGAAAAGGCCGTGGGAGGATACAGCAAGAAGGTAGCTATCTGCAAGCCGAGGAGAGAGGCTTCAGGAGAAACCAAACCTGCTGACCCCTTGGTCTTGGACTTCCAGCCACCAGAACTGTGGGAAAATAAATGTCTGTAGTTCAACACCAAACAGTCTGTGCTATTTTGTTATGACAGCCCTAGCAGACTAATACAGCCTCCAAGTTAAGAGCCAAACTTCCTGTGAGTGCCCTGCCATTGACCAAGTGGCTTCTAGAACCACTTCGGCCCATGACTCCTCCACCAGACATTGTCAGTGCAAAGAGAGTTTTAGGGCCACGGCCATGTGGAACTTGAATGAAACCAGCAGAGCGTTGCAGGGCAGCCTCTGTTTGACCTTCTACAGGGAAGGATTAATGGCCAGCTCTTTGTGTTAGGAGAGGATGCTCTGGCCACATGCAGCCACACATGGGGGACTTTTGCTTCCCAGTTCCAGTGATAGGTTGGCCTACGCTGGTCTCAGGCTCACACTTGGTTCTCCTAGGTCACAAGTTAGCAGGGAGTAAGCAGGGGGTCAGGGTAGGGCCATTTTTGTTGGCTGGAGGGTAAACTAGAGCAATTGATTTGTACAGTTTTGGACCCACTAACTCTGTGGCACCCACTATCTAACTCTGTGGCACCAAGCGTCTTGGCTTTTTCCAGCTTTGATTTCACTGCCTCTCTGAGAATCAGTTTTTCCTACTAATGGAATGTTTTCAAAATGAGCTCAAACCCATGCTCAGTGGGAAATTCTTCCCTGAAATCATTTGTCACAGAATCATTTAGCCATCTAAGATATTCATTATCCTGCTCACAGGCTGTGAGTTTCATAGAAGAGCACAAACTGCTCTGTAGATTTTTGTTCCCCTTTAACAGCTGATATTCTAGAATCTATCCAACAAGGAAATATTGAAACTATACAGTACTTTCTACCAAAGAGCAAATTATGTAATCTGGAAAAGAGGTTCTGGAACTCAGCTTGAGTGCTGTCTTTGGGATTCATCTTTTACCTTCCTTGGGCTTTAGTGTCTTCATTTTTAGAGCAGGGGTTAATCTCTTTGGTCCCTTCTGGTTTAATGATCTGAGGATTCTTTTATTTTAAAAAATGAAGTATGTCACCAAAGCTCCTGAGAGCAAGAGAGTGAAAATCAGTGATTCAAATTCAGCTCAACTCAACAAAAACGTATTGTATACCTGCTGTGTGCCAGACGTGGTGCTTAGTGATGATGTGCAATAATGAATAAGATGTAATTCTCAACCTCTAAATTTTTTTTTTTTTTTTTTTGAGATAGAGTCTCACCCTGTTGCCCCGGCTGGAGTGTAGTGGCTCACTACAACCTCCACCTTCCGAGCTCAAGCGATTCTCCTGCCTCAGTCTCCTGAGTAGCTGGGACTACAGGCAAGCACCACCACGCCTGGCTAATTTTTGTAATTTTAGTAGAGATGGAGTTTCACCATGTTGGCCAGGCTGGTTTTGAACTCCTGACCCCAGGTGATCCACCCACCTTGGCCTCCCAAAGTGCTGGGATTACAGATGTGAGCCACTGTGCCTGGCCAACCTCTCAATATTAATAAAAAGGGAAAATTGACGTCAAACATCAGGAGCAGAAGAAAGTTTTTGACAACAGAGTTATGGTGCAATGCTCCATCTGTCTGTTTAAGGGCCAATGTTATTTACTAAACTGAACTCAGATTATGGAACAATACTGAGCAGTTGTTACCCTGGCCTGGGGAATAAATGTAATGGCACTAAGTAACTGTGATCCGGGAAGAGCACAGAACCTTTCCGGGTTAAGATTGTCATCTTTTCTAAATATGGGGATTGGACTGATTGATGGTTTCTGAGATCTCTTCCACTTCTAGCATTCTTTAATTATGAGAATATGAACTAGCTATGCACATGATACTCCCAAGAACTCCAAAAGGCAGAAGAAATGGACTGAATTTCTTGGAAAGCTGTTTCCCCTTGTTTCTGACATAGCAAGTTATGATACTGTTTTCATGTTACCAAAACATTTGTGAATCAATATAAAACATCTGAAAGATGCCAGGCATGGTAGCTCATGCCTGTATCCTATCACTTTGGGAGGCAGAGGTGGGTGGATTGCTTGAGCCCAGGACTTCATGACTAGCATGGACAACTTAGTGAAATTGCATCTCTACAAAAAATAAAAAAGTTAGCCAGGCATGGTGGCACATGCCTGCAGTCCCAGCTACTGGGGAGGCTGAGGTATGAGGATTACCTGAACCCAAGAGGCTGAGGCTGCAGTGAGCCATAACAGCTAAAATGCACCACTGCACTCCAGCCTCGGTGACAGAGTGAGACCCTGTCTCAAAATATATATATATGAGCACACACACACACAAACACACACACACACAAAAGACCAACCTATGTGAGTGGCAGTCACCAAAGTTCTCTGAAGAAACGGCGATAGCCTGGGTGACAGAGTGAGACCCTGTCTCAGAAAATATATATATATATATATACACACATTTATATAAATACACACATACACACACACACACACACACACACACAAATGAAAGATCAACCTATGTGAGTGGCAGTCACCAAAGTTCTCTGAAGAAACGGCAATAGCCTGGGTGACAGAGTGAGACCCTGTCTCAGAAAATATATATATATAAACACACACACGTTTATATAAATACACACACACACACACACACACACACACACAAATGAAAGATCAACCTACATGAGTGGCAGTCACCAAAGTTCTCTGAAGAATTTGATGAATTTTCCCTTCGCTGTCATCCCAAACTTTTGTGTTTTCTTGCCTCTACCATTCTACGGATTTCTGCTTTGCGTGGTATTACCACAGCTATCTTCTGCAACTGTGCCTGCAAGCTCCTTTGACAACATAGGAGAACTTCTCAGGTTGATCCCAACTGCCTCAAGCTGCTTCAAGGCCCCCAGCAACAAACCTTGGGTTCTCCCTTTCTGATTTAGAATTATTACCCTGCCATAAGAATCTGACTTCAGCAGACCAGAGCTTCCCCTTCCCCGTCACCCACCGTCACTCAATCACTTTTCCAGCTGCAGTACCCTCTCTCTTACCCACCCTTCCCAAGAGGTCCAGGTTCAAGACTCCACTTGTTCCGTGTTTAACGCCACAAAAGTTTCTTTCTCTCTTTTATGTCACTCAACATTCTTTTGTGTAGTTTGGCCACGTTGCATGTGCTTGCACATTTCCTCTAAGTGTTTCTCTGACTCGCCTGTAAATCATGGGGAGTGTTTTCATCAGCTGGCATGGAAAGTCTTCTAACGTAAACACTGTGCCTTCCATGTTTTGTGTGCCTCCTATGATGTGTGGCATGGCGCTAAGCACACAGTGATGCTCAGTAAATGTTTATGAAGTCTAACTGAGAAAATCAGAAAGCTGTTTTTTGATTTATTTGTAGTCTAGATGAATTTCTTTTTCATTATTGTTGAGATGGAGTCTCATTCTGTCGCCCAGGCTGGAATGCAGTGGCGCCATCTTGGCTCACTGCAACCTCCGCCTCCCAGGTTCAAGAGATTGTTGTGCCTCAGCCTCCTGAGTAGCTGGGATTATAGGTGCCCACCACCATGCCCAACTAATATTTGTATTTTCAGTAGAGACAGGGTTTTGCCATGTTGGCCAGGCTGGTCTTGAACTCCTGACCTCAAGTGATCTGCCTGCCTTGACCTCCCAAAGTGCTGGGATTATAGGAGTGAGCCACCATACCTGGCCTGTCTAGCTGAATTTCAACAGTGTTTTCTCACTGCTGTAGCTGTGGAAACAGCATGACCAGCAAGAACCTGGGATTTGGAGTCAAATTGATCCATGTCCAAGCCCTAGCTGTGGAGCGACTGCTGTGTGAAGATGTGGGGCTGGCTGACAGAGAAATAAATAAGTAGAATATTGCCCTTGCCTTTAAGAAGCTTGGGGTCTAGGAAATATATTACTTAATTTCTCTGAGCCTCTATTTCTTTAACTGAAAATGAGAATGATAACTAATTTATTGGATTGTTGTGGGTATTTCAGTAATTATTTGTTTTTTTCCCTCTTCCTGTTTTCTTTTTTCTTAGATTAATAAGTTGAATTCTTAATGGTTCTGTATTTTTCTCCTTTAAATGACTCTGTGGTATGTTCATTTTGATGTATGACTATCTATGAATTTGAATCCACTTGTATTATTTTTTGACTTTAGATTACACATGGCCACATACAAAATAAATCCAGGCACTTGTCCTGAGGCTGATAATCTTTGGTAATCTCACTTCTTGAAGATCAGATTATTTTGGTGCATTATCTTTTATCTTTTTGCATGACTGCCTCAAGAAGATAACCTTTAAGATTCAGGAAAATTAAAAGTCTGCCTCAAATATAAATGATTCCTTCTTGCCTTGGCCTGATTTAAGTTCAGACTCAGATTAGTGAGTACAGAAATACAGGAAGATGGGTCATAACCTAGGGATCAGGTATAGCCCAATAAATAAATAGTGTGATCATCGCGGCCTCCGTTACAATCAGAAAAAATCCATCCTGTTTTTGGGTTATTTGACCACAACATACATTTCTCTCTTGGGAGAGAAGTGTTGGGATTGTGTTAGAAAAGAATCTGGCTCTGTCTGCCATTCTGGCACTGGTTTCCATCTGTCCTAGGGAAGTAGCCACAGAACCAAATGCTGCTGAACTTTCTGCTTATGTTGCCAAAACGCCACACTCGGATTCTGCCAAGGTGCTGGTTTGGTGGGTAGAAGTTACACTTGTCCAGTTAATAAACCAATTTGTAGAATTTCACCCTCAAGATTTGCTGAGGATGATGTTTGAATTTTGATCCATGGTGTCTGCAATAAAAAGTCCTTAACTTGGACAGGCTGGGAAAAAGGGCTGTCCTAGTGACAAATCTGAATGGTAGCATACTTATTTTATTGTTTGTTTTAATTACCTTTTTTTTTTTTGAAACAGTGTCTTCCTATATTTCCCAGGCTGGTCTTGAACTCCCAGCCTCAAGGAATTCTCTTACCTTGGCCTCCCAAAGTGCTGGATTATAGGAGTGAGCCGCCACACCCAGCCTGTAGCATATTAAAAAGTGATACAGTGATTTGGTTCCCCCCATGCGTAAGATGCAGGGATTGAAAAGATTCTTCTAGTATTAATCTTCAGTGATTCTGAGAATGGAACATACGTGAGTAAATGTGGCTCCAGAGTACCTAAAGAACTGGCAGAAATTGATGAACGTCTGAGAGACTGTTTCCTTCATATTCCTATGACATTAGTATAGCATTAGCCATAATGCCACTAAGACATTTATAAAAATATCAAAATTCTCGTCCTTGTTAATTACTCTGATTCTCTGCTAGGTCCCTTACCCTGACATGCTGCCAGTCTCTCTCTTTCAAAGGAAGATCCCAGTGCCACCCCTACTCTGCCATGTGATAGAGGCTCAATAAATATGTGTTAAATTATGAGTGAAGATTAAGTGTGAGAATGCATTTAGAATATACTATGATTTGTAAATGCTATGGAATTTTTTCCATTAGTAGCAAACTTCTTGTCTTCCTTTAGAAGAGTCATCCTTTAGCTCAGTCATCATTTTCCCATGGAAGTCTTCCTTGATTGTCTACCCTATGACAAAACCATGTGTACGTTGATGGTACCATACATCCACTATTTGCGGCATGTGTTAGCATTGTGTTTTTCCTCATTTGTCTGGGAGGTTTTTTGATTATTGTCCTTTGTCCACCTTTGCTCTAAGCTTCCCCAGATTAAGTCCCCATCTCGTTCTGCTCACCTCTGTTCTCTGCTCGATAGCACAAGGCCTGCTACTTTGGAGGCATATGACACATGCTATATTTGTTAAATGAAGCAGGGAAGAGAAGAAAAAAATACAAATATAAATGTTTTCAATAACTTGAACTAGAGTGGCTGTGATAGGCAATTTTGCGTGTCAATTCGACTGCATCACAGGAGGCCCAGGAATCTCATTAAACATGTTCTCTGGGTATGTCTGTGAGGGTGTTTCCAGAAGAGGTTAGCATTTGGGCTGGTGGACTGAGTAAAGCAGGTGGCCGTCCAGTGCGGGTGAGCCTCATCCAATCTGTTGAAGCTCTGGATAGAACAAAAAAATGGAGGAAGGGAAAATTTGCTCTTTCAGCACCAAACCCTTGAGCTGGGAGGTCGATCTTCTCCTTCACGCAGAGTTCCTGGTTTTCATGCTTTCCGTCTGGGCCTGGAATCTACATCATTGGCTCATCAGCTCTTCGGCCTTCCAGCTACATTACCAGTGTTTCTGAGTCGTCAGCTCACAATGGATATATTTTGAGACTTGGTCTCCTTAAGTGTGGGAGCCAATATCTTACAATAAATTTATCTGTCTGTCTGTCTATCTATCTATCTATCTATCTATCTATCTATCTATCTATCTATCTATCTATATATCTATCTACCTACCTATCTGCTTTATTTATCTAGCTTGTTTTTCTGGAGGACCTGACTAATGAAGTGGCAGAACACTGCCAAGCAAACTTACTTTAGGTGGCTTGCCTGGATAAATCAATGAAAGGGACTTGTGATTATCTGGGAGCTTCTTTATAGATAAAGAGAATTCTAGAAGGGATACAAAGTTGTTATTTATGGTTTAAGTTGGATTTTGAGTCCTAAATACTTCCAAAATTATTTGAAACTTTTAAAAGTCTCTTACAAATAAGAACAATATCAAAACAGAGATTATCTAAGGGAAGCACATCCAGCGACTGCCCTCCTACCCCGCCCCCTGCCTCGCCTCTGCCCCACACCTGGGGCAATGGTGTTCTCACAGTTAGGTACTGATTTTGGCTTTGTGTTTCCTAGCATTTCAGGCAAAAGAGGAAACATTTCTCCACACAGGAGGCTTTCTTTTTCTGACAAAGAAGCCACTCAAATTCGTAACAGACAGATCCATTTTTCTGGTACCAAACTCAAGCAGAAAGTTCTGAGAGGATGGCTTGCTGTTTCTTGTGAGAAGGATCTGCACAGCGGGTGTTAGGATTCTGTTACTCCATTCAAGCAAAACTGCCACATTTTGAATTTTGCTTACAGGCAGTCACTCTAGAGAATACCAAACCAATGTCATCCCAAGAGGATGAAACTATTTTTGCTGGGGTTTAATGCCTTAAGTTTGCTTGACTTCTCCTGAGCTCCCAAAGCCGTCTGAACTCCCTGCAGTCTTCTGTGCAAGGAAAATTGGAGGCGAAGACTGGAAGCCCCCCCTCCAGGCTTTCTTCCATCACATTGTGCCTTGCTCATCTGCTGTTGCCATGTGAATCTTTCCTGTGACAACAGCATATACTATCAGTATTTCATTAAGCAAAAGCAAGTATGTTTTTCCTCTTTGCTCTGTTACATATTTATCTACCATCTGGCTGGTTTGGAAGATGAACTCTGGAAAGAAGTTTTTAATTCTTCTATGGCCAGGGGCTGGAAGAAAATTTCTAGACCAGGTAGAGGGAATTCTGCCCTTCCCTGATGTGGCAGATGAGCCTCCCAAAGGCAACCTGCTTGGTCAACAGGCGGTTAGGAGGGCAGCATTTGGGATGATGGGAATCCTGAACGGTTGAGGCTTTCCGCTGCTCTGCAGAATGGTTTGTGGAAGGTGGTGTCTCAGATTTCCTGCTCAAAGTGGCACAGATGGGGCTTCTGCAGGCATCTGGTCTATCAGTGGGAGCTGGTGAGTGTCAAGAGTGGGGAAAGGAAAAGAGCAAGCTGTGACATCAAGGCTAGAGATGCAACAATTCCAAATGATAATCTGGTTGAATCTACTTTCCTCTTTTAAAATGAAGGGTTTTTTTTCTCAATGGGTCAAATGTACAGGAAATAGATTATGAAATGTTATCATAACCTACCTTCATAATCTACCTTCTAGGTCAACAGAAACTTCAAGGCGAGTGCTGCATTTTAATAGCTTAGTGCTTTTTTCCCCTGAATTGTTAGGAATCTTTTCTGTGCTTGCATATGGAAGACAGAAGGACAGAATTTTGAGCAAATGAGAAACAAATCTACATTGTCAGGAGGAAAAGTTAATAAGCGCTTGGTCTCTTTTTAATTATTTTCTGTTGTTTAGGAGGAAAACGGGTTTTGCTCCTGCTAACGTGTTTTTAACATCTCTTGCCCAAGGTCGTGTACAGTGGCCATCTTGGGAGATTCTAACTATGTGCCATTTCTTGCAAACTAGCAAGGCAGAAGTACTTTTTATTTAAGGTTATTTTATTCCCTTTAATTTATCATTTTGAAATATATCTCTTTGAAATGAAGCCTCAAATCATAAGAAAAATGAGCAAAGGCTTATTATTGCTATGTGGCCAATTGAAATGGACCCACCAAAATGGACCTACCCTGAACTTGCCTAAGCAAGGTCCTGTCAACTGGTAAATAGAAATCAACCACTACCTGTGGAACGTGGTAGCAGCAAAGTGAAAAACACACATCCTGGGGAAATTCTGCCTGGGGAAGTCAAGGTGTTCCAGACTTCTCAGGTAGATCCCTGTCATGTTTTCCAACTCGGGGGATGGTCCCTGCCTTGATGCCATTTGAAAGACAATACATCATGAGGCCATTAAGAGTGAGGTATGTAAGAGAGGAGTTCATCCTTCTATTAAGGAAGACATCTTCACCTAGGAGCAGTTTTGCTCCAGAGGAGATATTTGGCAATATACAGAGACATTTTTGGTTGTCACAACTGGGAAGAGAGTGCCAGGTACGCTGCTAGGAATCCCGCAGTGCATAGGAACACCCTCAGAGCAAAGACTTACCCAACCCAAAATGAATCTTCCTTTCAGTTTGGGAACATGAGATCCTTCTATATTTACAAAGAGACCATTCTCACTTTAAAAATATTCCAGCGGTATTTTCAGTACCAATTCTCACTCCTCCCTGAAGCTTCTAGTGCTCCATGGGAACTTTAGGTGGTTAATGCAGATGCAGATGATTGATTAAGAAACACAGAGAGAGTCTTCCAAACCATTTGTCTTGCCCTTGTCCTTAATCTTGATTTGCCCTGTAGGTTACTCTTATCATAAAGACAATATGAATGACTGTCTCAGTGCCTTTCCTCATTAATGCTGCTAGAAATTGATGAGTGGCTCTCTGGAACTGTGGATTTTTTGGCAAGAATTATAGCTCTTATTTATTTTGGAGGACCCGTGCAGCTTTCTAAGCAAATATATGTAGAAAATTCCCCCCAAAATAAACATTACAAGTAATTGCCTGATAGATGAAGTTGACATTTTGGCTTTGTGATTTGCTATGATATGTAAAAATCTAATTTTCTCCGTGGAATGATGCCACTGCAAAATTGTGAGTAAATTAGAATCAGTGGTTTACTTAGAATATGAGTAATAACTTCTGTTATGATGTATCAACATTTATTTACAGTTTCTTAAATTGACCTAAATCCACTTGGCAAAATGTTAACTAGATGAATAAATATGGCAGCAGAGTGATAGAGACTTCAGTTTTTCCTTTCTGGGCTTATGTGTCAAAAATCTCTTTCAAAATGTACTTGATGACTGAAGTTTTGAGATCTTTTGACACTTTTGAATTGACAAAAAATGAGCTCATCAGGTCTGTAATAAATTCAAGATTTATCTAAATCAAAGGTTCTTAGTGCTTTACCACCTGATCTGTGACAAGAAGCTGACAACAGCCCGGAGGAGTACTTTTTTAAATAATCGATTCCTACATCTTGATATTCTCAATCACCATTTAAGGAATTAGAGTGTCATCGCAAACAGTCAAAGCAATGGAAAAATCTACCTTATAGAGACACATTTTCAGTGAATAAAAAACTGCAAACTACGTCTAACAACACCTTCAGATAAAGAGTCAACAAAAAGTTGCTCATTAATTGTAACCCTAAAACAGAAAACAAGGGACTTTGCATGTTTTGGTAGCCTGCGTTAAGCTCTTGTTAACATTTGAAAATTAATTTGAAAACTCTAATAGAAGCTATTTTTTAAAATCTACTTTAAACTTTTTAAAAAGGATAATTGTAAAGGCCACGTACCTTGGAATCGTATGCAGTCATTTTTATGGGTTGATTTACAAGTGAGATAAGTTATCTTGTGTATCAATATTTCTGTCATTTAAATTTATTTTAAGGGCCATGTGTGAATAAACATATGGGGGTGCTCATCACAGTACTTTACATTATAAACAAAAGATTAGAAATAATTAAATGTCCTAAATTATGGAACTAAATAAATTTTAGTATACTATATAATAGAATATCATGTAGCCATTAAAAATGGTGATGTAAAATAGGACTGACAGAATAATGATGAGCCAGTGGGTGAAAACAGCTTTTCACCAACAGCATGCATAATATTATGTAATTTTTGATGTATATATGTTTAATGGCCAGCCTCTAAGATGGCCTCCTGTGACCCTTACTTCCTTTTCTCCCAACTACCTGTGTCTCCCTGTCCTGCCACCATTGGATAGGTTTGACTAACGTAACCAAATGTAACGTGCGGAAATGATGGGGTGTGACTTCTGAGGCAAAGTATGCATAACATTTCAGCCTCTGAATTGCTATCTTGAATCACTCTTTCTAGGGAAAGCCAGCTGCCACAGAAGCATGACTCAAGCAAGTATGTGGAAAGGTCCATGTAGCAAGGAACTGAGGCCTCCTGCCAAACCAAGCCAGGGTGTATCATGTTGGAAGCAAATCCTGTAGCCCCAGTGAAGCCTTCCATTGACAATTTCTTGACTGTAACTGCATGAGAAGCCCTGAGTAAGAACGACCCAGGTAAGCCACTCCCAAATTCCTGACACACAGAAACTGTATGAAATGATAAATATTTATTGTTTGAGCCACTAAGTTTTGGGGTAATTTGTTACATGACAATAGATAGCTATCGTATTTTTGGAAAAACATGGAAAATCGTATTTCAAAATTTTAGCAATGAATATATCTAAGTGATACGGTGAGATTATAGATGAGTTTTACTGTCCATTTTATACTTTCATATAATGTCTCTATGTTTTTAATAAATATATATACTATTTATAGAGGGAAATACTTCATTTTGAAAAATATTCTTCCTTTTGGGGAAAGAGGTGAAATTAGATTTCTAGAACTTTATATGCTGGTCAAGGGTTCCAAATTCTATGGGTTAGCAGTAGTGAGATGACGGAAAGTAGCTATAATTGTTACCTTCTGGCAAATGTGCCAGAGGATGAAGGACAGGAAGACAGTTTTGTATCACTGAAATTAAAAAAGCAAAGGCTTTCCACCATCTTCCTGGCAACTATAATGACTGGCTAGTTAAGACAGTTAAACAACAGTGGATCTACGGAAACAGTAAAATGTCTGCATAGATACATAGGGGTATTTTATATGTCATGAATGAGTTGAGTCTTGCTCTTGGATTAAGAGAGAGTAAATCTGTTCTGCTATGCAGGGAAACAGGGAGGCTACATAGTGGTAGTCGGATGTTACGATTAATTCTCCTACTGTCTATCATACTGTCTGAAATTCCACCATTAAGGTTTAAGTCCTTTGAGCCTTGGGTAGTTTTTTAATCACCCAACAGAGTTCTTCTTGCCCACTGCACAGATAAAGCCAATTCACTGAGATAGCAGTGCTGCAGTAGAGAAAGAGTTTAATAGTCACCAGTTTAGCCAAGTGGAAGAATGGGAGATGTTGCTCAAATCCACCTCCTCAAAAGCTTGTAGGCTTGGGTTTAATGGATAATTCGGCAGCAGGGGGCTAGGGAATGGGTGCTGCTGATTGGTTGGGGATGAAATCAAAGGAGTGTCCAAACTGTCTTCACGTGATGACTCAGTTTCTGGATGGGAGTCAGTTGCTTGGTATGAACCATGGGTCTGAGTGGAGCCAGTTGGTAGTCAAAATGCAAAAGTCTGAGAATATCTTGCATCCAGTCTTAGGTTTTGGCCTTATCTGTAAGAGCAGTTGAGGAAGTTACAAATCTTGTGACCCCTAGAACAATGGCTGGTTATCATTCAACTATACCCCTACCTTTTAGCAAAATTCAGGCCCTTCCCATAATCCTAACCTCATGACTCTTCATTACAAAGGAGATCTTAGTACCTGAGCAAGGAAGGGGTTAGTTCTGTGATGGGACTGTTGCTATTTTTTTTTTTAAGTAAACAAAGGCAGTTAGCTTGTAGGGTCAGAAGCAAGGTCAAGTCAGATTAGGTTTCTCTCACTGATAATTCGTTCAAAGCCAGCTTCAGTTTTTGGTTATCTAGGTCACCTGTGTAATGCCAAACACTTTTATCTGAGGTGGACATTATGGAGGACTCTGACAGCTATTAGAGAGTGAGATAATCAGGAGTGAGATCGGGGAGGCACTCAAGGGAAGGTTGGGATAAAGAAGGGAGAGAGAAAATAGGGGATTGGAATGTTCCCATGATAAATTGTCAGTTGAACTTCACTTGTTGCTGAGAGAAACTTCTCTTTAGAGATTAAATATTTCAAAATTTTCTATTGCAAATCAAAAATAGCCACATAATGACTTTTTAACAGTATCTCCAGATCAATAAAGGCATAAAGTTATTTCTAAGTAATCATGTAAATCATAAAATGTCACTTTGTTTTTATAAAGGTATTTAAGCTTGCTCTCCAATAACCTTATAAAACTCCAAGAAATCACCCTAGCTTCTCTGACCCTGTCTCCTCAGGAGCAGGATTTATCCTTATATTTCTGTGTGGTTACACTGTACCCGTGAGAGTCCAGTGCTCTCTACACCCAGGAAGTAGATGTCTCTGCAGATGCATTAATGCCATCCCTAATTATAGGGCATACACCAGTTTCTGGTGTCTAAATTGACCTGTAACATTCATTTGTCTGCTGGTTCCATTTTTCAATGGAACTCCTTCCCTCTAACCAGAATCCCCACATGCCTGTCTCATTTGTCCTCTTTCCACTTTCCTGTGCACCACCTTCCTCCTCACTGATACTCCTTACTAAATTTATTTAGCCCTTTAAGCCATGTATTGTGTTACCTACAGCCGTTAAGCGATAGTGGCAAAGACAGAATTAGAACCCAGTCTCCTGCCCTGAATGTTAATTTTATGTGTCAGCTTGACTAGGTTAAGGGATACTCAGATAGTTGGTAACATTATTTCTGGATGTGTCTGTGTGGGTGTTTCTGGAAGAGATCAGCACTTGAATCAGTGGACTGCGTAAAGAAGATCACTGTCACCCATGTGGGTAGGCACCATCCAATCTGTTGATAGCCCAGATGTAACAAAAAGGTTGAGGAAGGGTGAATTCTTTCTTGCTTCTAGAGCTAGAGCTTCCCTCTTCTCCTGCCCTCAGACATCAGGGCTCAAGGTTCTCAGGCCTTCAGACTTCAGAAATTAGACTGGTGGCCCTCCAAGTTCTGAGGCTTTGGAACTCAGACTGAATTATCTCACTGGCTTCCCTGGTTCTCCAGCTTGCAGATAGCATGTTGTGGGGCTTTTCCATCTCCATCATCACATGGGCTAATTCCCATAATAAATCTCTGTCTATCTATCTATCTATCTATCTATCTATCGATCTATCTATCTGTCTGTCTGTCTGTACATCTGTTCATCCATCTTATTAATTCTGCTTCTCTTGTGATCCCTGACCTCATGCCTCTCTCAGCCCAGTGCTTTTTTTTTTTTTTTTTTTTGGAGACAGTTTCACTCTTGTTACCCAGGCTGGAGTGCAATGGCGTGATCTCGGCTCACCGTAACCTCCGCCTCCTGGATTCAGGCAATTCTCCTGCCTCGGCCTCCTGAGTAGCTGGGATTACAGGCACACGCCACCATGCCCAGCTAATTTTTTGTATTTTTAGTAGAGACGGGGTTTCACCATGTTGACCAGGATGGTCTCGATCTCTTGACCTCATGATCCACCCGCCTTGGCCTCCCAAAGTGCTGGAATTACAGGCGTGAGCCACCGCGCCCGGCCCAGCCCGGTGCTTTTTTCTCTTACTTAATCTGTGTAGAATTATTATGCTCTCCCTGAGTTTATAAAAGCTGGATCGAGGAATTATACTCTTTTAACTTGTGTTTTATCATACGTTCCGGCCTCCTGCAAGCCACTTACCCTCAATTTATCCTCCATCTTGCTGCATGAATGATCTTTCCACACGTAAATTTGACTATATCAATACCCTGCTGGAAGCTGCTTTATGGATTCCTTGCCCATAGGATGAAGTCCTAGCTCAACAGCAACTTATAAAAGGCTTTCCACAACCTAGCCGCAGCCCAGCTGTATTGGTATTGCTGTGTAACAAACTACCTTAAAAATCACAGCTAAAACCAGCAACCATTAATTATTATAGCTCAAGTATCTCTATGTCAGCTGGAGGCTCTAACCTTGGCTTGGCTGGGCCACATTACTGGGAGCAACTCTGCTTCCTATGTTTCACGTCCTTCTCCTGGAAATAGTGGGCCAGCCCAGGCATGTTCTTTGCCTGGCAATGGAAGAGAAGTGAGAGAAAGAAAATGTACAAATCCTCTGGAGACCTCAGTTTGTATCTGGCACACTGTCACTTCTGCCTTATTCTCTTGGTCAAAGCAAGTCCCATAGCCAAGCCCAGAGCCAGAGAAGGAAGGCTTAGTCAAATTCCATGGCACAGGGTATGGATTCAGAGAAGTGGGTAAAGAATTGAAGCCTTAAATGCAATTTACTGTATCAGCTCTGTAGTCTTGTCTCCTAACATTTCCTACCTGGAAGATTTTAGGACATTTGCTCCTACTGTATTCATTTTTTTTAGCCCTACAAATTACACTCTCATCATACTTTTCTCATCTGCATGCTTTTGTCTAGTGTTTTTGCTCCAATTTGACAGCTCTTTCCACTTCTGTGTACGCCCCACCCTGGACAATTAATACCTTCTTATTAATTTATTTATTTATTTTGAGATGGAGTCTTGTTCTGTCTCCAGGCTAGAGTGTGGTGGTGCAATCTCGGCTCACTGCAACCTCCATCTCCTGGATTTAAGCAGTTCTCCTGCCTCAACCTCCCAAGTAGCTGGGATTACAGGCACCCACTACCACACCCAGCTAATATTTGCATTTTCAGTAAAGGTGGGGTTTTGCCATGTTGACCAGGCTGGTCTCAAACTTCTGGTGATCCGCCCGCGCCAGCCTCCCAAAGTGCTGGGATTATAGGCGTAAGCCACCACACCCAGCCTGCTTTCTTATTTTTTAACATTCAAGTTAGAATCATCTCCAGAAAAGCCTCTGTGGAGTGCTAAATCCAGTTTATATGGGCTTGGAAGAGCTAAGGGTTAGTATCTCCCCTCAACTCCTTGTTCAGTGATGACATGTTGGAACATTGAAAGCCGCACCCATGGAAATATTTACACCACAGAAATTGGCAAATACAAATCAGAGCTTGTTCACTTTTCCTGAAGACTGTGCTGTTAAAGATTAGCAGCACAACACTGAAGCCTCTCTTAACACACTCACCTCTTCAGTCTGTTTTTCTATTATTCTAAATACCTAGATTCCTGTATCATCCTAAATTTCTTCATGTATCCCCAAGCTAGATGGTAAGTCCCAGTAGTCAAATAATGTGTCTTATTGGTCTCAGGATCCCCAGCACTGAGCATATCAACACTCAGTTGATACATAAGTGTGCATAAAGTGAAAGATATAAGTGACCAGCTATTGTTTGGGTTGAGAAGATGGCCGTGAGATATGAGTGCATCACAAAAAGTTTTGCCTAGAAACACATAGACACACACACACACACACACACACACACACACACCTTTTTCCTCCAGCCTACTGCTGCTTGTTGCATCAAATCTCTAGCAAGTCCCAGAGGGTAATATTCATCCTCTTGAAAGGAAACTAGTAATAGTGAGTCCTTTAGCATCTGTTGCTATGTTGGTATGGAATCATTTCTTGAAAGATTCAGAAAATATAACAGAGGGTTTCTTAGAAGCATGGTTTAAGAGGTGCATTTTGAGGGAGCAGAGGCCGTGGTATAGTCTGTTGCAACCAGGCTTTCCATAGATCGGGGACTGAGAGTGTAAAAATGGAATTGAAGGGTGGGGCACAGTGGCTCATGCTTGTAATCCCAGCACTTTGGGAGGCTGAGGTGGATGGATCACCTGAGGTCAGGAGTTCAAGACCAGCCTGGCCAACATAGTGAAACCCCATCTTTACTAAAAATGCAAAAAATTAGCTGGGCATGTCCAGCTACTCGGGAGGCTGAGGCAGGAGAATCACTTGAACCCAAGAGGCAGAGGTTGCGGTGAGCCGAGATCACGCCACTGCACTCCAGCCTGGGCAACAAGAGCAAAACTCTGTCTCAGAAAGAAAAAAGAAAAGAAAAGAAAAAAAAGGAATTGAAGGCTTCCACTGAAATGACACAAAGATGATGGGTACATGGGAAATGCTGCACTTAATACGGTCAGTCATGGGCACTTCTGCTTTGGTCTAGACTGAAGGAGGGACATTGAGCTGAAGGTACTTATTGTGGGAGGATATATTCACAGGTAACGTTTTAGAAGTGCCTTGACCTATTTTTCCTTTTAAGCTGCACACAGCCTAATTCTAATTTTGAGAGTTTCTAAAGTTTCTAGAGTGTAAGATTAATCCTCAGTGTGTGTGGCATTTTTATGACAGCTTTGACTTTTAAAGTGGAACCAAATTTCGTTTGGAAAATGAGCCAAGAAAACATATCTCTGTTAACAAATTGAGCCTGGGTGCTATTCTGTCATTCCCACTTCTAAGGTAAATGCGTAGCAGTAATTTGAGACGTGCAAAGACCTGGCATCCAGAGCTAGCATGGGGTAAAGCTGGGGACTGTGGGAATGGTGGTGTCTAGTGGAGGAAAAGCATTGTTTCACAGATCACATGACCTAAGTAAACCAGGAGACTGATGTCTAAATACAGGCTAGTCAGTTCGGGGGTCAGCAGAGATGTGCTCATCACTGGGAGGGGAAGGAACTATGAGCATGGGCTACTTTTAGTGACTGAGCTTGTCAGAGAGGAGTGTTACACTTTAGGAATTGTAGCTAGAGACTGAGAAGTCCAGAGTCAGCCTCCGAGTGTCACTGCCTTTGACCTGCTCATGGGCTTTGCCAGCAGTCTTTGGCTGTAATATATGGGATTGGTGATTGCACTGCCAAACTCTGCCAAAACACTCTTAGATCTTGCCATTTGTTTAGGAAAAGAGCTAGTCTGTTTTTTTTTTCCTTTTCAATAATAGTTGATAAAGTGCATGTTTCCTCTCAATTATAGATGGTTTTTCTGTGTTTCTGTTTTAAAGTTTGGATAGAATGAAGTTGGAAAATATAAATTTGTTGCATGAGGATATGGGTGGGACCTTAAATAAAGGCATGGATTCCTCCACCCAACAGGGCTTTTTTGGCTCACGCCTGTAATCCCAGCACTTTGGGAAGCTGAGGTAGGTGGATCACTTGAGGTCAAGAGTTCAAGACCAACCTGACCAACATGGAGAAACACTGTCTATACTAAAAATAAAAAATTAGCTGGGCATGGTGGCGCATTCCTGTAATCCCAGCTACTTGAGAGGCTGAGACAGGAGACTCACTTGAACCCAGGAGGTGGAGGTTGTGGTGAGCCAAGGTTGCACCACTGCACTTCAGCCTGGGCAACAGGAGCAACCCTCTGTCTCAAAAATAAATAAATAAATAAATAAATAAATAAATACCTTGGTAACTGCACCCCTTTGAAGAGCTATCAAGATTATATGAATTACTTTAAAGGCTTGCGTTTATATCTGTGGATCTGAATTTATAAGAATTAGAGTATAGAAGTGAGGCTGATCTTTTGGGCTAATATACATCATAATTATAGGTAAATATGCAAAGGCTTAACAACAAGAACAACAACAAAAGACTCAGAAAGCAAACGGAAAAATGTTGGATTAGTGAGAATAGATATAACTGTGCATCCTCCAAAAACCGTTAAATATATCTTAAATTTGTGATATTAAATATATATATTTAAGAAGAATAAATTAGCCTGTCCAACATGGCAAAACCCCGTTTCTACTAAAAATACAAAAATTAGCCGGGCACGGTGGCACGCATCTGTAGTCCCAGCTACTTGGGAGGCTGAGGCAGGAGAATCGCTTTAACCCAGGAGGCGGAGGTTGTGGTGAGCAAAGATTGTACCACTGCACTCCAGCCTGGGTGATAAAGTACGACCTTGTCTGAAAAAGAGGAAGAAAGAAGAAGAAGAAAGAAGAAAGACGAGGAGCAGGAGGAGGAAGGAGGAAAAAGGAGGAGAAGAAGAAGAAACCACAAGGACAATGCATATGGGAAAGGAGATGATTGTAGCAACATTTTGAAGGCTTGAAAGCAGAAGGGCAGTGGTAAACATATCAGATATCTTTTGCATGCCATTTCAAATTTTCCCAGCCTTGGGCAAGACAAGACAGCTGAATGATATTCATCTGAGGCACTCTGAATGCACTGCAGAGGCTCTCCAATACCTGGGGACAGAGCAGAAAGGAGTCTTCTGAGGAGTAAAAGTCTGGAAGTTGAACTGGAGAGCAGAGAGAGCTGTCCAGCAGAAAGTCTGGCTTGAAGCAGATGTAAATCTCCCGTAGCTAAAACACGCGGGCTGGGCAATAAAGCACAAAGAGATCTTCAGAGTCCCTCCAGTGCTCACAAGCCCAGTTGGAGGGAAAGTTCTAATCCCTTCCTCAAAATACTTGCAGCCAAGGAGTAAATCTAGCTAAAGCTGCAACCAGGTCCAACTACAGATTAAATTGACTCAGCCTGCCACGCTCATGAACTGACCCAAAAGAGGTATGCCCTTTTCTGGAGGTTAATATTAGCACCTAAATTTTTTTTTTCTTTCATAGAGATGGGATCTCACTATGTTGCCCAGGCTAGTCTTGAACTCCTGGGTTCAGATGATCCTCCTGCCTCAGCCTTCCAAAGTGTTAGGATTATAGGTACAAACCACCGTACCTGGCCAATGTTAGCACCTTTTAAGCTACTGTTCTTTAATATACAATTACTACCATACAATTAAAATTAAAGAGATATATGAAGGACCAAGAAGATAAGACCTGTGGTTAAGAGAGGTCAGTGGAAGCCAACCCAGAGACGATTTTAATGTTTGAATTATCAGACATGGAGTTTCAAATAAGTAGAAAAAAACTGTTAAAATACCTAGTGAGAAACAGGTGCGAATCAATAGGGAACATAAGCAGAGAGCTAAACGCTATTGAAAAGGACCTAATGAAAATCTTGCAAATAAAAGAAAATGATATTGGAAGTCAATCAATTTTTAATTGTTTCACAGTGAACTGGACACAGCAAAGGAAAAGTGGGTTAATAGAAGCGCAATACCCGTAGAAGTACAAAACATACTGAATATTGCCAAGCGAGTTAAAGAAGGCCTAAATAATTAAGAGATATATATATATATACCTGGTTAATGCGTTGCGCCATTCAGTGTTGTTCAGATGCTCATTCTCCCTAACCTGATCTACAGATAGAGGATAGATTCAGCACAACTGCAACAAACCCTCTGAGTCTCACCTCTTGTCTCAGCTATAACTGTAGAGGCCAGTTTTGAGCATGCTCCAGACACCTTCATAGAACTCTAAACTGACAGTGCCTCTCTTAGGTTTTTTTGATGTCAAGTGGTGGGATGCTTAGAGGAACCTGGTTGACAGCTCACATTCAAGTGGCCCGTAGCTGTGGCCAAGAATATAATGCGTTCTTCTATCTCTCTCCTTTCTTGGTTCACCCCCATTCCTAACTCTCAGCATCACACCCACACATAAACATGTTGTGAATCAGCCCAGAGATCTGCTTTTGAGGAATCCAGACGACAATAACTGGTTCATCAGGCTTGAAAAAGTTGTATCTTATGCCAGCAGTGGAAAGATCCAAGAAGAAACTTGTAGCACGGAAACGTCCAAAGGCTCGGAAACTAACGACATTGGGTACCTCTGGAAGTGGGATGAAGAAAGGATAAAAACAAAGACTTTTTTAAAAAAGTTAGATTTCGAATCTCTTTACCAATTCCGTTTGTTAGAGTGATAGCCTTAGTGTCACCTTAGCAGAATTTTTGAGGTTTGTTCTCTCTAGTAAGAGGATTGAGGGCTAGGAGACATTAAGGCAATTGAGGGTACAGATTTAGTGAAGATGTCCATGCTGAATTTTTAAACCTCTCCTCTCCCTCTTCAGCCCCTTCACTTTGTTTCTAGAATGCTGGCAGTCAGCTTTAGATACTCTAGACAAGAGATTAGAAGACTCTACACTAAGAAATCCAACTAGCCGGCTTGCACAACCGGTTTCCCCAAACATGGAGTCTTGCAGCCCAGGTCTTCACCTGAATCAGGATGAGGGGGTGGCAGGTCAAGGTGGGGCTGTTGGCCATCCCCATGCTTGTTGCATACCTGCAATCCCACCCCCTCAGCTCTCCCTTGCCCTTCACTCGTGGAAGTCCTCAGGCAATTTTTTCACTTGCATGGGACTGCGTATCTTCTACCAACGCTCTGTGGATGTGGTTGGAAGTCCAAAGTATTGTTTCTTTTACATTGCTTTTCAACATCCAGCCGTGATTGGTACAAGATTTGGGAAGGTCTCACCTTGAGGTTTCATTGAGTGATTGTCCTTGATTTTTTAGGCTTTGGCTTCAGTGGCAAACTGAGACTATATCACTATTCCATATCTGAGCAGGCCAGCATGGTGGAAGCGCTTTTGTGGCATCTGTCTGTCAAATGGAAGTATCTTGAGATTCACTGTCCACTCCTTCTCCAAAGCCTACTCAAAGATGAAGGTGTGCTGTCACCCATCCTCATGTGGCTGATGAACTACTTTGTATTCTCTTGAGGTCTCATGCCAGTCTTTGGGCCATGCATTCAGCCCTCTGAGAGTGAGCTGTGGGACCTGTGGGCCGGGGTCTGCAACAATGACAGGAACTTCATCACTGACAGTCTCTTAGAGCACATCAATCAGAGGAAGCAGTTTAGAAGGCGCTGGGTGGGAGCTCTTGCCTCTGAAAGTATCCCCATTCATTTTATCTATGGGCTATTGGATCCTGTAAATCCTTATCCAGAATTTTTGGAGCTGTACAGGAAAATGCTGCTGTGGTCCACAGTGTCGATTCTGGGTGATTGCATTAGCCACTATCCACAGCTAAAGGATACCCACGGACTTCTCAAATGCTTATATGGGTTTCATCAACTTCTTCTGGGCTGGAAAGAGCAGCTTTCCTGTATTGTTTTCCCTACTCCCTTGTATGTCGTATATTCCCCTTAGGAAGAAATTCCCAAAAGACGTCATAGCCATCAAATACTATTCCCTCACAAAGTCCTTGTTACTCAAATTGGTGATCAGTATATAGGAAGAAGCCAGCAGGAGCTCTGACCAAGGCTGACATAATAGTCCACCTCCCATTACTTTGACATCTGATCAAACGTATGGACTTGCCTTTGTTTTTGTGTTTTTAGGAAATTCTGAAGAGCACTACTACTCACTGGTGAGTAAAACGCCTAGAAGACTTTTTAACTCTTTGGACTTTGCTAAAATATTTAGAAGTGTTAATATCTGGTCCAGACCTGGACCAGAATTCTATAGTAAGAATGAGAAGTGGGCTTCCTTACCTCTCACTGACTGACTTTTTAAAAGTTATTTTAAAAAGTTCTTTATGCACTTGTACCAATCAGAGCTTAGTCTCCTTTATCATACCTTTGGATATAGTTTCATCAGCTGTTTTTAATGATAAACATTTTGTTAAAAGAGATAGTGGTTTAAATAATGTAGGATTCTAAGTATGATTTAAGAGTATGATTTACCTACACATTACATAGATTTTATAAAGATGCTAAACCAGCATATCCTTACTCTGTCAGAGTAGTGAACCTAATTAAACATGTTTCATTTCTGAATAAATTGAACTAAATCCAAACTTTACAGAATTTCCTGCAGTCACAGGACATTAAGGACGAATAGCATCTGTGCCAGAGATTTACTGTTATTAGCTGGGAAGACCAATTCTAACAGCAAATAACAGTCAGAGACTCCTCATATCTCATTGCTTAGAAGTATGTCTCTCTTGAGCTACCATAGAAGGGAAGAGATTGTTTTGTAGTCCAAGTCACCATACAGAATGTACATTGATTCCTTTATGATGATTGCTTACCTCCCCATTGCCTGTGCCAGAGAGGCTTTCTCATGGACCTCAGTAATTCCTGTGCTTTACAGATAAGAACTTTCCAGAAACCTTAAGAACAAATTCTGAAAGATTTGTGAGCAAATGGTGCTGAGTACTTCTTTTTAAGCCACATTTCATTGTCTTAGTTAAAGCAGGATTATTCAGTGATTATTTAAAATTTATTTTTTAAATTAGCAACTTCAAGTGTAACAACTTTGAAACTAGAATATTTTCTATCAATAAAAATGAATTGTGACCAAAATAATGCAACTAGCATAAAAGAAAAGAGTTCTAAAGATACTGTGATTGTGCCTGGTGTAGTGGCTCATGCCTGTAATTCCTGAAATTTGGGAAGCTGAGGAGGGCAGATCACTTGAGGCCAGGAGTTCAAGACCAGCCTAGACAACATCCTAAAATCCTGTCTCTACTAAAATACAAAAATTAGCTGGGCATGGTGGCACCCACCTGTAATCCCAGCTACTTGAGATGCTGAGGCAGGAGAATCACTTGAACTGGGGAGATAGAGGTTGCAGTGAGCCAAGATCATGCCACTGCACTCCAGCATGAGTGATAGAGCAAGATTCTGTCTCAAAAAAAAAATATATATATATATATATCTCTATACACACACACACACACACACACACACACACACACACACATATATATATATATATATATATATATATATATATATATATATATACTGGCATCCAGATTTCCCCAAATAAATAACTCAGTCAGAATACCACATTCAGCAGGTCTCACCATTTGGACAAATTTTCCAATCAGTTTTTTTTTAAATCCTATTTTTAAATATGAAAAAAACAGCTATGAACTGGTAAACACCTAAGGAAGCCTGTAACATGAATGACAGCTATCAGAACAACTAACAGAAAACAGTAAAACTTGGAAGAAGTAGAGACAATGCAGGAAGATGAAACTTCAGAAAGGAAAAAGCAACTATTATTAATAGCCTCTGAAATGCAAGAGGATTCATGAAACAAGAAGAGGTTTTGGTGAAAAAATAAAGAACAAGGAACACTTACCTTGGTTGTTTGTGCTGCTCGAATAGAATAATGAGACTGAGTAATTTACTAAAGAATAGAAATATATTCACTTATAGTTCTGGTGGCTGGGAAGTCCAAGCTCAAGGTGTTAACAGGTTTGGTGTCTCAAGTGGGCCTGGTCTACACTTCCAAGATGGTACCTTGGAGCCTTCATCCTCCAGAGGGGAAGAATGCTGTTCCTCAAATAGCAGAAGAGAAGTGACTCACTCTCAGAAGCTCTTTTTACTCTTTTCATAGAGTCATTAGTCCATTCATGAGTGCTCTGCCCATTTGGCCTCATCCCTCAACACTGTTATGTTGGGAATTAACTTTCAACATGAGTTTTGGAGGGGACAAAAACATTCAAACCATGACACACCTTTTGAAAATTAGAAGTATAGTATATAAATAAAATTCAATAGAAATCTCAAAAGATAAAGTTGAGAAAATCTTTTTAAAAATAAAGCAAAAAAAAAAAAAAACATTAAAGATGAAATAAATGAAAGAAAAAATAAGACAATTATGTTACTTCCCCCTTTTTATATCCTACATTTGAATGATACAAATTCCAGAAAAGAATGGAGGACATGCAGCATATCATTGTAAAATTTCAGAATGCAGGATAAAGAAAAAAAATCTATAAGCTTTCAGAGAGAAGGAGAGAGAGAAAAATGAAACAAGCCATATATGAAGAATCAAGGATCAGATTTCACACCACCACCAGATGCCAGAACACAACCAAACAGTATCTTTTAAAATCCTGAGCAAATATATTTTCCCACTAGATTTCTGTACCCAACTAAACTATCAGTAAAGAAAGGCTAGACCAAAGAGAATTTGGACTTTCAGGGGCTCACAAAAATTACTCTCATGTACCTTTACCCAGGATGCTAGCTGTTGGATAATGTGCTTTACAAAAATAAAAGCATAAAGACACTGGACCCAAGAAGAAAGAGGTTAAAGAAATTCTCAAAACTTTGGTGAAATGAATTCCCAGGAATAGAGTGTGAAGCAGACCTAGAGTGGGACAGGTCAGAAGATGCCAGGAAAGATTCATCCAAGTAAAGAAAAAATACAACACCCTCATGTGTCCGAATACATAGAGGAAAGATTTGGGTTACTGGGAGAAAATAGAGGCTGAATTAGAAACAAATAGAAAACTAAACAAAAAAGAGAAAACCATTACTTTAGGAAAAACAAAATTGTTCAAGAAGGAAAAAGTAAAGATAGTATACTGTATCTATACTTTTCATATCTATAGGTTCAATGCTATGAATAACATTGAAATTGTCATACTAATGCACAAAGTGAGTATTAATCTAAAAAGAAATAGGGTATAATTATAGTGAAGGGATCCTGAGACAGAGAGTTTGTGTGAATGTGGGTGGCAGTAATGGTGGTGTGGTGGTGTGTGATAAACGAATGGGAGATGATGAATAAGACCTAATTTCTTATTTTCCCTATATGATACCTAAAATTGAAAATTCAAAAAGCAGGAAATGCAAGGTTGTTATTTTTATATATGGAGGTAACTAACAAAGAAACAGTTAAAATAATTAAAAGTGGTTGCTACTGGAAAAGAGAAGAGATGGAAGTGGGAGACTGAATAGGAGGATGATTTGTTTTTGGAATAAGTCTCATAGAATCGTTTGATTCTATAAATTACGTGAAAATCTAATTGTAAAGAAAATAAAAACAAAACTTGAAAATAATTACCTAATTATGACCTACTTTTAAAAACCAAAGGAGCAAATACGGAGTGAGTTTAAATTGGGAGAATAGGACTGTCCATTCCCCACAGGAAATTGCAGGCTTAGACGGAACATTGTGAAGAAGAAATCTCGGAGCCCCTGAGGAGGTAGGGAGGAGGTAGCCCTGTGCGTGGCATAGCGTTTGTACCTACGTATTCCCACTGTCCAGTTTAAATCTAATTCAGTGCACATACATAATTTAATTTTTGGAAGCAGCATTAAAATAAGTAAAAAGGAAATAATAAAATTAATTTTAATATTGTATTTGATTTAGCTGGGCATAGTGGCTTGCACCTGTAATCCCAGCACTTTAAGAGGCTGAGGTGGAGGGATCATGAGGTCAGGGGTTCCAGACCAGCCCGACCCACATGGTGAAACGTGGTCTCTACTTAAAAATACAAAAATTAGCCCGGTATGGTGGTGCACACCTGTAATCCCAGCTACTTGGGAGGCGGAGGCAGGAGAATTACTTGAACCCGGGAGGCAGAGGTTGCAGTGAGCTGAGAGCATGCCATTGTGTTCCACCCTGGGTGACAGAGCGAGACTCTCTGTCTCAAAAAAAAAATAAATATTGTGTTTGATTCAACCCAGTCTATCCTAATTACGATCATCTCAATGTCCGATAAGTATAAAAATTATTGAGACATTTTACATTATTTTCTTCATAGTAAGCCTTTAAACTCCATTGTGTGCTTTATACTTAAATACATCTCAATTCAAATGTTAAATTTTCTTAAGAAATACCTGATCTATACTTAGATTTTATAAAATTTATAATTGAAAAAGTAGATTCATATATTCAAGCTGTTAAAAAAAAAACTACATCTGTCCAAGTTAAATAAATTCATTAACTCTTATATCAAGTCAGTAATATTAACATTGAATTCAAAAGAGTATTACATAAGTTGAAAAGCAATTCTAAGTTTATCAATATAAACATAGCGATGTTCACGTTTTTCTTAGTTTTTGCAGCCAATTTACCTAACAGTTGATTACAATTAAAATAGGTGTGTCAATTTATGCTTTTAAAAAATATATAAAAGCATCAGTAATTTGCTTTATGAAAAATTTATACTTCAACATAAATTCTTTTTGCTTTCCATAGAACTTAAGTTTAAATCATTCATATACAAGCTGATGTAATTGACAAAACATCAATCATGCTGCCATTTTTTACTGTATTCTTTTTGTTTCAAGAAAATCTTGAACTGGGGTTACTGGTATTGTAAGTCTTTATAAAACTGTTCCACAACTCTTTTTTTTTTTTTTTTTTTTTTTAGGCGGAGTTTCGCTCTTGTTACCCAGGCTGGAGTGCAATGGCGCGATCTCGGCTCACCGCAACCTCCGCCTCCTGGGTTCAGGCAATTCTCCTGCCTCAGCCTCCTGAGTAGCTGGGATTACAGGCACTCACCACCATGCCCAGCTAATTTTTGTATTTTTTTTTAGTAGAGACGGGGTTTCCCCATGTTGACCAGGATGGTCTCGATCTGTCGACCTCGTGATCCACCCGCCTCGGCCTCCCAAAGTGCTGGGATTACAGGCTTGAGCCACCGCTCCCGGCATGTTCCACAACTCTTAAGCGGTCAACATTAAAGTGCACACAATCATTTAATTTATCATTTTCTGTTTCTTTCAATAGTACCATTCACTTGTGTTTTACAACATGTACGGAATTATTTTAACAGCTGTATCCATGATACTTTTCATTAAAAAAAACTTAGCACAAATATTTTCAGTGTGTCTGACACAATGGAATGAAGCAATGAGGGAAAAATCAGTCTCTTGTTGTAAAATTCTGATAAATCTAGATTTTTAACCTAGCATAGCTAGGCTATCATCTGTCTTGATAAAAACTAGTTTTTTTTTTTTTTTTTTTTTCATATCTAGCTGAAACTCCTCTTTGACATTTCTAAAATATTCAAAGCTATCTACACATAGAGTTGGTTTTTTTCTTAAGGTCAGACACAACATTTCTACGTAAATTTGAAAGTGTTTTTAAGCAAAAATGAACTCAAATATATCCAGAATCAACTGGGCACAGTCTCTTATTCTTTGTGGCTTGTCTAAAGCTTACAAAAAACACTTTCTTCTTTTTCACATTTTAAATCAATTGATCTTTGACATTGTTAGTCTTACATTCTACAATCACTTGTTTGATGGCTTAATTGAAATTTTGCTTTTGTAAAGTAACTTTTAGTCTCTTCCTCCGAGTTTTCTAACAAAATTTCCACAACTGAAATGCTTTCTTTTACCATCTCTCCATCTAAACATGTGGGTTTGGGTTTGGTTTGGTTTGGATATTCGTGGAAGATTTCAAGCCATTTTACACCTGACCAGAGTTATAAGATCAGATTCTGTCACAAATTGCTTAAGAAATTTTTGTTGGACATTGAATACTGACTGCAATTGACTAATTTAGTTCTTCGATTCTTTTTTTAGCTGTTGAGAGAAACTCCTTATCAAATTTAATGTGTGTTTGCTTTAAATAGCTCTTAATATTGTCCGTGTTATTATCTTTTTTTTTTTTTCTTAACATAACAGCTTTTTTGTTTGGCTCTGTGGCAGCCAACCGCAATTGCCATATGTTGTGAGATTTGGAACACACGTTCATTTAGTCTCTTACATGCTTCACTGTTTGGGTCTTGGGAGTAGCTTCTGTATCTCCACTCAATACCACCTCAGTAATATGCCTTCATTTTAAATTTGAAAATCTGCCCATACTTCTTTTTTCCAACTAGAAACATAATTTAATTATAATTAAAATAAGTATTCCAATTTACCAATTACAATTTGCATACGAATTGCTATAACTGGAGCTGTCTGCATGAAATAGTCAAATAAGTGCATTATAATGTTACATTAGTGCATAGAAAAAAATCATTTGTATGGAGTCGGTCTGTCCACTGACTGGATCGGTGGTGTGTTTGTGAATAATGCTAGAAACATTGCTGGTGTTCCATCCATGCACTCCAGCATTGTAAGGATGCCTATGCAATGCAGTGGGTAAAGGGAAATGCTGTCTTAGCAAAATAGGATAAAGTTGTATTGAAGAGGAAAATACTTTACAGTTTTTCAGCTTTCACATTTAAAATTAAATATGATTCAAATTGTAATACCTCAGGTGCAGTAGTCTCATTCACCTGCTCCATAGCTACATGCGTTTAGTGGCCACTTTATTGGAGGGTGCAATGTGGACTGTAGGAGAATGAGAACAGATTGTTAGGGTGCCAGGCATTTTCTTAGACAGACAGATCTCAAAGCGAAGATTTCAGTTATTCCCCAGAACAGTCCTGTCTATTGTTACACACACTGTGTAATGAAAAACCGAGACTCAGTGAAATTTAGTGACTTGTCCAAGGCCATACAGCCAATCAGTGAAGGGGCTGGAAAGCAGCTGTTAGTCCGACCCCAAAGCCCTCGCTGTGTGTGCTGATGGTTGGAGCCCCTTGCTTTGGTGTAACCATAAACATAAGCAAACCAGAAAACAGGATGCTTTTTCTTTATCTCTCTGACCGCTGATCCCTTTTAAAATTCGCAAGTCTCTAATTCTTTCAACAATTTTGTAGGAATGACATTTGGAACAATCAAAAAATATATATTGTCTCCTTTGGACCAGGCACTGCTCTAGTGAACAAAAAACAAAAGCCTCTGTCTTCATGCAGTTTACAATCTTATGCAAAAGGAATAGAAAATGACAATAAAAACACTGCGGGTGAGGTACTTTTCCCAAAACTAAGCACCGTGTGCTTGCTTACAGTGATCCTCTCTATTTTTATTGCATTTTAGGTTTTGGGGTACATGTGAAGGACATGCAAGATTGTTGCATAGGTACACACATGGCAGTGTGATTTGCTGCCTTCCTCCCCAACGGTGATCCTCTTTAAGGTGACAGTGCTTTTCATGATCTTAGAATGGGATAAAGTCATCTCTGCATACAGTAATTCTGCTAAGGATGATTGTGCAAATAGGTCCTTAGTGGGAGCTTTTACTATTGGACATAAAGTTATCATCTCCAATTTTGGGTAATTATTTTCATTCCTGTCCATTTGTGTGTTATTATCCTTGTTTGGGGGTGGGGGGCTAACATGTTCTCATCGCTAAAGAGAAATGGGCAACAGGGCAAAGGGACAAATGATAAAACTAGAAGGGCAATGTCAGGCTGGGCATGGTGGCTGACGCCTGTGATCCCAGCACTTTGGGAGGCCAGTGTAGGCGGATAGCCTGAGGTCGGGAGTTCAAGACCAGCCTGGCCAACATGGCAAAACCCTGCCTCTACTAAAAATATAAAAATTAGCTGGATATGGTGGTAGGCACCTGTAATTCAAGCTACTTAGGCAACTGAGGCAAGAGAATCGCTTGAAACTGAGAGGTAAAAGTTGCAACTGCATTCCAGCCCGGGCAACAAGAGTGAAAGAAACTCTGACTGGAAAAAAAAAAAAAAAAAAAAAAAAAGAGCCCTGTGTTCCTAGATGAATGTCAGATTATGAGACTTTGTTCCTTATAGGGAAACACATTCAGATCACCCCATACTAAGGTACTGATGTGATCAGTAAAACTCTGATCAGTTAAAGCAACTTATCTATGGACCTATGGTTTCTTTTCAGGCTACGGCAAAAGCTGTAAGAAGTTTCCTTTGGGTGGTGTTCTATCAAACTCTGCCACCTGTGGTATAGGATGCAGCTGAGGGGCACTGGGGGCTGGACTTCAAGGGTAGAGATTTATGCTTATGCAAGGCTTTTTTTCCTTGAGTAAGGCCTCAGGGGAGACAACCCTTACAGAATATTTTAGAGTTCAACCAGATCATTGCGCAAATGGGGAAACCTCAAGTTCAGAGAGTTTAAGTGATTAATCTAAAGCCACAGCATATTCATTCAGTGAGACTAGGACGTCTGCATTTTCTTTCCAGCTAGTGATTTGTGGGTGAGGAGAGGAGGTAGGAGAGAGAATCAGAAGAATCTAGAGACTATGTGGGAAGCTCAGTAAGGCTGAGGTTTAAAGTCTGCTCCTGTATTTTCTGCTCTGACCTTAGGCAGATTTCTTCATTCTGCTGAGCTTTCAGAATCTCGGCTGTAAATTGAGGATGACACAGACTTCCTAAGGCTGTGGTAAAGACCTGACGAAATGATGGACTTGTGTGCAAATGCCTTGACCTCTTCAAGATGAGAACTTTCCTTTACTCACTAACTGCCAAGTAGTCTCTAAGGAGAAATGGGCAACATTTTATTGGGCTTCAAATGGTCTATTTCAAACTTTGAGCTCCCCAGGCTCCAGGATTAAGTGTTCTGGATGGGTAGATCAAACTCTGCTGCCCTCCACCTGCTGGCCCCAAACTCCCCAGTGACTCTTTGTGTCCCACAGTGTCCCCTGTTCTTCCCAGCATCCTGTTTCTGTGATCATACTGTGTACCCATCTATCGTTTGTCACCTCTCAATCTTGCCCATCCTTGCTGGAGCTCCACCTAACAATTAGAAGCCTTTACAAGTATTTGGAGAGTGTGACAGGCTTTAAAGTGCTTTCACAGACATTCTCCCCTTTGATCCTCACAACAGCTCTGTGGGGGAGTCAGGGCAGCTGTTATCATCCCAATTTTATCACTAAGGAACCTGAAGTCATAGGGGCTAAATGATTTGCCCAAGTCCGCAAGCTAGAGAACTACAGACTTTGAGGTCAGAAAGTCCGAGGTTACAATCTCAGCTTTTCCACTTGCTAGCATTGTGGCCTCAGATGAGTCGTAGAGCTTTCCTGAACCTCAGTTCTTCCATCTATAAGTGGGGATATTTGCTGTGTATCTTCAGGGTTGCATATTCTGAATATGCAGTACTTGGTAGACAGCAAGTATTCAGCAAGCCAGACCAGAATCCAGTGCGTCTTGCCATTTCTCTACACGGCTCCTCAACACCACTCCAACTATTATATTCATAAAGAAGGGCTTCCATCTCTGAACTTTGGGAGCATTAATTGTCTTTATCAGGAGCCTTTGATTTCATGCCTCAGAAACTAACTCTGGCTGACAATCAGCAAATAGGATTTTGCCAAGAGACTGTTAAGATCACCAAACAGAAGAGCTGAAAAATGACTTTTTGAGAAGGAACCATGGTAGCCCCAGGAATCCCAGCAGCTCCTTGGGGACGGCCATTGGGTGACAGTGCCAGCTGTCTTTTTTCCCCCCATTGTCTGTCTCTCTCCACTCAAGATCCAAATTTACAGAAGATCTGATTGACCTAGACTGGGCCAGGTGCCCACCATGTGGGCAGATGGGCACGGGTGATTGGCAGCCCACTGGAACGATACGGAATGGAGGAAAGGCAGTTCTACAAAGCAGAAATGCTCTCCAATAAATGGAGTTCATTACTTAGTTCTCATGTAACTCTTCGTGGCTGTTTTATTTGTTTGTGCTTCTATCTTAGCATCCAGGGAGGTCAGGGTGGAAGTAAGGGAAGGACACCTCTCTCTTGTTTAGATTTAATATGGAAGCCCAGAGACATACCCACTGCCTTGCCCATAATTGGTGCTCAATAAATACCAGATGATTTTATTACAGCCTTCAGTCTTTCCAGTACAAATTAAGTTAGATCTTTCCTGACTTATCCTAGCTTCTAAACCTCGGCACTCTTACCTACATGCAGCCACCAATAAAGCAATCAATCAATAACAATTCACCTAATTAGCTTGCTCACATGAACCAATAAGTTCCCCAGGCCTAGCTGCTTCCCATCACAACCACTGCGTAGGGTGCCAGGTGTCTTGCCAAAGGACTTGATTAATAAGTCGTTATAATTGAAGCTGAATACAATTAATTGCATAATTTTGAACTCTTCAAGTTTAATTCCACAAAAATTACATCACAGAATTGGGGCCTGATGAAGTATTTCTAACAAAAGGAATAGAGGAAACTTGTATAAACACTGGTTCATATTTGTGACATGCAATGCACACACCAGGCACGGACGCTTGCCGTTGCTGTCAACAAAAACTCAGGTAGCTCGAATACTTAAATGAATTCTCAGGCATGTGGTTCACAATTGAAAAAGACTGGACATTATCCTAGTCGGTCCCAGTATTTTAATAATGTGAATCATATCCTCCTTAAATCTGTCCTGGTTGGTTTTTTGTTTTTTGTTTTTGTTTTTTATGTATGCCCAGATCACAGATCTGCTCCTATCTTTGGGTTTGTTTCAGTTGGTTTTGTTTGGTTGTATTTTCTCTGTCTTTGCAGTTCCCTTAAATTTGTTCTTTCAAATGGTTACTAACTTGCTGGAGGACAGGGTAGAAAATAGCTGATGAATAAAAATAGTGCTGTCTGCCTTTGACAAAACTTTTACCCAGTTGAGCCAGCAGGATTCTCATGAAGAAAATCTGAGAAATTAATTAATTAACTGTAACTGAATTTCACCTCTTTAACCTTAACTCGTGAGCGAACCTGAGCTAAATAAACATCTGACCATTCAATCTCTTTCACTTAAGGTTAACTTGAGTTTATTATTCAGGCTACTGCCCTTGTGTATTAGGCAGCGCATAAATTACCCATACTAATTACCCTGGATGGGGCACCACTTTAATGAATTCTTTTAATTAAACCGCAACACAGTGGTTTTGCACAGGATGGTCTATATTTCATTCTTAAACTATGTTAACCTTCATCTTTGGGCGGCTCACGTGTCCAACCGGAGAAGGTCTGAGTTTAATTCATCTAAGTATATACATTCCACAACCCCCACCCCTTGACTATCATAGGAAAATTTGAAAGATGTTTCTCTTCTGCTTGAAGGTTAAGAAATTAGATGCCTCTGTGAAAAGTTATGATTCTGCTGGGGATAGCGAGACGGAAAAGAAAGGGACCGGACAAAGAAAAACTGAAATGGCAGAATCAGCCAGCACAGGACTGCAGTCTTTAAAACAGAAATCGTAAAAGGCATATTAACAATGCTCTTATTAATATGTAAACTAAGCAAAAAGCATCCTTCACTTTGTCTGTATATTCCCGGGTTTACAGCAGATAATCCTTACCAGGAGTCCAGTTTTCAAGGATACAATCAGTTCTCTATTATCTGAAACACTTAGCGGATTCAGCAGTAAAGATTGAAACCAGTGCATATTTCAGCCCTGAGTATTCATCTTCCCGTGTCTTTTTACTAAGCTCCTGCTTCTACGTAGAAAATTGACTGCCTTGAGTTTTACCTCCCTGGTATCTGATGGGGGATTTTGGGGAGAGGAAACAGTTGGGGTACTCTCTAGACCCCAGGAAACTTCACTACCTTGGGTAGTTCATCTGGGAGAGCAGAGGCCTGTAGGTTATCAGGAACCGTGATGATCCCCAAGTCAAGTCATTATATATGAATTGAGCACCTATTGTCATTTGAGCCCTGTGTCTGTGCCAGAATATCCTGGTGATGGAGAATTGTTCTGTTTGTGTTTTTAATTTTTAAAGAAGAAGGAATACATTTGTGGATTTATATTTGTACTTTGGTAGATGCATTTAGGAAGGTGCACAAAACAACTGTTGAGAGGGTTTGCTTCTGAGAAATATTAAAGGTGTTTGTGGGGAGGGAAAAGTACTTATTCTATATCCTTCTCCTTTTCCTCTTCCCTCTTGTTTTTTCTGTCATGAGCATGGAATCCTTTGTCATTTCAAACTTTGAAACAGTAAAAATAACTAGGGAGTTCATAGTTCACTCAGGGAGAAAAAGCACATCACAATGTAATATATTAATAGCAAGTGCTGTGAAAGGTGAACACACAAACTCTTCCGCTAACACAGAGGCAGGACCATCCAGTAGTGTCTGGTGGAGTCGGGGAAGGCTCCTTACAGGAGGTGGTATTTTAGTTGGGCCTTGAAGCATAAGTATGAGAGTTTTTCGGGTTAAGCCTCAACCATTAAGTAATGGGAAGAGGCAGATAGCATAAGATGATTCTACCCACCCAAGATTGTTCTCACTTAAAAATCCTGTTAATAGGTATGCTACTCCAGGGCTTTCCTGATGACATGTAGAAATAGCGTTAGAATGGGTACAGCAAAGTTAGAAAGGAGGACTAAGACCTGCTATCTGACAGCACAACGGAGTAACTATAGTCAATAATAACGTAACTTTACATTTTTAAATAACCTAAAGAGTGTAACTGGATGGTTTGCACTTCAATGGATAAATGCGTGAGGGGATGGATGCCTCATTCTCCGCTATGTACTGATGTGCTTAATTCACATTGCATACCTGTATCAAAACATCTCATGTACCCCGTAAATACATATACCTACTATGTACCCACAAATATGAAAAATAAAATAAATAAAAATAGCATTTGAATCATTCTGAATTCTGACAAGAAGGTGATTGGGAGTGATACATTGTAAATAATCTCCAAAAAAATTGTTCACTCTAGAAAATAATTGGACATGCCTGAAATCCAAACTTCAGTGTTTTTCCAAAAGTTCCTGAAAATTTTTCACCAAGCCTTAACTTAACCTAAAATGTGTACAAGTCAACTAACCTATAGGTACAATATAACGGAACTTCATTTTGATGAGAAATATAAAGAATATCTAGTATTTTTTAATCAGCAAAGCCTAGCTGTTAAAACCTTTCATTACATTTGGAAATGGTATCCCCACCTTCACCTTGTAGCCAGAATAGAGGAAGAACAGGGAAAGGAAAGACCGTGGTGCTCTCAAATTTCATGTTGTGCCATTGATGGAGTTCTTCGGGGCACCACATTTCCTTATCATGAGGTCTCTAAGGATCCCCTAATAGAAACTGCTGGTTCCAAGCCAGGCAAAGAAACCCAGCCTCCCAAGCACAGAGCTACAAGTCCTAGAAAGAGGGATTTGGTAGAAGTTGGCTTGGCTCTCCAGGACTCATAGAGATCCCATGTGCGTATGCAATGACAACAGGAAGAGGCAAGGTGATTAATCTCATCTCTACCCTGATGCTGATATGATCAATACCTTTTAGTTATTTACTGAGCCAGGGATATTTGCCAGATGCAGAAAATGCAAAGATGGATGTCGCATGGTTGCTGATCTCCAATAGCTCACAGGGAAAAGAGAATCACAGACAATCCACTGTCATTCAGAGGAATGAATGAACTCTAGTCAAAGCCAAGCACAGAGCCCGGAATCAGGACTCTTCCCCATGAAACTGGGAAGATTTCCTAGAGAGCCTGAAAATTCCTGAGTACAGTGCGAAGATAACCTTTAAAATGAAATCTATTGAAAGGCTTAACTGACGTTTTCATCATTTTACACCTTCTGCAGAAGAAAGGCTGATATGCAAAGATAGAATATAATTTAAAGGCAGAGTTCTACGGTGGATAGATGGCTAAACCCAAGGAAAAGTGTTTCTGTCCCCTGACAATCAGCAAATTCAGGAAGCCCCATAGTTTGTTAAACAACCTATGACAAAAGCTAGACTCCAGAGAGAATTTTTTATGATGACAATAGCGGCTCCTGAGACAGACAACTCAGGTCCCCTTTGGATGTGCTGTGTGACATTGGATACGTCATGTAGCCTCTCTGACTCTCAGCTTCCTCATCTGTAAAACTTGGACAATAATAGAACGTACATCACAGGGTTGTTGACGGGCATTACATGAGATAATGGATGTAAGCATAGTGATAGACCCCAAGTAAGTAACCAGTAAGTGTTAGCTGTTACCATAATTAGTATGAGTAAGGCAAGTACATCTTAGTATGTTAAACAAGAGTCTTTCTTTCTTTCCTTCTTCCCTCCCTCCCTCCCTCTTTCTTTCCTCCCTCCCTCCCTCCCTCTTTCTTTTCTTTCTCTTTATTTCTTTCTTTCAAGACAGAGTCTCGCTCTGTCACCCAGGCTGGAGTGCAGTGGTGCGATCTCACCTCACTGCAACCTCTGCCTCCTGGGTTCAGGCGATTCTCTTGCCTCAGCCTCTCGAGTAGCTAGGACTGCAGGCACACAACACCACACTCGGCTAATTTTTTTTTTTTTTTTTTTTTTAGTAGAGATGGGATTTCACCATTTGCCCAGGCCGGTCACGAACTCCTGAGCTCAGGCAATCCACCAGCCTCAGCGTCCCAAAATGTTGGGATTACAGGCATGAGCCACTGAGTCCAGCCAACAAGAGCACTTTTAAACACAAGAGTTTTATGGCCAAACCACCAGAAATGACTGTAGGAGTCTTGGGCATGTGAAACTCCAAACTCCCCCAACCCCCCACCACACACACACACACTCACACACACACACACACACACACACACACACACACGGAGCCACACATATTCATTTTGGTTTACCCATCCAATTACTGTTACTGAGGACCTATGTGAAAGATCTGGGATGAATCCAAATGCTACTTTTATTGATTTACTTAAGAAGCTGAGAGGGTCAGTCCTTTCTGGCCCTGTTGAATTCCTCAGAAATTACGTGTATTTCACACAGAGGGTGAGTGCATGCTTGTGTTCAGGTTTGCCCATGAGAAGAGGGTGTATCTCAAATAGCAAGAGCACCAGCACTAGAGAAAGAGACCCGACCCCGGGAAGGCACAGTCGGGCCCTCTGTAGGCAGCCACCTGGGGCCACGCACTCCCCTGGAGTGACTCCAGAACTCAGCGCCCGTGCGCTCCCGCTTTGATCCTTTTGTGTTCCCAGGGCTTCCCAGGTGGCGTTTCTGCCCCAGGCTTTCTACACACGGAGTGTCTTCAGGCTGTCCTCTGCAGGAACATATGCTCTGACTTACCATCTGGCCTTTATGCAGCTCTCCAGTGGCCATGGTATGAAAACCAGCTTGTTTGGCAGCTACAAGTGCCCACAGTCTCTTCGGTCTCTCTCTTGGTCTGAGTGTTTCTCGACATCAATAGATGTCATTAAGAACTCAGTCAAGCATATGGACTTGGGAGTACATTATGACCACGAAGAAAACTCTACCTTGGAAGAGGAGCTGCTTGGGGTGGGCCCTGCCTTGGTCTCCGGGACAAACGGAGTGCCTGTGGCAATGGGCCTGGCACTCTCATTTACAGCTGGACACACGGGCCGTGCACAGGCCCAAGGCTCAGCTCTAGAGGGAAGCTGGGAGCATCGTGACGCCTCACCGACAGCCAGAGCCAGGCTGGAGGGGAGTGCAGGCAGCTTGCTGATGAGAGTGTGTGTGGCTGTTGGCTCCACACATTGGGGAGAACCCTAGAACTGCTCAAATCCAGGAGTCAACCTCATTTATGTTGCTGTTCTTTGAACAGAGAAAGAATTAGCAGTTGCTGAATGGCAGCTATTTCCAGAAGGCGTGGAGGGAGATGCCAAAATCCATCTCCAGAGAGTTGACACTGGAAGGTAAAATTCGAATGTAATCATCACTATATATAAAAACAACAATTCTAGGCAGGTAAAGAAAAGGCTGGGGAAACTCCTTACATATTGATAGGGAAAGAACCCCAAGATGGGTTAAACGGCAAAAAAAATATAGCCTCTTCCACTATTTGCATAATAAGGTTGATAAAGTTGGGGGTGAGGTGGTTGTGTTTGTACTGGCTTGTATATGGATATGAGTATCTGGAAGGATATACCAAAAAATAATAATGGTGGTTATCTATGTTGGGAGAAGAGGAAGAACATGAGCGGATGGGGGATTGCATGGGAATTTTTACTGTATACTTTTATATACAGTCATGCATCACTTAATGACAAAGATACCTTCTGAGAAACGTGTCACTAGGTTATTTGGTTGTACAAACATCATAGAGTGTTCTTACACAAACCTTGATGGCATAGCCTACTACACAGCTACGGTATACAGTCTAGCCTAGTGCTCTTAGGCGACAGAGCTCTATAACATGTTACCTCTGTAGCCACTACTGGTCCACAGTCTCTTAGGAGCTGGGCTGCACAGCAGGAGGTGAACTGAGGGCGAGTGAGCATTACCGCCCTCAGTTGGGTCAAATTTTCCCAGGAGCACCAATGCTGTCATGAACTGGGCATGCAGGGATCTAGGTTGCCGTCCTGATAAAAATCTAAGGCCTGATGAAAACGTCCCCCACCCCCATCCTTAGAAGAATTGCCTTCTAGGCTCATGCCTGTAATCCCAGCACTTTGGGAGGTCGAGGTGGACAGATCACGTGAGGTTGGGAGTTGGAGACCAGCCTGACCAACATGGAGAAACCCTGTCTATACTAAAAATACAAAAAAACTTAGCCAGGCATGGTGTTGGCCACCTGTACTCCCAGCTACTCAGGAGGCTGAGGCTGGAGAATCGCTTGAACCTGGTGGTGGATCCAGCCGTTGCACTCCAGCCTGGGCAACAAGGCCGAAACTCCATCTCCAAAAAAAAAAAAAAAAAAAAAAAGAATTATCTTCCATGAAGTCAGTCCCTGGTACAAAAAATGTTGGGAACCACTGGTATAAAAGATTTTAAAAATGGCACACCTGGATAGGGCAGTTATGAATGGAGCTTGCAAGAGTGGAAGTTGCTCTCGGTGAAGTCAATGAGTGAATAGTGGGTGAACTTGAAGGTGTAGACGTTACTGTACATTGCTGTAGACTCTGTAAACACTGTACATTTAGGCTACACTACATTTATTAAAAATATTTTTTCAATCATAAATTGATTTTAGCTTACTAAAAGTTTTTACTTTATAAGCTTTACCCCAACCACTCAGGAGGCTGAGGCAGAAGGATCGCCTGAGTCTGCAGGAGGATCACTTCAATCTAGGAGTTCGAGTCCAGCCTGCACCACATGTCAAGACCCACTTCTAAAAAACAAAACAAAACGAAACAAAACGATTGTTTTAAACTTTCTGACTCTTTTGTAACAACGCTTAGCTTAGAACACTTTGTATAGCTGTACAGAAGTATTTTATTTCTTTATATTCTTTTTCTATAAGCTTTTTTAGTATGTTTAAAAATTTTATAATTTTTTACTTTGTAAATTTTTTTGGTGAAAACAAAAGATACACACACATACATTAGACTAGGTCTACACAAGTTCAGGAATATCAATATCACTGTCTTCCACCTCCACATCTTGTCACACTGGAAGCTCTTCAGGGACAATAACACACACAGAGCTGTTCTCCCCTATCATAACAATGCCTTCTTCTGGAACACCCCCAAAAGGACCTGCCCTGAGCTGTTTTATAAACTTTTAAAATATATAAGTACAAGGAGTGCACCCTGAATTGACGATGAAAACTATAGTACATGTATAAACCAGGAACACAGTCATTTATTATCACTATAAGGTACCATGTATGATGCCTAATTGTGTATGCTATATGCTTATTCAGCTGGCAGTGCAGTTGGTGTGTTTACACTGGTATCACTACAAACCCATGAGTAATGCATTGTGCAATGGCGTTATGATGGCTACAGCATCACTAGCAGAAGCAATTTGTCAGCTCCACTATACTCTTATGGGACCACTGTCCTATATATAACCAAATATTGACCAAAAGATCGTTATGCTGTTCATGACTGTACTTCAAGCTATTTTTTAAATGTATTTCCCCTTTTAAAGTTAAATAGATTTCAATGTGTTTAAAAGTTTTCAAGTTGACATTATAAAATACTGACAAGCCAGTGGAGATTGCATACTAATAGATTTATAAATATATCTTTATTAGTTTCTGTGCATGTGTCTCCACATGATTAAAGCCATTTGATTGCTAATAATATCCTCCATAAGTTATCATATGATAGAGTAACTCACACATTGCATGTTTCACATTGAGCATTTTTATATTAAGAAAAAATCAAAATACAAGTTGCATAAATTAACAAATTTGAATGTGGTTATGTGCTAATAACTAGAAGGCAACATTAAGCCTTTGTTTTTTTTTTCTTTGATTCAACTAACATTCCTTGAATAAGTATCATGAGCTGTTGACAATTTGCTCTAGAATCCAGTTTCTACTGCTTGAAACTCTGTATGTGTAGGATAATGCATGGTATATCCAGACAGGAATAGGTTTGGTTCAGAAACTTTTCTGGAAGATTATTTACTTCTCTGGTTTGTTCAGAAAAAATATCATTTGGTGCCTGCATGTTAAACTGTTTTTGTTTTTTCTTTTTCTAACAATACACAGGGGCATCAGGAAGATGACCAAGATGCTGCTGTTTACAAAGTAGTAGGACCACAGATATTCGTGTTTTCTCTCTGTCTTTCTCTCTCTCTCTCACACACACACAAAATACACAGATTTAACCATAGTGCTTCTCATAATAAATCCATTTCTACTTCTCTAAGGAACTATGGAAATCTTTACTGTAGTGGCATTGCACTGTGCAAATGTAACTAAACCGAAACTCATTTCCCCAGGATTCCTTTCCCGATACGGCTCCAGGTTTGCAAGAGTCACAAGAGAAACTTGCCTGAAATTTGGAAGGCAGCATTAATTTTCTGCCTTTGAGGGTTGGTTTGGGGTGCCATGTACCGTAGTGACTGGTACAAGCTGTCACTGATCTGCCAGCTCACCTTGTGGGTGTGGATGTGGGTTGTAATTGGGCTCACAGCTCCGCTGGGTCCTACCAGATTTCCTCCCTCAGCTTCGCCAAGTCCTGGGCTAGGTATGTGTGCAGCTCCATGGCAAAACATACTAGCTTTCCCTCCAAGTCACCCATATTATGGAGGATGGAGGCCCAGAGAGATAGAAACAGGTTCCAATACATCCTCCTGGGTTCCAATTTGCCCTTTTCTCTTCTGCTTCATACCAAGACTTCTTTCCCAATTGCCAACCTAGCTGGGTATTTCAACTTCAGACCCAACATCAGACATAGTGGTGACAGTCTTGGATAGACTTCTGTACCTGCTCCTACAATTGCACGAGGTCTAATCCCCCAAATAAACGCTTTATTCTATACCTTTCATCGTGTTTCTGTTTCTCTAGTTTAACTCTGATTGATATGCCTCCCCAAAATGTCCAGAGACATGTCTTAGTCTTACCGTTGCTAAGAGCACAGAATACCTAGGCACCAATATCTCCACTTTGTAAGTGAGAAAGTGGGTTTTACAGAGAAAGCAAGCATCAAGTCTGAGAATCTGTCTGTATGAGTCCATTCTCGCACTGCAATAAAAAAAAAATACCTAAGACTGGGTAGTTTATAAAGAAAAGAGACTTAATTGGTTCATGGCTCTACAAGATAGCTCCTGCTCAACTTCTGGGGTGGCTTCAGGAAACATATAGTCATGGCAGATGGCGGAGGGGAAGCGGGCACATCTTACGTGGCCTGAGCCGGAGGAACAGACAGGGCAAATGCCACACACTTTTACAAAACCAGATCTCCTGAGAACTCTATCATGAGAACAGTACCAAAGAGATGGAGCTAAACCATTCATTCATGAAGGATCCACCCACATGATCCAATTACTTCCCACCAGGCCCCACCTCCAACATTGGGGATTACCATTGAACGTGAGATTTGGGTAGAGACACAGATCCGAACCATGTCTCTCTCTTTAAAACCCATACTCTTTCTGCCATACAGTGTTGCCTTGGCTTTCAAAATAAGAGAGGAGCGTAGAGCAGAAAACATTGTCATGATATCTGAAAAATCAGCATTCAGAATAGATTAAGGAAAACATCCCCAGCTCCTAACTCTGAGCACTGGGGCTCAAGATGGCATTTGCGTTGTGATAAAAGACAAACATCAAGAATAAAAATGATTTGTATATTCTGGGGAGATGGGGAGCATTAACCTTATACTTTTTGCTATTTTGAATGAATGCAAGGATGAATATTAGCCATATGGTGTTCAGTACCATGAACTAAAATTTGGATTCCTTCTACACAATGCCAAAAAGTGTTCTTCATCTTCTTTTTTTTTTTTAAAGACAGAGTTTCACTCTGTCATCTAGGTTGGAGTGCAGTGGCACAGTTTTGGCTCACTGCAACCTCCGCCTCCTGCATTCAAGCCATTCTCCTGCCTCAGCCTTCTGAGTATCTGGGATTACAGGTGTATGCCACCACGCCCAGCTAATTTTTGTATTTTTTTAGTAGAGACGGGGTTTTGCCAAATTGGCCATACTTGTCTCAAACTCCTGACCTCAAGTGATCTGCCTACCTTGGCCTCCCAAAGTGCTGTGAATACTGGAGTGAGCCACCATGCCCCACAAAAAAAAGTCTTCGCTAACAATGTTCATAAATATCCCCAAAGACTGTTTTAGAATGTGATGGTTAATTTCATTTAATAGTGTCAACCTGATTGTGCCACAAGGTGCTGAGATTCAACATTCTTTCTGAGTGTGTCTATGAGGTTGTTTCCAAATAAAATTAGCATTTGAATTGGTAGACTCAGTAAAGTAGATATCCCTCCCCAAGGTGGGCTGGCATCATCCAATCCATTGAGGGACTGAGTTGAACAAAAAAGTGGAGGAAGAAGGAATGTACCCCCTTTTTTGTTTTGTATCTACCTGCATGAGCTGGGATATTGGTCTTCTATCACCCTTGGCCTGGGACTTACACTACGAGCTCCCCTGGTTCTTCCACCTTCTTAATCTGACTGGAATTAGACCACCAAGACCACCAGCTTTCCAAGCTCTCCAGTTTGCAGATAGCAGATGGCACTTCATGTGATTTCTCAGCCTCCATAATCACATGAACTAATTCCTTATTGTAAATCTCTCTCCCTCTCTCCTCTGTCTCTCTCTCTGTCGCCACACATACACAAACACACACACACTCTCCATTGCAGATTATATATGTGTATGTATCCTGTTGAATCTGTTTCTTTGGAGAAGCCGGACTAATACAGAGAGTCTTTTGTGATGTTAATGAATGCAGTTTTTTTGAACAGCTTTTTGCTAGTTCCAGCTTTCCTTCTTGGGCATGCATATATAAAGGTAATGCCTACACTCTCCATTGGGTTACTCTAAAAATGTCAGCTTTCCAAAATTGCAAGACAATGTTATTTTCAAATCTAAATGATGGCTATAAAAAATGAAAGTCAATGACAACTGAAAATATAGAGCAGGAGGAGAAATTCTCAATGTCATGTATTAGTTGAAATGTAGTAGGAAAAGTTTTAAGAGACAGTAGGTTAGTTTGGGAATGAGAAATTTCTGGAAAGCCCTAGGCTAATTCACATCTTGGGACAGAAGAGGCTATAAATCAATATAGGAGAGAATTTTAAGTTGAGTCTGTTTGGAACTAAGTGTGCTACACTTAGTCTGCTCAGGCTGCTGTAGCAAAATATTACAGGCATGGTGGCTTCAACAACAGATACTTATTTTCTCACAGTTCTGGTAGCTGGAAGCCTGTGATCAAGGTGATAGCCTATTCAGCTGCTAAAAGGGCCTCTTTTCCTGGCTTGCAGATGGCCGCCTTCTCTATGTGTGCTCACATGGCCTTTCCTCAATGTGTGCGTCTGGAAAGTGAGAGAAAGAGTGAGCTCCCTGATGTCTCTTTCTCTTTCTCTTTCTCTTTGTTTTTGTTTGTTTGTTTGTTTGTTTTTTGAAATGGACTTTTGCTCTTGTTGCCCAGGCTGGAGTGCAATGGCACGATCTCAGCTCAAGCTTTGTCTCCCAGGTTCAAGCAATTCTCCAGTCTCAGCATCCTGAGTAGCTGGGATTACAGGCATGTGCCACCATACCTGGCTAATTTTGTATTTTTAGTAGAGACAGGGTTTCTCCATGTTGGTCAGGCTGGTCTTGAACTGCCGACCTCAGGTGATCTGCCCACCTCAACCTCCCAAAGTGCTGGGATTACAGGCATGAGCCACCACACCCAGCCTAATGTCTCTTTTTATAAGGACACTAATCCTATCAGATGAGGGCCTCACCGTTATGATCTCATTTCACCTTAATGCTGTAGAGGGAAAGATTCTACCTGCATTGTAGAACACCATTAAACAAGAGTAAATGAGAAGACCTTCAGATTTCAGCTTTGTGCTTGAACTTCTTCTATTTTATCTTTCACATCAGCATCACAAAATTTGCCAACCTGGCTCACGTTGTAACCCTTCTGATTAAGGAAATAAGGCCTGCTTTACCTTAATAGGCAATTAGCTTTGACAATCAAATAGAGTTGTGATTAATGACCTCCTAATTGTTATTCCTGATGTGCACACTCATACAAGCAGAACGCTCAGAGTTCTCAGGAACATTCATTCTCTAAGTTTGCCATGCTCCATCATTGTGGATCCAAAGCTGAGAGAGACATAAACTCAGCCCCCTAGGACATCCGAATCTAGTAGAAAAAGGTATGTGAACAGATATACTACAACAAAGTAGAGATCTTGTCAATTTTCCTGATGTCTAGCACAGCATTGACATAATGTACAGCTTGGCCAGTTAATTACCAATGACCCCAGCAGGATAGCAAGCAAGAACACATGTGGGAGAGATTTGGAATGGGTAGCATGGCAGTATTCAAGGATGTTGTCAAAGCTGAGGAAAATGTTCAAACTGTGCACTAAGTAGAGGCCAGAATTCTACTCTAAAAGAAAGGAGAACAATATTTCCAATTGTCGAGTTAATTGTTTTTGTGTAAGGAAATCCTACCTGTTCTGTAGGAGCCAACTCCTTCATTAAGCATCTTCGGACTCTGGCAGCTGGAAGTGGTCGTTTGTCCTCAGAACACTCCAGAACTCTGTTTCACTCACCTGCCAGTTGTCATTCAGTGTCTTCTTATACATCTAAAAGCTAAATGTCAGAACTGTAGGATGTCAGCCTAGAAAGCTCTCGAGATCCTTTGGTTTCGCTTCCTCCTTCTACAGGTGAGGAAACTGAGGCCCATTCAAGGAACATTCATTGAGAAACTAGACCTTTCTGAAGAGGTGACAGTTAACAACAGACTTAAAGGATGTAGAGGGAGTTAGTACGGTGCTCAGAGAGGACTTGCACCTGCGTAGTCTGAGAAGGTTTTATAGCCAGGAGGCTCTTGCAGATGCAGCAAAGTGTGAAGAAGGAGAGTGAGCAGGGGTAAGGTCAGAGAGAGGGAGGCAGGAGGGTCAGATCCTGAAGGGCCTGTGGGCCTACACAGAGTCATTCACTCTGAGGGAAATGCAAACCACTGCAAGGATTGTTTAAAAATCAGCTTTAGTGAGGTGTAATTTACATAGAGTAAAACTCACTAATTTTAAGCGTGTAATTCGATAGGTTGTAACCACTGCATAGGGTTGCGTAACCACAACTACTGCAATCGAGATATAGAGCACCCCCGCATCACCGTGAAAAGTTCCCTTGCACCCCTTTGGGGTCATCCCTATCTTCACTTCCAGCTCCTGGCTACCAGTGATCTGATGTCTGTTCCTCTATTTTGCCTTTGCCAAAATGTCGTATAAATGAAATCACAATCATGTAAGCTTTTGTAGCTGGTTTCTGTTACTTAGAACAAAGCTTTTAAGGCTCATTCAAGTGCTGCATGTATCAGTAGTTCTTTTCTTTTATTGCTGTCAAGTATTCTGTTAAAAGAATGTACCAGTTTGTTTACCCATTTACTAGTTGAAGAACATCTGGACTGTTTCCAGCTTGGGACTATTATAATTCAGGTTGTTATAAACACTTAAGTATGGGACCTTATGCAGTTGTTATTTGTCTTGAGTAAATCCCAAAGAGTGGAATCTCTGGGTCATTTAGTAAGGGTATATCAAACTTTATAATAAACTACCCAATTATTTTACAAAGTAGATGGCTTTTTTTTTTTTTTTTTTTTTTTTTTTTTGAGATGGAATTTCTCTCTTATTGCCCAGGCCAGAATGCAATGGCAGGATCTCGGCTCACTGCAACCTCCGCCTCCCAGGTTCAAGCAATTCTCCTGCCTCAGCCTCCTGAGTAGCTGGGATTACAGGCATGCGCCACCATGCCCAACTGATTTTATATTTTTAGTAGAGATGAGGTTAAACCATGTTGATCAGGCTGGTCTCAGACTCCTGACCTCAAGTGATCCGCCCACCTTGGCCTCCCAGATTACTGGGATTTTGAGTGTGAGCCACCATGCCCGGCCAGTGGATATCCATTTTTTATTCCCATCAGCACTGTATGAGAGTCCCAGTAGTCCCGGATCCTCATCAGTGCTTCGTATTGACAGGTTTTAGCTACGTTAATTAATGTGGCTGAATGGTAAGTCTTGAAATCAAGCAATTTTTATTTGCATTTCCCTGATGAGTAATGTTTTTGAGCACATGTCTTCTAAGTGCTTATTTGCCATTCATAACATCTTCCTTGATGAAGTGTCTGTTCAAATCTTCTGCTCATTTTTTTAGTCTCTTATTAATGAGTTATAAAAATTCTTTATATATGTTTTGGTAGAAGTCCTTTATCAGACATATAGGAGTGACAAGTCTTGTGGCTTGTCATTCTTCTTAATTCCATCATATCCATTATTTTCTTTTTTATGACTCAAGCTCTTGTATCCTCTCTAAGAAATCTTTACCTAACCCAAGGATACAAAGATTTTTTTCCTACCTTTTCTCCTGGACGTTTTAGAGTTTTAGACTTTAGATTTAAGACTGTGACCCAGCCGGGCGCGGTGGCTCAAGTCTGTAATCCCAGCACTTTGGGAGGCCGAGGCGGGTGGTTCACGAGGTCGAGAGATCGAGACCATCCTGGTCAACATGGTGAAACCCCGTCTCTACTAAAAATACAAAAAACTAGCTGGGCTTGGTGGCGCGTGCCTGTAATCCCAGCTACTTAGGAGGCTGAGGCAGGAGAATTGCCTGAACCCAGGAGGCGGAGATTGTGGTGAGCCGAGATCGCGCCATTGCACTCCAGCCTGGGTAACAAGAGTGAAACTCCGTCTCAAAAAAAAAAAAAAAAAAAAAAAAAAAAAAAGACTGTGACCCAACTTGTTAGTTTTCTGAATGGTATAGGTAGCAGTTAAGATTTTTTTCTTAAGCGTTCGTTTGTTCTAGAATTCTTTGATTGAACAGACTTTTTTAGCCATTGAGTTACCTAGGCACCTTTGTTGAAAAGCAAGTAGCCAAACTTGTAAGGGTGTATTTCCGATTTATGTCTATCTTTATGCCCATACCACATGTCTTGGTTAATATGGCTTACTGGAAAGACTTGAAATCAGATACTGTAAGTGCTCCAGTTGGGTTCTTCTTTTCTAAAATTGTTTTGCCTATTTTAGGTCTGTTAGATTTCTGTAACAATTGTATAACCAGCTTATCAATTACAACAAAAACCCTTTAGAGAGTTTTGAGTAAAAGAATAGCATGAACTGACTTTCATTTTAACAAGATTACCCTGGTGGCTATGACTTCCTCAATATCAAAGTTACTGGATAGACTAACCTTGAATATCCTTTATATAAGAATATCGCAATCCACTGGGTCAAATGAAAAGTAAACCAGCGTCATCTTATTAGCAAGGGTTCTCAAATAAATGTCAATGTACTGTGTCACCCGAAGATATTTTACAGAAAATTTAAGAATATCAGAATGTTAAATACATTTGAACTAGGTCCAGCAGATGAAACTGACTTATGATTGCCTTTGACAAACTATTTAAGGCTGAAGGGAGTGTTAACAAGCTGGGAGAACACTTGCCCAAAATAAAAGATGCTGAAGCCTGAGTGTAGTGGTGGACACCTGTACTCCCAGCACTTTCAGAGGCCGAGGCAGGAGGGTCCCTTGAGCCCTGGAGTTTGAGGATAGCCTGGGCAACATAGCGAGATCCTGTCTCAATTTACAAAACAACAGCAACAAAAACAAAACTCTGGAAGTCATATGAATGTGTTTACAGGGTTGCAAGAAGCTGTGAAGTTATCATTTGATTACTAACTAGGTTACTTTGGGCAGGTAATTAAACCTGACTTCCGTATTTTCCAAGAAAACAGAGATATCGCCATTAACTACCCTAAGACTTGTGAGACTCAAATGTGATAATGTGTGTAGTGACATTGTCTGGACTCTGGAGTCCAGTGTATAAACCTTGGTGACTAGAACTGCAAAAAATAGATAGGGCTGACTTTGTGGATCTGTTTATATGTCTTTATTTTTTTTATTGTTTCCTGCTTACATAATTAAAAAAATGTATTTAAGCCATTGTTTATGGGATAGCTTCAACATGGTACGTATTATTATGAGGTAGACAAAAACTATAGTTAATCCAGGAGATGATAATTTTAGCAAGGAGACAAGTCATGTACATGTAAAATAATGAGATACCAATAATAGTTCATATTTGGAAGGACTTTTCTACTTCGTTTGTTTTTGTTTTGTTTTGTTTTGTTTGAGACAGGGTCTGTGTGTCACCCAGCCTGGAGTACACTGGCACAGTCATGGCTCACTGCAGCCTTGACTTTCTGGGCTCACACGATCCTCCCACCTCAGCCTCCAAGTAGCTGGGACTACAGGTACATGCCAACACACCAGGGTAACGGTTTTGATTTTTTTGTGAAGATCACAATGTTTCCCAGGCTGGTCTCAAACTCCTGGGCTCAGGTGATCCTCCCACAGTGGCCTCCCAAAGTGCCGGGATTACAGGTATCAGTCACTGCACGTGGCTTTGAAAGCACTTTGCAATTTGCTGATTTTTCTCACAGACTTTATTTCATTTCATTCTTACAAACAACTCTATGTAGCACACAGCACAGATATTTTTTGTTCTAGTTTTACAAATGAGAAACCCTAGGCTTAGGAAGCGCAGAGATTTCTTCAAAATTATAGGGCTCATAAACAGGAGTTGGCACCTAAATGCAGATTAATTTCTGACCCCTAGTCCAGAAAAGCTATTTTGATAGTTCTCAAACTTTGATGTGATTCAAGATCATTCAGGGAATTTGTTAAAAATGCAGGTTTCTGAATCTCACAGGCAGAGTTTCTAAATCAGTTGATATGTGTCTAAGAATCTGATCTTTAACAAGTATTTCATATGATTCTCCTTCAGATGGCCTTCAGTTTATTCTCCACCAATTGATTTTTCTGGCGCAGAACATAAAAAGCAGAAGCAGAGAGCTACTACCCTTCTGTATAGCTGGCATGCAGAACAGAGTGGTTATGAGCACACATTCCAGAGCCAGCTTGCCTGCTTTTAAATCCTGCTTTCATCGCTTGCTAAGTGGGCAAATTATATGACCACCCTGAGCCTCAGTTTTCCTGTCTATACAATGGGGATAATACTGGTGCCTACCATATAGGCCTATGATGAACATGAAATAAGTAATTGTTTGTAAAGTAACTAGAGCAGTGCCTGGCACACAGCAAGCTTTGCGCTTGTGAGAAGGAACCTATAGAAATACACAGGACGAGGAAGAACAGCCTTTCTGAGATGCTGAGGTCTTATTCCTCCCTCTAAACAACCATCATTCCCTCCCCTCATACTCGCCCTTCCGATCTCGCAGGTATTCAATCGCATCACATCCTGGGGAGGCTGACTGTAACCAGTTATCTCTGCTTGCAAAGGAAATAGAGGGTTCCCAGGGCTCTCCGGCCCTAAGTCGACTTCGTTGCTTTATCCCATTTAAATCCACATTCTCTGCTAAAGAAAATAAACCAACACAGTAAAGCTTGCTGATAGCCACTCCATCTGTATTATGGCACACAATGATGGCTGGAAGTTAAAGGTTTGATATATAGGTCTATTTTTTTATTGCCAGTCCCTGCCCCTGAAGAAAGTATTAAAATTTCCAGATGAGTAACCAAACAATAAATAGATGAGACAGTTGCCGTGAATATCTGATTTTTTGCATAATAATGAGATATTGCTGGATAATGCACTCTGCCATCCCCAGTTTGTCTAAATTATCATTTTGATTGGTCAAATGCATAAGAAAGATATACCAATAAAGTCGTGTCAAGTGCTCTGCTGTAAATTGATGCCGGATGGAGGTTCTTTAGGGTTGAGGTGAGGTGGGGGCAGGAAGAACAGATTCTTCAGTTAAGTAACTTTTAGGTAGATGTTTTCTTCAGTTGATTCCTAATCAAAGGCATCTGAAATTCTAGCTTCTCCAGGGCTGCATGCATAAACATGAAGTCGTTTGTGCCTTCTAAGGCCTTGTGTGTTGTTTTTGGAATTGAAAATAAGAACCAGATTTGGAACAGAAGGGTTGTTCTAGGACATCTGAGGTTTGTTTTGTGTGGAGAATTTTCCCCTTGATTTTGCATCCCTGAGACATAACATCAGAGTGTTGATGGAACTTTTGAATCAGAAAGACCATTCATTAGGAAACAGGATGTCAGTAAATCCAAATAACTCTTTTTCCACCTTTAAAAAAATGGAAGAATTCTACAAGTTCCAAAGTGGGATGAAAACAAAAATTGCCGGAAGCAGTTTGACTTGCAAGTCCTCTTTCTTTGTAGTTATATAACTCTCGGTTTAATATGTTTGGTAATTCATCCTGGATTCTGTTTTTCAAATGTCCCTACTGCTGTGCTGAATGATCATTTTTATCCCTTGCTGTTATTTAAGTGTTCCACAGTCCAGGAGCTACATCTCAGCATGATTTGCGTGCCCTGCAGGACTTGCCGCTAGTAGGTGCTCAGACGGGGCACCGGCCTAGCACTCAGCAGTCTAGGGTGCTAAATAAGCTATCACGTTTTGAAATGTCTCAAAGCAATAACCAAGTATAGAATTGTGTGGCATGTCTTATAAATAAATACAGCAATCATTTATCAGGCACCAGTCATGGGCCAAACACCAGGCAAACGTTACCTCCTTTCCTATATACATCTCAGCAAAGAGCAAAGTCTTACTCCTGTTTTGCGTGGGGAGAAACTAAGACTCCAAAATCCTCAGTAGTTGGGACAGGGTGACACACCCAGTAAGTGAACTTGTACCTGTTTGGCTCTAAGACGCTGCTCCTTTCACTAAACCAGACATCCGTTGCCATCACCGTTGTTAAACTTCTATGACTCCATCCCTTTTTTGTCTCTTGGATATCCCAGTCAATGACTGAGCTGACACCACCCCACCCCAAGCATCTGAGTCTTTTCCAGTTTGTCACTTAAGTTGGTCCAGCCATGACATCTGGAAACGGGCATTCCCCAAAATCCCGTATATCCAAGGGGCTACTGGCAAAGTTGAACCAAAAAAATCCTCTTTCGAGTGACAAAGCTGAAGATTTCCTGGAAGTCAGCTTTCTGATGCAGAAGGCTGCATACTCTAGTAAATGGATACTCTAGTAAACTTTTAAAAAGTAATATTACTGGGAAAATTTTCCCTCTGTTGCCCAGGCTGGAGTGCATTGGTGTGATCTTGGCTCACTGCAACTTCCACCTCCCGAGTTCAGGTGATTCTCCTGCCTTAGCCTCGCGAGTAGCTGGGACTACAGGCGGATACCACCACACCCAGCTAAATTTTTTTGCGTTTTTAGTGGAGATGGCATTTCACTATGTTGGTCAGGCTGGTCTCCAACTCCTAACCTCAAATGATCTGCCTGCCTTGATCTCCCAAAGTGGCGAGATTACAGGCATGAGCGACTGTACTCTGCAAAACTGGGAATTTTTTTTGCTTAAAAAATGATATATCTGTAAAGAAATCCCTAGATGCTTTGGAGAAATAGAATTTGAGCTTATCTCAAAATCTGTAAAAATATGCAATGTGATGAGATGGGTATTGAAGAGAGACACTACAACCTCAAGAGAAGAATCTTGGATAGGTTTGTTGTGATTAATTTCTCATTAATTAATGACATCCGAGGATTATCTGAGGAAAGGGATACAAAGTACAAACTAAACTAAAGCCTTTCCTGTATTAGTGAAGTCACTATTGGAAATGATTTAAAATGTCTAGGACACCAGTTATTCTGACAGATACAATTTACAGCTCACTGCTTTAAGCTACATGTGCCCGTGTGCTGCTCTCCCTCCCCAACCCTGTTCCCTCTCTCCATCCAGTGAGTTTTTTGTTTATTTTTTTGTTTTTTGTTTTTTTTTGAGATAGTATCTTGCTCTGTTGCCCAGGCGGGAGTGCAGTGGTGGTGCAATCTCAGCTCACTGCAACCTCTACCTCCTGGTTCAAGCGAGTCTCCTGCCTCAGCCTCCTAAATGGCTGGGATTACAGGCATGCACTACCACGACTGAGACATTTTTTTGTATTTTTAGTAGAGACGGGGTTTCACCATGTTGACCAGGCTGGTTTCAAACTCTTGAGCTCAAATGATCCTCCTGCCTTAGCCTCCCAAAGTGCTGGGATTACAGGCATGAGATACCGCGCCCGGCCTGAAAGCGTTTTTTGAAGGGACAGATTGAGTATTTTCCAGAGCTGAGGATAATATATGAGCAGGATAAATATAGGTAATTTTGGTATAATAAAAAATAGAAAATGGTGCTACCAGCGTAGGTCTCTCTGCCTCCTTGCATTTGGTTGCTCTTCTACCCTGTTGCCCAGCATGGGCCGTGGGGTCACAAGCTACTGTCACCTAAAAGAGGAGAAAAACAGAAGAGGAGAGGAGGATAGGGGTGGAAAAGAAAAAGAAGTTGGATGAACAGAAATGGATTTCGAAAACTGGCAGAAGCCCAAGATGACAGCACATTAAAGTCAGAGATCTCTTTGAGCCTGCTTTCTTCTTAGCAATAATGGATGAACAAAGCTTCCTGTGTTGTGTGAAAATAACAACAACAATAATAATAACATTTTTGGGTTTTGTCCCTGGTTCCTGGCACAGAGTTTCTAAAACACTTGGAGTTTACCGTCTTTTGTATGCTAATGAGGTGGCTCAGGGGCTATGCAGCTTCTGGATTGGGGCTGGTGACCAGAAAACCAAGTGATGACAAGGTTAGGACTTTCAGCCTCACATCCTGACATCTGGGGAAGAAAGAGGGGCTGGAGATCACATTGAATCACCAATGATCAATGATTTAGTCAATCGGCCTACTGCCTCCATTAAAACCCCTAAATAACATGGTTGGGTGGCTTTTGCTTTGGTGAAGACATGGATATGCTGCAAAGGTGGCATGAGCACAGAAGGCATGGATGCTCTGCACCCCACCCCCCACCTGCAAATACCTTGCCCTGTGCTTCCTTTTTAGTTGGCTGTCCTGAACTGTATCCTTCCTAATAAACTGGGGAGCTGTTCTAGTGCATTATAGAATGGGGGAGAGGGGACTCTGAATTTGCAGTCAGCCGAGAAGGAGTGCAGGTAACCTGAGGACCTCATTTGTGGCTGGTGTCCGAAGTGGGGCAGTCTTGTGGGATTGAACCCTTGACATCTGGGGTCTACACTAACTCTGGGTAGTTAATATTAGAGTTGGTGTTGGAAAACTTCAGAGGGGTTTGAACCAGAGTGACTCCATGTTGAGTAGGGGCTGGGTAACATAAGGCTGAGACCTCCTGGGGCTGCATTCCCAAGAGATTAGGCATTCTTAGACCCATGATGAGATAGGAAGCTGGCAGGACTGGTATCAGAAGTTACACGTTCTAAAGACCCTACTGATAAAACAGAATGTGGTAAAGAAGCTGTCCCAAACCCACCGAAACCAAGATGGTGATGAAAGTGACCTCTGGTTGTCCTCACTGCTCATTACATGCTAGTTGTAATGCAATAGCATGCTAAAAGACACTCCCACCAGCGCCATGACAGTTACAAATGTCATGGCAGCTTTGGGAAGTTACCCTATATGGTCTAAAAAGAGGAGGAGCCCTTAGGTCTGTGAAATCCCTGCTTCTTTTCTGGAAAGCTTATGAATAATCCACTCCTTGTTTAGCATATAATCAAGAAATAACCATAAAAATAGCCAACCAGCAGCCCTCAGTGCTGTTTTGCCTATGGAATAGCCATTCTTTCCCTTCTTTCATTTCTTTCCTTTCTTCTTCTTTTTTTTTTTTTTTTTTTTGAGACTGAGTCTTGCTCTGTTGCCAAACTGGAGTGTAATGACATGAGCTTGGCTCACTGCAACCTCCGACTCCCGGGTTCAAGTGATTCCCCTGCCTCAGCCTCTCAAGTAGCTGAGACTACATGTATGCATCACTACGCCAAGGTAATGTTTTGTATTTTAGTAAAGACAGGGTTTTACCACGTTGGCCAGATGGTCTCAATCTCCTGACCTCGTGATCTACCTGCCTCAGCCTCCCTAAGTGCTGGGATTACAGGCGTGAGCCACCACGCCCATACTTTACTTTCTTATTAAACTTGCTTTCATTCTACTTTATGGACTCACCCCACATTCTTTGTTGTGAGTGATCCAAGAACCCTCTCTTGGAGTCTGGATCAGGACTCATTTCCGGTAACAGGTGTGGTTGTTTGGAAAAGACTAGCATTTGGGGTCAGAGAAAAACCACCCATATAATGTTTTATGAATGAATGAATAAAAGAATCTTTGTTACCTGATGTGTTTTAGTCACATGTAAATGAAAACCTGATTCAAACTGGGAGAGTAAAGGGCATTTACTGGTTGATGACAGTTCAAATGTCCAAGGTAGAACTTGAGGTACCTCAGGTAGCATCCTAGAGAGCAACCCAATAATGTCCCAAGGACTGTTTCTTTCTCTTCACTCTTGCTTCTGCAATGTCAGCTTCGTCTTAGCAGTTTCTCTGGGGTTCCTCAAGGGAAGCCAGCCACTCTCATCCACTTTTCACTCAATTCTATCAGAAAAGAACAATAAGACTTTGAGGCGTTCCTGCCAGATTTCTTAGAATCATTCTGATAGGATCCACTAAGGACCACCTGCCTGTCTGATGAGTCACAGTGCCTGAGAATGGACTGATTGTCTTAGTATAGGTTTCCTGGTAGAATCAGCTTTCTTATTACTTCATGCATTCCCAAACTGAAACTGCAGGTTTTGGAAAGGTGAGAATAGATGCTGGGAAGGCATCCAGCTAATCTTCATTCTACTTGGGATGTCTTTACTTGATCTAACAAGTAATGTGGTTCCTAAATGGATTTCTTTATATAATACCATGTTATGACTTATTTTAATCAACGAATCCCTAGCAAATGTTATATTCAAGAGAGGTCAGGTCTTACCATAAGCTAACTATGTAGGATTTTACCTATTGGTTCAAACCAACAGCGTGTTTGATACTATTTTGTAAACTACACAGGCTGTAAAAATATGAAATGATTCCGTGAGCAACTAGAGAAATATAAGGATATACTGAGAGTTGTGACCAGCTTTTGCTTTCTAATCCAAGTTCTGTAACAGACCATGAATAAGTTTATTAACAGCTCTCACATTGAAAATCAAATGGATTACTTGATAAAAATCTAGACTTTATCTTGGCCTTTTACCAGATTTGTAGCTCAGTGGCCATCCCATAAATATAGGTATGATAGTAAAAACTGCACAGGCCAATTCATACTCCATATTTTTAGCTCAGATGTTGGCAAACTTTTTCCCTGAAGAGTCAGATAATAAATATTTTAGGTTTTGCAAAGCCATGTGGTGTTTGACACAACTTCACTCTGTTTTGGCAACCTAAAACAGCCACAGAAAATATGTAAATTAATGAATATGCTTATATTCTAATAACACTTTATTTATGGGCTCTGAAGTTTGAATGTCATAATTTTCATGTGTCACACACTATTATTAGTCCTTTGACTTATTTCAAGCATTTAGAAATATAAAAACCACACCAGGTGTGGTGGCTTATACCTGTAATCCCAGCACTTAGGAAGGCCAAGGCAGGTGGATCATGAGGTCAGGAGTTCAAGACCAGCCTGGCCAACATGGTGAAACCCCGTTTCTACTAAAGATAAAACAAAAATTAGCCAGGCATGGTAGTATGCACCTGTAATTCCAGCTACTCAGGAGGCTGAGGCAGGAGAATCACTTAAACCTGGGAGGCGGAGGTTGCAGTGAGTGGAGATCTCACCATTGCACTCCAGCCTGGGCAACAGGGTGAGGCTTTGTCTCAAAAAAAAAAGAAAAAAAAAGAAAAGAAAAAAGAAAGAAAGAAAAAGAAAAGAAAAAGAAATGTAAAAATCATTCTTAGTCCAGAGGCTGTACAAGAAACAGGCAGCAAGCTGAATTTGGCTCATGGGCTGAAATTTACCAACTCCTGTTTTAGCTGAATGCCACAAACCCATGAGGTTTATGGAGAGAAGATGAAAATGGTATTAACTGAACCAATACTTTGTGCATTCACAGAGAAAAAAATCTCACTCTACTTTGGATGTCAGTTCTGTAAGTTTAGTCATAATTTCTCGTCCCTTTCACTCTACTTTTGAAATCAATGGATGGTCCAAAATTTCCAGAATTCACACTTTTACCTTAAAAGTTAAAAAGATTTAACCTTTTTGAGAAAACATGAGCGCAATTTCAGGTGATGACCGGACACCTACAAGATAAGGCTACGTCTCTGTTGGAGCTGGTACAAGCTGAGCAGGTCCTCACCCAAACTCAACATTTGCTCCCAAAGCCACTTGCTATTTTCCATCCAGGGCATCTCATTTCTAGTTAACAAAGCTCGAAACTTAGAGTTACTGTATAGTGGGCATTCCAAAGGAATCCTGCTCAGCCTTAGGAATTCTGTGTAGTGGACCTGCCTCCCTGGGCCCCAGGGATGGGACATGACCCATATGTGGCCAATCAGAGAACTATATCTCTTTAGCTACAGTGATGACCCAAAGAGAAAGAATCAGACTCCTTTCTGGGACTTTTGCTACAGCTCTCAGGTTGGGTTGGGTTTCTGTTACTTGCAACCCAAGTAGTCCTGACTAACTCAATTGCCGTTCAATTATTTTGATCCTTACCTCTCCTGCCCAGCAACTCTTCTCCCACTATCTAGGCAGTTATCACATCCTCTGATTTGTGGGCTATGTCTTCCACATTCATCTCTTTCTTTCAGTTATTAATTACTTCACCATTACTTCCTTCTATGTCACGTTAGCCTCAGCGGTTCCTATTTAATAAATAATTTTTGAAGGACATGCTGTATGTTACAATGGCAGTGGACTAGATTGGCAAGAACACTGCGTTTAGAATCAGGTGGAATCTGGCTTTGAATCTCAGTCAGCCACTCATCTGGAAATGTATTGAAATGTATTAGCTTCTTTAGGTATTAGTTTCCCCATGTGTGTAATAAGGGTGCCTTCTAGGGTTGATATGAGGATCAAAAAAGAATAACATATGAATCAAACAGTACACATACACAGTGGGCATCTAAGAAATTAGAGTTCTTAGTACTGTGTGAAAGGAACTGTGAAAGCCCAACTCTCATCCTTGAAGAACATTCAGGTATCCTACTGATGGGGCTTACACCCTCTCCATCCACCTTCCCATTACTTCTTATCTTCCTACTATGTGAGGCCGTGTCTATATGCAGCCTCATTGCTCATAAATCTCCTGAGGTCTACACTGGCTCCACAGACTCTTCACTCTGGCCTCCAGAACTTCCATCTACTGTCTTCACCTGAAATTATGCCTATAAACATTATAAAAATTAATCAGGGAAGAAGTGGGCAGAAATGAAAATACACCATGTTTGTAGTGCATTCAACATTAATCATTAGGTCAGCTTGCACTCTAACCTGCGTCCTCATAATTCTTTGCTTGCTGCCTGAGAATCACGTAGACCCTAGTTTATTGTTCCGCTTAACTGCTCTACAGATAACAGCTTGAGCATTGTGAAATGTTAAGTTTTCCACTTCAGATATTCTTTCAGATCCTGCATGTCAATGAAGCTACTAATGTCAGTTGGTCTGAAGCACTGCAAGAGAAGATGACTCACCAAAGAATGTGGTTTCTACATCCTGATAATTTTGTCACTTAACTTGTCCAATCAACAACCCCAATTTTCCAGCCTCTTGCACTCCATTACTTTCTTAAAAACTCAGCCCAAATCTCCTTGAGGAGATAGAGTTGAATGTCTCCTCTTATTCCTCTTATCTCCTTGCTTGACCACCCTGAAATCATTAAATTCTTTCTCTGCTGCAACCCTTGCTGTCTCCGCATATTAGCCCTGTTGCTACCCGGCAGGCATATAAACCTGCTGGTCGTGTAACACACTCAATCTCACCTCCCTCTGGTCTTAACCATCAGGTCTGTTTCCACCAAGTGGGAAAAGTCACTATCTGCCAGATATGCCGCTCAAAGTCCTTGTGCTAGTAAACTTGAATTTGAACTATTTGTCTTCACCCAGTCCTAAACTCCAAATCCTCTCAAGACCACCTCTTCCTCCTCTTTCTCTTCTCCCTTCTCAGAACTTTCAAAGAACCTATTCTTTCACTGAGACATGCTCTCCATGTGTGTCTTCTTTACTAGATGGTAAGTTCCTGGAAATCAGGATTTGTTGGGTACGTTTTTGTAACTACCTCCCTGTTGCCCAATTCCTTGCATAGTAAAGCACCTGTGTCCATTGTTTAGTAAGCATCAGTTGAGTAGACATTTATGGAGCTGATTAAGTGATCCAGGATCATAAACACTCTAATAGGATTCAGTTGGGAAAACAGAAATAACACTAGATATATTTTATTTCACTTTAAAATTTACTTTTTTTTTTTTAAGAGACTGGGTCTCTTTGTTGCCAAAGATAGAGTGTAGTTGCATGATCATAGGTCACTGCATCCTCAAAGTCCTGGACTTCAAGTGATTCTCCCACCTCAGACTCTCTAGTAGCTGGGACTACTGGCATGTACCAATGTGAACAGCTATTTTTATATTTGTAGAGAGGGAGACAGCCAGGCATGGTGGCTCACACCTGTAATCCCAGCACTTTGGGAGGCCAAAGTGGGTGGATCATGAGGTCAGGAGTTCAAGACCAGCCTGGCCAACATAGTGCAACCCTGTCTCTACTAAAAATACAAAAATCAGCTGAGAATGGTGGTGGGTGCCTGTAATCTCAACTCCTTGGGAGGCTAAGGCAGGAGAATCACTTCAGCCCAGGAGTTGGAGGTTGCAGTGAGCCAAGATCATGCCACTGCGCTCCAGCCTGGGAGACAAGAGGGAAACACCTTCTCAAGGAAACAAAACAAAACAAAAAAGAAATTCAGATGGAAGTAGAAGAGAGTATAAAGAAAGGTACAACAGTCTTTGCAGTGTATACATCTTTAAAGATGCAGTCAGCTGTAGTGACTCCACTATCTAAGCTTGGCCACTGGGGTAATAGCCTCAGGATGCCCTGTAGTGAAGGATCATGTGCAGTGCCAGATATAAACCCTTACTTGGCAAGTTCAACCACCAAACCAGCATGAGACAAACAAGAAGCTTGAGTGAGTCTCACTAGCCTGATCTAGCCCAAACACATATACCAGAGCACAGCTCTATTAGGGAAAGGTTGAGAGACTTTCCAGACACAGCAAACTGGCAGTGCATGACTCGAGTTGGGAGCATAAGCTGCTTCTCATGAGTCACTCAGAACTGAGACCAATGGTCAAAAGTTAGGCTAGAGTTGGGACAGTAAACACAAAGACATACAACCTTCTTAAAAGGCACACTTAGGAAAACATACAATTGCCAGCGTTTTGAGAGTTGCATTGAAAAAGCTATGTGAGTACCCAGCATACTTAAGAAGGCACCACTAAAGAATGTTGAGCATGAAAAGAAAAATGTTGAATCCCAGTGTTGATTCCCTCAATATTTGGTTCTATCAACAACAGAGGAAATTATATTTACTGAGTTAGCAAGTTATATCATCCTGATTCTTCCTTCTTTCCATTTTTCTTCTTTTGAAAATCACGTCAAAAGTGCAAAAATGGTACTTTTTCCCCCTTCTGATTTATTTTGTGACAGAGATGGTGAGGGAAGAACAAGGCACTCGGGTTGGTAAGTTTCTTCTAACTATAAGAATGCAACCCTGCTTAGATTTCATCTGACTTCCCTCAATTCTGGAAGATTTAAGTTAATCATGATGTATAGATCCAGGTTGGTTGGATATATACCGAGGTCCATTTTCAAGGAGGGGCGTAGAGATACTTCACTGTGACATTTTTGGTACATGCTCTGACTATGATCAAAAATTGCTGTGAGCTAGAATAGAGGACTACAGTTCTATGGAAAGTTTTCTTTCCCCCAAAAAAGTTAAATAGAAGACAGTTTGGGAAGAAAATGCAGTTTAATGAAAGTGTGTTTATATTAAACCAACTTTTATTGAGAATCCATAGGGTGTAGATAATACTTATGAGCTGGGTAACCTTGGGCAAGTTAGCTAAATGCCCTGTGCTTCAATATTCCCATCTGTATAATGGGCATAATAAAAAAGTACCTATTTCATAAAGTTGTAATTAGGATAAAATGAGTAAAGTTTTTGAAAGAACTTAGAATAGTAGGAATGATCAGCTCAGAAGATGGTGACTGGTTGTTTGAAGACTATGGGAAAGTCTTATCCTTCTCATGCTTATCTTTCTTTCTTCTCTTCTATCTGTTCCAACTGACAAGCACTGATGGGTGCCAGTGTCATGCCTCACACACTGTGAAGCCACCTTATTTATTTATTTATTTATTTATTTATTTATTTATTTATTTATTTTGAGCCTCATTCTGTTGCCCAGGAAGTAGTGCAGTGGCGTGATCTCAGCTCACTGCAACTTTTGCCTCCTGGGTTCAAGCGATTCTCCTTCCTCAGCCTCCTGAGTAGCTGGGCTTACAGGCATCCACCACCACACCCAGATGATTTTTGTATTCTTGGCAGAGACGGAGTTTCACCATGTTGGCCAGGCTGGTCTTAAACTCTTGACCTTGTGATCCGCCCACCTCAGCCTCCCAAAGTGTTGAGGTGGGCCACCGTGAGCCACTGTGCCCAGCTGAAGCCACCTTATTAAAAACAAATAAGGTCTCAAGAACCTGGAGTGGGGAAGTCTGACACAGAAGTGTCACATGAGAAAGGTAGAAACAAAATGCCACAACAAGGAGACAAAGCCTGAAGTTCAGATTCCTTACCTGCTTTCCCATCCCCTTCCCCTCAATCTCCCTTCTTGGGAATTAGTCATTTCACAGCAGCCAAAGAAATTGGTTGACATCTTTTATGGGCCCGAACCCTTTGGACTCAAGGCAGTCTGTCTGGAATACTGTTCGCATGTTGGGTGAAGACAACAGAAACTTAAGAGATGATTCCAATTCAGGGTGGATCTCTTTCTCTTGAAATCTGGGATTAAGCAATGACCATTCCCTCTAGTCGCACAAACTGCCCTGTACACCCACTTAAAAAGGGCACGGCGTGCCATGTGACGTGAACTGCCTTAAAATCACGTACACTCACATTATCAGATAAAGTCTTCATTTTGTCAATTTCAATACTTTCATGATTTTTTTATTGTTAGTTGCATTTGTCTGGCATCTGTGGTAGGATTGAACTTTTCTGCTTTATTTGACTTTTAGAACCTGACTGGTATTGTTGAATTATTGGGCTGCAGATAAGACAATATATCAGAAGGATTCACCAGTGAAATAAGGTGTTGGTCTACCTGGAATCTCCCAGGACCTTTCTAACACTAACATTCCGTGCTTTCCTGATTCTAAGTCAAGCCAATATTGCTCTGGGTTCCTGGGTGCAGGGCAAATAGCAATGGAAACATAAGAGCGAAAGTTGAAATCCTAAGTTAAATTATATTATTGAATTTGCAGGAAGCTTTTAAAGAATTTAATATGCCAAAAGCTAATTTATTTTACATAATTGGAACTAGCTTTGAGTTAGGTATAAAATACGTTCACTGCAACAGTTTTTGTATTAGCAAAAATAAACAAATCCTAAAAACATTCTAAATGCCCAAAGAATTTCACTCAGTGGCATACTATACAACCTTCAAAATCAGTGGTTATGAAAAGTGTATTGCTAGATGGGAAAATGTCTATAATATGCTGGAGAAAAGCAAGATATAAAAATAACTATGGAAAAAATATTGTAAGAATAAGTGATTTAAAAATATGCATAGGCAACATATATATTTCTATAATGAAGTATTTTACAGTAGAAACTAAAGTTCTAAATGAAATAGAATAGAGCAAAACCAATTACATATTTAGAAATCAATATAAATCTCCCCCTAAACTGCACCATTTCTCATTGCAGTGAAATTCCAAGTAATTATTTTACATGATTTATTCAGCATCTGTCATTTTAAGAATTGGATAATGTTTGGCTACACAGCAAAGAATAATTAGCACTATAATTAATCAAATTGCTGTTTATATTTCTATGTCAAAGTTAATCATTTTCATTTTCTTGTTTTATGTGAGGGGTTCTCTTTTATGGAAGCCAATAACATCCACAAGTAAATTTAAATGCATTTCACATGTTTTAATTTTATAACGTTAATATCACAGCAGAAACTTAATCTCAGTCAACACTCTCAATTACCGACACCTGGAGCAAAACCATAGCGTTCATACCTAAGCTAAACCAATAGGACTGTTTTCAGAACGCTCAATCATTCAGTCCTCAATTGTTCTGTTAGGCCCAGGAATCACTTTGTTAAACATGATCTGGACTAATCTGACAGAAGATGTTATCCTTGCCTGTTCTCCCTCATTCTCTCGCCTGCCCTTCTGTTTACCAACACATAACACAAGACTGGGAACACAATTTTGCCTCTTCTAGACAGTCATGGAAATACTTGGTTCAGTCTGACAAATCCATTCAGGAGGGTTGGGTCACCTTTGGCAGTTTTTCTCCAATATGAAATCAAGCTAAGAATCTTGAGACAAATAATTATTTTAGCTTTTTTTAATTTTTATTTTTGGTAGCTTACCTGGCACGCAGAGTGATGTGGAACTTGTCAATGATCGTTTTATTGCTATACATAGTCTTTTAGCTTATTGAACGTATGTAAACAAATAAAATATGTGTTGGTATTTCCAAGCAAGCCACACATTTGCAGCTCTGGTTTCACTGTAGCAGGTTTAGTGGGGAAGTTCAACTGCTCAGAGTTTTCCTGTTATGTGAAACCACTCTTGGCTGTAATGTCTCTCCAAGGAGCTGCTCTAATTAATGCAAAACACTCTAGATATTACTTAATAAATACTAAGCTTCTTCTAAGTGGTGCAAAATTAAGATCCTTTGCTGAACTGTTCCTCTATATGCTGTCATGCGCTGGAATTACCAATATGTTGTATTTCATGAACGAGAGAGAAATCTGCAGCAAAAGCAGAGTTAGAAAACAATTACTTCTGCTAACCAACTCTTTCGGTACTGTATACCTTAGTAAACCAGTTAACAGGGAACACTCATGGGGAGAAATTAACTGAGTAAATAAAAATATACAGGTTGCAAAGCATGAATTAGAATCACAATGTCTCCAAACAACAGATACTCAAAGAATGTGTTTCATCTGTGAGCTTAATCTGCTCTAATTAATGCTCCAAGAGTTGGTTCCTTCAAAAGACTGTAACTGACTTGACATCAGTTATTTGCAGACATAGGCAAAAGGAGTTTGCCCCCAAAGAATGCTTTGTCCAAATATTCTTGAAGATGTTGTAGAAGGAAAATCTTCCAAGGAAGGTTTTAGTTAGCCAATGACAATTTTTCATGGTTAATCTCTGATTGGTTTATCATTAGTTCCAGTGAGTTTGATAGCCTATGGTTATATACAACCAACTATTTTTTCAGCATCTTTTTTTCATTTCTAGAGGTCTGAGCCTGTTCCCCTTCTTAGCCTTATTCCCAGCTCCAGGCACAATCCCAAGAATTAAATGAAGAATAGTGTCAAATATGACCTTATAAATCTTGAAGCTAACATAATAATGTTAAAGGTAGCTGGAAATAATACCAGACAGAATTTAAAACCACAATAGAAAACCTTCCAAATACATTCTCCCTCAGATCAGATCTCCTTTTAATTTCAAGTTTGAGAAAAATTGATTTATTCCTCTGCAATTGCATCTTGAAAACTGATTAGTCTACTTCTTTAATTTTTCTTACACTGCTCTAGAAATACCTCTAATAGTCACCGTAAGATTTCTACAATGTTGGCAATAAAAGTCAACAAAGTTCACCAAAACAAAAACATCAATCATCAAAGACAAAAGATAAAAGTATCCCCACAAGATTACCTCAATTACCCTGATAAACGTGGCTTATTTTCCTTTGAGGATGAAAAATGAAAATGTAAGAGGATTCTGACTTGGAAATACTAACCAAAGAGTATCCCCTCTCCTGGTTTTAACATAACCTGTTTAACTATCACGGTGCTCAGATAGGGTAACTAGCAGGAAGTGCGGTGTGTGTGTGTGTGTGTGTGTGTGTGTGTGTGTGTGTGTGCAAGAGAGAGAGAAGAGAAAGAGGAGAGGAGAGCGGAGGGGAGGGGAGGGGAGGGGAGCAATGAGGCTGCAAGCTCAGCTGTCAAGCCTGTGGTGACACCAAAGACCAGATATGTTAGTTGAAAGAAGAAAACTTGATGACCCGGATGTGATTCTGGTTTTTGAAAACAAGCGGTTTATGTGCTCCAGACAGAGCAAGGAGGTAGACTTGGAGATGTGCATGATATAATGATGTTTATACTGACATAGGTAAAGGTTTGTTTAAAGTAAACTTATTATCTCAGACCTGACTGTTGATCGCCAAGAGTTCCTTGAGACTCCCAAGTCCCACATGGCCTGCCCCCACTCACTTTCTTCCCCTCCCCCATTTTTTCAGAAGCCAGAGGATGCCGGCTGCATCTTGCACTGTAGTGCAAACAGATTCCCCTAAAGAGAGAGGAAGATAAAATGAATTTAAATTCCAAAGGGGTTCCAGTGCCGGTTTCCTAGTCCCCGAGTCAGCAATGTGTTTGTGAAAATTCAGCCTTTTTGTCTCCCAGTAAAAAGGAGCTAAATCTACATCGGTGGCCCAGTCTCGGATTGCTATTCTTTGCATTTTCTATTCGAGTGAATGAGAGTGAATGAAGTGGCCGGGACCCTTCATTTGATCTACTCAATTGCATAAAGTGACAGAATTCTAATATATTTGTTTAATGCTCTTCAATGGGCTTTCAGTTTTTTTGCTTGCAAATGAAGCATCCGTGGGCAAAGTCTCATCCCCCTTAACACGGGGACATATTTCATAACTGAGGCCGTGGTTTGAAGTAATCTTGAGAGGAGTTTTAGACTCAAAAAGTGGAAAATAAAGAAACAGATGTGAAGTTATTGTAAATTCCTAGAGTGGGCTCTGGGGCTATTGTGCCTCCACGGCGGGCGGTCCAGGGGCTGTGCCTTTCATGCTGTAATTGAAACATATTAATTAGATAATTTGTTGTTAGTTTAAACGAAACAAATGCATCCCCTTTGAGGCTTCACAGCCAGTGGGTTGGGTTGTTTTTGTTTTGTTTTTGTTTGGCTGTCTCTGTGCATATGTGGCTTTTAGGAGAAAAAAAATTAATTGACATTTATATTAAGAATTTAAGAATAGATCCTGATCCTTTCTGTTTCTTAGCTGAATACCTTTTACAAAGGGCATTTTCATTTGTAAAAGTATAAACCCTTTCCTCACCCCGACACTCTGCAGCCCTCCAGTGTCCCCAATCTTGCATAAACGAATGTAAATCTTACTGTCTGCAGCATCGGCTTGGACTCTTCCTCCCTCCTGCTTCCCACCTCATCCGTCTTGAGCACCTGGCCATATTTATGCTTCCAAGACCCTCAATGGTCTCATCCCTTTAAAGGAATTAATCTCACTGCTAAAATGTTGAAATCATTTTGATGATCATTTTCTAGCACGACTCCTCAGGCTTTTCAAAACCCCCAAATCAGGTAGTAGAAACAGTGAGAACTTCTGAAGCTTCTCTCTTGAGAAAGTGCATGAAATTCATTCGTTGTGTAAGCGCTTCCTCAAATCACAGAGAATCCTGTTTAAAAACTCAGTTGAGGCCGGGCGCGGTGGCTCAAGCCTGTAATCCCAGCACTTTGGGAGGCCGAGGCGGGTGGATCACGAGGTCGAGAGATCGAGACCATCCTGGTCAACGTGGTGAAACCCCGTGTCTACTAAAAATACAAAAAATTAGCTGGGCATGGTGGCGCGTGCCTGTAATCCCAGCTACTCAGGAGGCTGAGGCAGGAGAATTGCTTGAACCCAGGAGGTGGAGGTTGCGGTGAGCCGAGATCGCGCCATTGCACTCCAGCCTGGGTAACAAGAGCGAAACTCCGTCTCAAAACAAACAAACAAACAAACAAACAACAACAACAAAAAAAACTCAGTTGAATGCAGAATCATGTAAAAACACAAAAATAACGGAATAGCCAGGTTTCCAAACACAAAACCCTAAATCCGAGAAATAATACCGCTTCAATTTACAAAATAGAAAATAATATCACCTATGTCAGTTCTCAGGACAAGTCCCACATAGACACCTTCCCACTCCACGGTGTTGTCTCTTCCAGTTTTATTTTAAAACTGTGTGTATTGACTTTGGACTTGAGCCAGGTGAAAAGATTTAACATGACAAAGAGAGCCATTGAAGGTATAGTTATAAACGTCCTTATTTGTGGGGCACTTCAGCTAAACAGGGCATAAGTCTCAAAGCTGGGGCGTGAGGCGAGGATGAAGTAGGGTTGGAAGCATGTGTGTTTGGACTGCCTTTGGATTTCTGATCAAGGTCAAAATATCATCAATGGATTTTTTTTACTTTACTCATTCAACTTTGTCTGAGAAAAGATGCCTGCGTTTGTGAAAGGAGGGCTCACAATGCCCAAGTTATTTCATTCTTTGCAATACACCATGACGAACTTACCAGCTGAAAAGAGCATTTTCAAATACTGAGTTGAAATCTCTCCTTTGCTAAAAATCAGAAATAGGATCTGTATCTTATTTACCTCTAGGTCTTAAATGTGTGTATGTGCACATCACTCATCTTGAATCCTGGTGTCTATTATAAGAGGAACATTTAACTAACCTGATGATTTAGAAAATGTTTGAGGCCCATGTTAGCCCTGTATACTTCCTTCATCCCCAGCTGGAATTCATGTTACTAAATTCAATGAGATTAGCATATTCCAGAGATGGCCTTAATTTTCTTTTGCAGGAAGCTGTGAAAATGTGTTTAATTTTTTTTAAAAAAAATGCATATGATTTCTTGTTGAGAACAAAGTTTTAAGAGTTTCCTAGCTCAGGGTGGTTAAGTTTTCCAGGCTTTCTTTAGCTGATCTTGTTGATATAATTGTGAATTGGGCTTGATGAATGAGTTTAGTTGTCCCCTGTCTGACGAGCTTTAGTAGCTTCATGCATTTTAATCAGTCCAATGATTCATTTATTTTCCACCTTTTTTTTTTTTTTTGGCTGTGTGTGGGATCCTTCTTTTTAAAAAATGGTCAGAACAGGATTAATTACCCTTTGCATTAATCCTAAGTTGTTTTCCAGGTAGTCCTCTAAATATATAATGGTCACAGGTACTAAGGATCCTCCTATGAAGTATAGTGATCGCGGTTTCTAAGTGAGTTTCTCTGTGTTGCACAAGGGTCTCTTGTTTAATCATTTTACACAGTGAAGTGTTAATCACCATTTAAGTTTCTCTTTGTCTTGTAACTTCATTAGTTGAATACACATCTCACTCTGGAAATATTGTCACCCTTTCAATAAAATGTCAGTTAGCCTTGAGCCATAAATTCTTGGCAAATTTTAATTCTCTGCAAAAATATGAAGAAAAGCAAATACTTAAAGTTAGGCATTTGAAGTAACTTCATTTACGTCTTTAATATAAGTGTATCAAGCATTATTTTCTGAGGAAGGAGTGAAAGAAATCTGTTCAAAGTGAACAGATTTCTTGACACGAAGGTGAACCTTGAGGTAATTTCTATTTAAAAAATTTTAACAGCTGCAGTAAAGGAGCCAGGAACTGAATACTCAACGCTAAATAAGATGCATCAGAATATAAGCACTGAGTAAGCCAGTCTGTTTTTACTTTTTAAGTCTCCATATTTTTTTTACCTGATTTGTACATGAGCCTTATATTTACAGAAGTGCTGTATTTCATAAAATGTATATTTTAATATAGACAAAAATACATACAAAGTACTTATTGTTTCAAAAAGAGTTTTCTTTCACCGCTGCACCTGTGCACTTGATTTTTAGTAGAAATAGTCTGTTCCGTTTTCCCTATACACAGATACCTCCAAAATTCTGTCTAAATCATATCTCCCACAGTCTGCAGGTGCGTAAGAAGAGGTTTGACTGTTTTCACAACATGATGTGAAAAAGGCATATTACTCAGTGTATTGCAGAAAGCATGCTTAGGGAGGCAATGCATCCAGCTTTTGTACAATTATGGTATGTAGCAACTCATCAAAAACACACAAAACTAAAATTTGTTTATATATTTTAATGAGAAAATATTATTTGGACTAGGTCATAATTTAATGTAGACACCTTTTTTTTTTTTTTTTAAATCCTTTGTTTTAAAACAGGCATGCTGAGAACAAGAACATCAATATTTAAAATGCCATGCTAATTCTGTACAGGGAGGGAAAATGAAAGGTAAAAATTTTACAGCTCTGATGACACTACAACTTTTTTTTCTTAACTTAAGCAGGTCACATCAGAACAACAGTTCGTTTTCCAGCCAATTACCTAAGACTCTAAAGAAATACAGCAAACAAAAGTGCATTTTACACAGTGTATAACCATTCCTATTCACAAGTATTTACATCTCTTTGCAGCCCTTTAGCTTCTTGGAAAAGTTCTGGTAGCAAACAGAAAGACGTGTCCGTGGGAGAGCGATCCGGTGACATCCCTTCATTACCAGTCAGCTTATCTAAGTTCTTCCCGGGTTGCCCTTGATGCTTTCTTGGTTTGGGCTTATTTCATTTTCTTTCCTTACCCACCCACCCCAACAATACAATAAATAGCTAAAAAGGTCTCTAAGTAATTGGAAAGTTAACATCCCAATTAACTTTCCCATTCCCCCTTCCCTCCCCTAAACCTGGGCAGAAATAAAGGGTGAACATTCACATTACAACAGGTACTTATAATGTGGGCTTCGCCCGTTTGTCTGCCTAGCAAGACAGATTCAAGTTCACCGTTTACATATTCCCGGGCGCTTTGTAAACAATACAGGGTTACTTTTAGTTTTGTTTTGCTTGTGTGAGGACGAGAGTCGCCTTTTCAGCTCGGCAGCCTCTTTCTGAACTCCCAGCGCCTGGAGCCTCTGGAAGGAAACAAAAACCCCAACAACAACAAAATCTCCGCAGAAGCCCGGCAGGCAGGGCCGCAACCCCGGGAAGCAGTGGTCTGCCCAGCCCCTGCCGGATGGGCGGAGGCGAGTAGGGTAGGAAGATTAGTGGCTCCTTTTTGCTGCAGATTTCCAAGACGTAAAGAGATCCGGCCCTCCCCTGCGCGGTTGCAGCCCTCGCGGGGGGCGGGGAGGGGGTTGGGGAATCTGTTCCAGGAAACCTTTGAGGCAGTTTCTCTAGTCTTGAAACTGCGCAGAGTTCAGAGCTCCGCTGATCTGGGTGGAAAAGGGAAGACGCGCTTTTCTGCTTTTCTCGGCGAAGAGCGGGTGGCAGGATTTCCCCCGCCGGTCAAATGGGAGGGGGGTTCGGGGCCCCAGGGAGGGGATGGCTCGGCTCTGGTGGCCCCGGCCTTGCCTGTCGTGGGGGCGAGGACAACTCCCACGCGCCTCCCAGCCCATCTGCTAGTGTGTGTTTTGTCTCCTGGGTCCAAAACAAAGTTCTCTTGAGGCAAGGCGGGTTGGCCGAAGGTGAAATGGACAAGTTAGGGTGGCGGTCCCCGGTTGGGGCGGGCAGGACTGGGAGTCTGGGAAGGCGAGTGAGGTGGTGGGGAGGAGAAGGAGAGGGAGCGCCGGCTCCTGCGGGTCAGTGCACTGCCACCGAGTGCAAGGCGGAGGCCGGACTAGTGAGCGTTTCGCTGGGGGTGGCGGGGCTGCTTTGGCTGGTGGCTGTTTGAGAGGAAGTGGGGCTGAGCGAGGGCGGCGAGTTCGAGAGCAAGGTGGGGATGGGCGCGGGCAGCGCAGGCAGCGCGGGCACGGCGGCCGGCGTGGGCTTAATGGGCACAGGGATGGCGGGCAGCGTCTGGCCCGCTGCGTGACACAGTGGCTTCAGTGGCACGCCGTAGGCGCTGTAGTCGCCACTCGCCATGGAGATCGGGGTGGCCGAGTCGATCATGCCCGCGGAGCCATACACGTGTGGCCATCCGGTGCCCAGAGAGCTGCCCATGGTAGTCAACTGGTTGGGGAGCGGATAGGCAGCGGGCACCGGCTGCATGGCGGAGAAGGCCAGCCCCCCAGGCATCTTGTATTCCCGCGCAATGATGTTCTCGATGGCGAAGGGGTGCTTGAAGCCCGAGGGCTGCGCCACGCCACCCAAGTTGTAGGCAGCGGCGGGCATCTGTGGCAGGTGTGTGCCCGAGGCCGCCAGCGCACTCAGCCGCAGCTTGGCCTGCTGCTGCAGGTACTGCGCCGCGTCGGCTGGCTTGCTGGGCGCCAAGTGGTCGGACTTAAGCACCTTGAAGCGCTTGCGGCGCCGCAGGAAGCTGCCGTTCTCGAACATGTCCCCGCAGCTGGGGTGCAGCGCCCAGAAGCTGCCCTTGCCTGGCTGGTCGGGCCGCCGTGGGATCTTGATGAAGCAGTCGTTGAAGGAGAGGTTGTGGCGCAGGCTGTTCTGCCAGCGCTGCGTGTTCTCCCTGTAGTAAGGGAAGCGGTCCATGATGAACTTGTAGATCTCGCTCAGCGGCAGCATCTTCTCGGGCGAGCTCTGGATGGCCATAGCGGTCAGCGAGATGTATGAGTAGGGCGGCTTCTGGTCGCTGTACGTGTTGCGGCCCGGCCGAGGCATCTTCTTCCTCGCCCTCTTCTTGATTTGGGTCCGCGCAGGTCGGCGGACTGCTCGGATCTAGGAAGGGGGCCGTAATAAGGGAAGGTAGCGTGGATGCACAGAGACACCAGGAGGTCAGCCAAGCCAAGTAACGGACTTTGAGGGGGTGGCGGGTGGGGGCTGCGGCTCTGGATCAGCCGGCGACCGCGCTCTTTCGCCTGCAACTTTGCGGGCTGAATGGGACCCAGCCAGGGGGCGCGGGAGGGGAAGCCGGCCAACCGCGCGAGGATAGCCGGGAAGAAAGTCGGGCCTGGGGCAAGAACTGGGGACAGGGAAGTAACAACTGCTCACCTTAAAGTTGCTCCAAGTTGCGTGTCCGCATCCAGGATGGCGCCGCTGCGCGCCGCTTCTGCCTCAGCGTGCACCCCGCGCGCAGCGTCCGGGTCCGGTTGGACTCCGCGCAAAGCTGGGCTCTTGAGTTCAGCCCCGCAGCGTCTCGCGCCGCCTTGTCCGCAACGCTCCTGGCGCGTCCTGCGGGCGGCCCAGCTCGGCTGCCGGGTCCCGGCGTGGCACGGATGATGGCAGCGACGGCCTAGGGCTCCGGAGGGCGCTGCTGTGGGCTCCGTGTCTCTGCTGAGCTAGGTGGATGCCTCCATGTCCTCTCTCGAACCATCTGATAGTTTTAAGCGGTGACAGGAGCAGAAAAGACCCCTGTAGCGGCGCTTCATTAATGTGCCACTTCTTAGCTATCATATGACAATCGCCTTGGGAGGAGGAGGAAGAGGAGGGGGAGCGGGGGCTGCAGAGGGAGGGCAGTGAGCGAGAGGGGAGAGCCCGACCAGCTCTGGTTTCTTTCACACCTATTTACATGGACACCTTGGCCAATAGGAATCACTTCCAGCTCCAGACTGGGCGAGGGGGAAGAGCCTCGGCCACTGGCAGGGAGCTGGACGAGCCGGCCGGTGTGCGCCGTGTGAAGGTATGAGGAGTCTGCCGCCACGGAGCAGGGAGCCAGGCGACCACGCACGTTCGCAGATGGAGCAGCCGCGCAGATGATGTTTGACATGGAAATTGCTTATCTGGGGTATTCTGTTTCCTCTGCGTTGTATCCGGTTTGTATTGTTAGGTAGCTTCAGGCATGGCTTTCCCCTGAAGCCGACCCTTTTCCTGCGCTTAGCACTACCCGGGGTTGGTTGCATGGGTTATAATAATGAAAACACACCTTTGCCCCCCCCCGCCCCGCCAGTTCCCCCGAGAGTTAGGTCGAAATTTGCTTTGACCTTCCTTTGCACCTGCTTCAGTTCTGTATAGTTGGGTGTGTAGCTTTGAAAAAGTGATGGGATTTACAAAATACTTTCAAAACGCAATTGACATCCCTGTGTAAGAGCCCATTTTGAATATAACTCTATTGACCAAGTTTTAAAAAATTAAAATAGTGTATCTGGGCAAAGAGTCTAGGTATTTGCTTTAAAAGTCCTCCAGGAATTTGGCTAGACACAGGATGGAGGCTCGGGGGCTCTTGGGGCAAATGTTGTGCGGACCTCAGGAGGGCCTGAGTTTGTTTGACACAGTTTATCAGCAGGTAAGCCTCAGGGCTTTTCCCAGGTGGATTGAAACTTTAGGACTCAGGCATACCCTGGAGGTTTTCATTTTACAGCCCCCAACTCCCCATCCTCTCCCCTCCCCGCTTTTTTTTTTTTTTTTTTTTTTTTTTTTTTTTTTTTTTGGTATGGAGAACTTATTTAGGATTTAGAGAGTGTAGCACAAGCAGCCTTCAATCCCACTAACACAACAGTTATCTTCTACGACTTGGAAAGAACCATGGAGTCTTCCTCTTGTGGCAGGAGGGAATGTGCCTTGGGTCACTCCGCCTGGTGTGAGCAGCAGGCTCCCTTCGGTTCGGATTTGCCTTGGGAGGGTTAAATGAATCATTATTATTATTATCATTATCCTCATCGTCGTCGCTGCCGTCGTCATCATCATCATCATCATCATCATCATCATCATCATCAAATTGCTATGAAATAGTGAGTCGACCCCGCCTGCATGCACGCACTCTATGAGTACACACCAGGAATTCCCACGGGTTTTCTGCGCGTTCTCCGACCTCTAAGGTTTTTAAAAGACATTCATTTTACCGCGTTGTTAAAAACTCAATACCTACAGCCCACACAGAATCATCTTCAAAGTCCAGAAATGTGAGAACTTTTTTTTCCCTATAAGAAGTGATGGTCGTAGAGAGTTCTGGGTGTTAAGTTTCAACACTTTAAGTGATATTAGAGCATTATTAGTGGAGCTGTTTGGGGTTAGCATAGAAAAGATTTTTCAGCACGCGCGCCCGCGCTCGCGCACACACACACACACAACTTCATTAACTACAGTTTTGGAGGCGGTCAATAACTCACCAAAACGTAACTTAAACACGATGAATTTAGGAGATTAAACAATTTCATTAATATTGAAATGGCTCTGGCTCTGGTCTGTCTCGCTTGAGATGCAAGCGCACGTTTTTCAATATTAACAGAAGTGCTTGAAGAAGAGAATAATGTCACCTTCTTAATTCGGAAAAAATAACCGGGATGAGGAGATGGGTTGCAAGGGGCTGGTGGAGGGATGTTGACCTGTCTCTGGGGGCATGGCTCCAGAAGGGCAGATAAACGTATTGCCCTTCTCGGCAGCTAAACCACTTGGACTCTGGTGGAACCTCTGCCAAGCTTCGGCCGAAGGCAGCAGTACTCTTCCCAGCTGCGCGCGGCTTCAGGTCCTAACGAGGTGCGGCCAGATTCGGATCGAGGGTCCCGGGGAGGGAGGAGCTGGGGAGTCCGAGGAGCTGGGGAGCCTGGGGGATCCCTGATGAGGAATAGTGGGCAAGGCTTGTGTTTCCCAGAATGGAAAGGCACTGGTACACAGCTTTCCTGCTCTTGAATACAGCTGGCCTCGGTACAAAACAGTTACTGTGGACAAGGCAGGAGCGTTCCTGCGGTGGAAAGGTACAAGCATAGACACCCCAAGGATATTTAGGATCCTCTTAGTAAATATGTGCATCCATTTACACTGATATGTAGACCGATAAAATGTTGTGGGCGGCTGGATTCGGAATGTCGAGCCACAGAAGTGAAAGCTCTCCTCCGTTACCCCAGTGACAGCCAGGAAGATTCTTTTCGATCCGGCATGGGTGCGTGTTGAGGGTGGGGAATAAGGAGAGAGAAGTGTTTTCTTATTTAACAATTGGCGTTTTGTTGCCGTGTAAAGGGGCCATTGTATGCCTGTCGAAATCATTGCTCAGAGTAAACAGAAGATTAACTAAATTCTAAGAGTAAAAACGTTCGGGTTAAAAAAAAAAAGACTGAAGTTGGAATAAATCTTTGTCTGTCTCCCCGGGAAAGTTGTCACCCCCAAGTTTGGAACATAAGAGGATACAAGTAGGAATTTGTGTTAGATGAATCTTTAAAGTTTGGCTAGTGTGGGGATAGGAGATTGATGCACACTGCACATGCCTGGGGTTACTTAAGTAAACTGAAGTTTACTTAAGTTTGCCTTGGATGAGGAGGGAAGTCGTGAGACACACATTTAAAACTTGGGCTTTACTACGAAGTTATGTCTTGGTTCCGCTGGAGCTCTACAAAGCCCACGGCGGGGAGGGAGGATCTGCATGTTATTGGCAGCATTTTAAGACTGGTATTATGAAAAAGGAGGAGGGAAGGAGCACTTTCCAGAAATCTTGAAAAGTGCATCAGAGTCCATTGTGCAGAACCCAAAGCAAACAGGGGGTAGGGGTTGGAGGGAGGCACATCCGACCCTGAGGCTTAGGGAGTTGTTGGGAAAACTGTATAAAATACACATAAGTCAATTATACCCATGTGCAAACCAAATGGAAATCTCTTTCGTGCAATGGCCATTCATCGCCTCCGCAGAGCCCACCACCGACCACCTTTCTGCTTGGAGAGTTCGCAATAGCCTCTTTTCCCACAAGCTGGACCACACACGGCTACAGATTTCGTAATAATTTATGCTAATTTCCCTCCATAAATCCACAATTCGCTTCAGTGGCACCCGGGTTGCCGAGGGAGTAAAAAGGAGACAGAGGGGTGACAAATACAATATTGATTTTGATTCCTTCTGTTGTCAAGCAGGTGTGTGTGTGTGTGTGTGTGTGTGTGTGTGTGTGTTCTCGCGCGCGCATGAAGGGTGGGGCTGGCGCTTGTGGGGGCGGGGGCTCCAGGAGAGGAAATCTGTCCCTAGTCTCTGCCAGCCCCTCCATGCACACTCCAGAAAATAACGCGTCCTGGTTTGTTAGTATTTACCAAACATAGACGGGAGGCGGAGGGAAAGTACCCGGCAGCTTCCGAAGGTTTCCTAGGTGCCAAAAACAATACCCGCCGTCCCCACTTGGAAAGTGAACTCTGCACTGCTTGGAGCGTTTAGGCTAAGCCTTCCTTTGCCCCGTTCTTTTCCTTTCTCCCCGAGTCTCCCTAACCTCCTCTGCGCTTCCACAGTCTGAGTCTCTCCCTCCCTCTCCTTTCCCCTCTGCTACAGCACTCCGGTCCTTCACTCCTCTTCACTCCTCTTTTCTTCTCTCCCTTCTTCTTTTTGCATCTCCTTTCCCAAATTGACAGTGAAATGTGCGGAGGGAGAGAGTCGAAGGCTGGTGCACCGTCGATTTCAGGATTTCAGGTTTTAGGGCCTTGCGCGTCTCCTCTGCCCCGCCCCACCTCGCCAGGCCGCCTCCTGCATTTGCCCCAGTGCTGCGCTCCCTCTGGGAACCCGCGCTAACGCTTTGCGCCTCTTTGTCCCATCAGTCATTCTTCAAATCTGCACTTTGGTGGCGTGAAACGACTTAGCCTCCCTTTCAAAAGGATTTCGTTCCTGGGGTATTCAGCACTAAAACAAACTCCCTCAGCCTGTCCGCGGTCAATTAAAAAAAATTGCCATCGTGAGTGTCCTGGGGGTTGTTTGTCCTCGGAATCTGTGCGCCTCCCACCCCAACCCCCCAACACCACACGGCCAGACTTTAGCTTGCAAGATTTCGGGACCGGAGGGAACTAGCTCAGAAAGTTCTCCTCTCCCGGGGGCACCCGACATCATCGACTTCCACGGTCCATGGTGGTGGTGGGGGCGGTGCAGAGACGAGCACCCCGGAGCGTGTCAAGGGAAACCTATCCGCCACGACTCTCCCACGACTGCCTCAACTCTCCCACGACTGCCTCGGGAGTTTGGGCCGGCTCTTCCAGGCCACTCCGACTGAGCCTGGCGGGAAATCAAACTGCCCAAGGGGGGGGGGGAGGGGACACGCTTTCCGCTCTGGTGCCAACTGCCAACGGGCATTGAAAGGACTCCGTACCCACTCACACCCCCTATCCCCGCCATCGACCCCTGCACTGTGTTGCCAAAGGAGCACACTTCCCAACTAGTGGGGAATAATGTCTGCCGGAAAACTTTCGAGCCAACTGGGCTACAAGGGGATTGGACCTTAACTCATCACAGAGAAGGGGGGAAAAAACAAAATCCGAAAAATCCTTTGGACAAGTAGTATATTGCCCATAATCAGGTCTCCCCTCCCGGCCCAAGCTTATGGGGTTCTAAGACAAAAGTTTCCACTTCCTGCTCTCTCTTTACTCCCATCTAAACTGGGAGACTCAACTTCAAGGGTGTCCCCACCAGAACAACTTTTCCAGTGGTGAACTGGGCCTCTGGCTGTATCTGGGGCACCTGGAGTTCAATTTGTGTTTTGCTTGGGAGTGAGGTAAAGGGAGAGGCAACACCCCACACATTTTAATAGTATATCCCAAGCAGCTGCTGCAGTTTGGACAGCAAGGAAGGCCCAGTTTCCCATCTACCTCAAGCACAAAATAAACAGTAGCTAGAGTTAGGTGCTTGTCTAGCTTGATCCCCATCCCCAAGAGGTACCACCCGCTCTCCCCCTCCCCCATCTTAGTGAGCAAGCAATTTCAGTGCCTGTGAAAACAACTGTTTCCCTGCTCAGCACAATGCCCTCTCTTTGGAATTGGTTTGCTAAATAGCATTTGATGTTTGCTTGGCTGTGATTTGTTCTGAGACTTCAAGGCTTTAAAATCTTTGTTTCCAAATCAAATTCCTCCTTTACACAAACAGTTGCATAGCTTTAAATTGGGCATTACCATGCACACAAACGTGTTCGTCTAACAACTTACTTGCAAGAGGTTGGTGGAAGGCTTTTTGTGGTGGTGTTGCTAAACTCTCCCCATAAATTTTGCTCTGTACTATGTGAAATAGAAGAAGCAATTCAAATCTATTATTATTATTGGAGGAAATATTGCTAAAGCCACCTTGGTATTGAAGGGATTAACTTGCTTTTCTCCCAGCCCCTAACTCTGGGGTTAAGACAGCAGTAGATCAACTGTATAATGTGTGCACTGTTCGCTCATTTGTACAAGCAGAACAAAGGTTGGACTAAGCCAAATTGCATTGCACTTGTGAACCGAGTCCCGATGTGAAGTATCTTTTACAGCAGGGGGAATGAGAACAATTTCGTGTATGTCTAAAAGGGAATAACAAAGCCACTTTCTCGAGCATCTCAAAGTGAAGTAGCGAGGCGTGACATTCCCAGGGTGAGAAGGGACAAAAGCAGGGTCAGGGAGATGAAAAAGAGAATCAAACAGCCACTTTCACATGTCTGCCCTCAACTGCTGCACCTCTCCATAATAGGAAACAAATGTTGTAAAAGGGGGGATTGCTCCCATTCATTCAAAATAGCAAATGATAGCTAAACAACATTGTCAAAACTGAATCAACTTCTGTGCAGTACCACCCAGAAAAAGGTATTGTGTTCTGTTTAATAGCGGGGTGGAGCAAAGGGTTTTTATTTTTATTTTTTTAAGTGGGGAGGGAGGGAGAGAAAAATCACCTTATACTTTTCATATTATTTTTCTTTGTCAAAAATTATTGGTTTGCTCGGTTTTGGTTTTGGTTTTTTTTTTTTAATCAGTATTTCTAGCTGGGCACCACTCTTAAAATGTTATTTTGAGGGGAGGAATTTTGGAAAAGCTGCAACAGGAAAGTGATCTTTTAGCTTATTAAAATGTTTTAAAGTTTCCAGTAAGTGGGAAAAACACTTTTAAGCTCCTTTGAATGTATGATTTGGGAAAAATAAGTTACTGATTGAATAGAATATTAAGGTAAATCCTGGACAGTAGGCTAAAATGTGCTTTGCTCATAAATTGAAATAAAATCGATGAGGGAGCAACTGCAGATATGTGAAAGGAAGAATATTTTGCATCTATATAATATGTATATTTTTTGGTGGATCCCTTTACTTGAATTTGTTCTGAAACCGGATAACCTATAGGTCTTCAGCCTTAAAGCCCAATGCTTCTGCTTGGTTTGTTCAGGCTGACCAAGGAGGAGAGCTTAACCAGGGTGAACGTGTGTAGTATATGTTTTCTTAATGGCAGAAGCAGGTTTCGCTGAAGACCACAACAGCTTTCAGATGTAATAACTTGCTGTATTCCTAGGAAGGTTAAAAACTATTTGTTGATCTCTCTCTCTCTCTCTCTCTGTGCTTCTGTGCTTTTTGTTTTGTTGTCTCCATGAGTCCCCCGCCGAGTTGCCACCCACAAAGCGGGTTTGAAAGAGAGAAAAGAAAGAAAGCGGCTGATCCGTACTGGCCTCCCCCCAGCTAAGAATGGCTAGGGGCGGGCTTGGCGGGGACTGCAGTGCAGCTCTGCGCTCGCCACCGCACCGCAGCCCAGCCGAGTCCTTCCGCTCCTCTCGGGCTCACCTGGGACTAGCGCGCCGCTTCGCGGGTCCCAGCGCACAGTGCCACCCCCACCGCCACCCCGCCCGCTGTAAGCCCAGCCTCTGCTTTGGGCGCTTTCGCTGCGCGGGGGCTGTTGGCGGACTCCTGATGGATTGCAGTTAACTGACACAGCTGGTCCGCAGGGGAAGCCAGGTTTCCCCAAGGACTTACCTGTGTCCCAGAAATAGATCCCTGCCCGCTGCGTTCCTCTCCCTCCCTCTCCCACCCCTTCTCATTCGCTCTAACCTTTCCCTCTCTACCCTCCTCCTCCCGCCTTTTTTCTCAGCCTCCAGTTTCAATTCCCGCACAGGTGTGAACACCAGATTTTAGGTCTGCAGACTAACTTGAGGCATTCCCAGTAGCTCAAACTTTCCGGGATGGGCAGGGCATTTTCTTCTGTGCTCAGCTGGCCTAACCAAAAGAAAGGAGGTAAAGAAAGAAGGGAGGAAGGGAAGAAGGAAGCAGGAAATAGGGAAATCCGCCCCCCTCCCTGCGTGCCCCGCAGCGCATCGCTGGCACACCTCTGCAGGGTGGCGGTAGGCTATGGCAGGTGGGTGGTGAGAGTCCGGTAAATCATTAACCCGACCTTCAGAGGGTTGGCGCGGTTTTTCGAAAACTTTGCCATTTACAATTGTGGCTGACGCCGTTCTCTGGACCAACGCAAGAGACCCTAGTTGGCATCCCCCAGCCCCCGCATTTAGTTTTATTTGATATTTTTGTTGGGAAAGAATCTTATAAATATCTTTATATACACTGTTTATGTACTTAAAATAACCATTAAGTCTGCACGATCACTTTTCTCTTAAAGTGCTTCCTCATCTCCAATTTTTGGATAAACCTAGAACCACGGAGCGTTTAAAAATTCCAAGAAGGCTGAGCCAGCAATTGTCTTTGGAGTGGGTAACCATTTGTTCATGGCCATAGTGATTTGATTGGTGGAGCTGACGGCCTCCCTCAGCCAAGGTAGGCTGTCTTTTCTTCTCGCGCAGGCAGTAAAGAAAACCTCTGGTCACTTACTTCACCCCTGAAAGCAGTTTGGGTTCGCAGCATTAAGGAACACTCCAGAATACCAGGAGTTTGGGGAGGATATTGATCTTTCCGTTTGGCCTAAGCAGTCTCTTTTTACCATTTTTTTGTTTGTTTTTTGTTTTGTTTTGTTTTTGGATTGCAAAGAAAAGAAAAAGCTACACAGAAACGGGGTAAAACAGATGAAGCAAACGTAGCGAGAGGGTTGCTTTCTCTCTCTCTCTCTCTCTCTCTCTCTCTCTCTCTCTCTCTCTCTCTGTCTCCCTCTCTCTCCAAGTCTTCCATTCCTCCCCAAAAGGACAGAGGGAACTGTGGGCCTCGTACATTTCCCAGATTTTCCGTAGTTGTTAGCAACGTAGGTTTTCCTTCGCGTCCGCTTCCCCGCGACCTGTTGATGACTCCGAGTGGCTGAGCGTGGAGCTCTGTGTTGAAGCTGGTTATGTAAACTGCTTGTGTATTTCACATTATCATCGCGCTGTCTGGAGGCAATGTAGATTTTCTAAAGATCTAATGAATAAACAACCAGCAACTGCTGGCGGTGTAATTTACATTGTTAATGCCTACATGTGTATAATAAATATGCATTTGTATGCCTTCAAATAAACTCTTTTTAGTTTCTAACCTGTGGTGATTTTTTTCCCCCACCCGAAAAAGAAGGGGGTGGGAGAGGGCTTGTCTTTCCAAGGGAGGAGAGTTTATTTCTCTTGAATGATCTGGTAAAAATGGCTGTGCTGTGGAGCCCAGATGTAGGGTCCACAGGCTGGCTGCTGTGCTTCCGACCCTCGAAGGTTAGCTCAGCTGGAATGCTCCCTGGCACAGGTACTGGATTCCTCGAGAAAGGGAGAATGTGCTCAGGAATTTAGCTACGCAGTTTGGAGGACTGCAGCGCTTCCTGAGGGATGTGAGACCTGGATCCCGAAAATGACGGTATCCAAGCATCCTCCCCGGAGCTGTCGCCCTCCTCCAAAGAGAACTGCCAGCTACTTCTCTCAGGTCGCAAGCTGGTTTGGGAGAGTTCGGGCTGCCGCGGCGTCCACAACCCCAGTAAAGTTTCCCTAGGAATTTCCGGACCGATGATGTTTCCCTAAGTGCCTCTGTAGACAGCATTTCAGACCGGCAGCGGGATCGGGACCAGGATCGGAACCAGGACCTCAGGGAGAAAAGAGAGGGCCCTGGGTCAGGAGCCGGGGTCCTAGGCTGCCCATCAGCCACTTCCTCCGGTAGGACAGCATCGCGCAGGGCAGCGGGAGCACGGACGCACCTAGGAGCTCTGGCCTCCGGAGCCGCCGGGCTTGGACCGAGTGCAGCCGCTGCTTTCTGAAGCTGAACGCCCTCCCTGCGTGTCCCACGCCACTTGTTTCAGGCTGGGCGCCGACGTTTGATATCTCTCCCCTCCACCAACCAGGTGCCACTTTCTTAGCGCGCTCGAAGGCAAATGTCTCATCTTTCCCCGTCCTGGATCTGGAATACATTATTTTAATTAAGTCTATGGCGATTTACTTTCCTCTGAGATCTATTCCACGGTGCAATTAGGAACGTATTGGTGCTAGCTCATATGAATATTCAGGAGCGTGTCAATTAATTAGCAGACAGAAGAATCTCATTATGGTGCTCAAAACCCTTTTAGTGTTAAGCAGAATTAAGGGGATATTTGGCAATGCGCTGGATTAGTGAATATTTTACTGTGCACTCATTTGACTTCATTATCATAGCACTTACACTACTCTCTGATTTTATTAATTAAATTGCTCATTAATTTGTCCAAAACGGATAAAAGTTTTAATGTGCCACCCAATAACTTGGAAAGTAAACTTTTACCCTGCTTAGTCTTTGCCCCATGGAGGCTCGCGCAGCCCGAGATAGAGGCTCGCTTCCCCTCTGGTTCCACCCCTCAGCTTTGAGAAGCTCAGAGACTAAAGCTCCAGCCACTCGGGGATCAGCGCGATGTCTGGAAGGAAGAGCCACTACCTCGGAGCAGCCTGTTCGCTTTCCGTCTCCTCGGACTGGCCTGGAAATCCGAGTCGTCCTTCAAGGTGCAAATAAATAACTAAGAAAGTGTCACTGGCTCCCAGGAGTGAGGGCCACTGGGCGAGGAGTAATGTGTCTAGGGACCCGGGAAATGCCCCGGGTGTAAGGGCCAGCCAGCCCGGGCGCCTCCACCTCCCTGCCCTGAAGGCTGTTTCCCAGGGCGAGCAAAATGCACTTTGTGGGGTCGGCAGCAGTAACGCCCCCTAAGGGCCTGCTGAGCGCAGCGCCGGCACTCCCTGCCACTTGGAACCTCCGCGGGAACCCTGCCCCCCAAACTGGGCCACCCTCAGGCAGCATCCACGCTCAAGCTCACGTGCTGCTCGTACCCACCTGCACCTCCCTCACCCTACCCCAAAAGGTTAGAAAGACAAATATTAAAATTACTTGCACAAAGGGAACTGCTAAAGAGATCCCAAATTAATATGCATGTAAAATTAATTAGCTGCATTTCGTGACATCAAAATAAGTACCTGGGAAACAGAACACCTTCTGGGCATTGGGAACATATGCTGGAATTACAGTTAATTGACTAATTACATAAATTAGGCATTAATTTTGCAACACATCAAGTATAAAAGATATCTCAATTAATTGTGCATAAATTACCAGGTGAAACGGGGCGGCGGTCCGGCCAGGATCTGGGTTCTCAGTCCTCTTTGCCCGTTAGAGCCCCAAAGTTAGGCGGCGTGGCGGGCGCACCGATAGCGCAGGCTGGGCGGGGAAGAGAGACCGAGATCAGCACCCGCAGCCGCTGCCCGCGCAGGCTGAGGACCCCGGGCAATCGTTAACAGGAAGAACCCCGCCCCCCCCCACATTAAAATCAATTACGTGCAGTTAGATTGATTAGTTTTTGTCAGAAAGAGGAGAGAAGCAGACTCTTCACTGGTCCACTTCCCCCTACCCTGCCAATCCACCTTAGCCGGTGACTATGGGGGGTTGCGGAGGAGGGGCCTCGCTGAGCGGGTCCCGCTGTCCCTGCCCTCCGCTCTTGTCACGGAGGACGGCGAAGCTTCTGGATTAGGCGTTGGTTCAAGGCCTCTTTGGGTCCGTGAGAACGAAGGCCTGGGGGTGCTAGATGCTTCGTTTCTCTTGGTGCTTTACATCCTCTCAGACTCCCCCACCACTCATTCCTCATCCAGAAGTCCAACTTCGAGGAAGCGGTGCCAAATTATTTGAGTATCTTCCCTTTTGGAGTGAGTGTAAATCAATCCCAAGGAGATAAATTCTAAGTAAATAATCCATACATCTCCCTGAAGACTGGTTTGTCCCAGCCCCCACTAAGCTCTCCTCCCCACGTGGTGTATATGATTTCTCTCCTCTGGAAGAACAGAAATGGGATATAGCATGGGTGTTCAGTTTAATTTTCTATGACTCCCTTCTCCAAGTAGAACACACGTTGGAAATTCCCCCTCAACAAACCCCCAAGTGTAACATTTGTTTTGTCTTTATTGTTGTCGAAATATTAATGACTTTGGCAATGACTTTTTCCTATGTTCCATACACACCTTAAAGGAGACAAAAATTCCCAAAGGCAAAGGGGTATTTGAATATTGGATAAAGTTGTGCCACTTTCAAACCTTAGTGAAATAGCCGCAAAACTTACCATGTATTTCTCACATAAATTACCACCAATTATAACAGTTTGGCTCTGTTGATATCATGGAATGTAACTAATGGGAATGGTTGCTGTCCATAGTTGAAGACGTCTGAAGCTTTCTTTCTGTGCTTGATAGTTTGTAAAAATATCCAAAGTCACAGTTCCGTCTTTCACTGTCTTCCCCACCATCTCAGCCCAGTCTTCCAAGAGTCCTTAGTTGAAATAATTTTCTTCTTCTTCTTTTTTTTTTTTTTTTTTTGCCAAGATCAACAGAGAGAATGAAGGAATATACTGATAAACACTTTATCATCTGATGATATATATTCTCATCAAGGCGTCTTGGTGACATTCGTTACAATATAATCCTGACTGTTGATGAAATCCTGAGTTTACTGAGACATTCATTTTGACATAGAGGAGCTTTCCTGCTGTAGCCAGATGCTGAAGGTACTTGAGGGAGCTGTTGACAAGTGGATAATTGTCAGCAGAACTAAAACAGACACTTTGTTTACAGTCGAGCATGATTAATTGAGAGTAAATAAAACAACAGCACTCTTTATAAAGTCACCATCCAAGTTCAAAAAAGACTGTAGTCTCTAGGAATAAAAGAAGTGGACTTATTGTGCAAAGGCTTGTTTTGCCAAACCCTTGAAGCAGCAGCTGGCAGCAGTGTGGATCAGAAGTAGGTATGCTTTATTGCTTTCCAGCTGGTCTTTTTTTTTTTTTTTTTTTGGTGCCAAATCTATAGAGCTGTATTAGAAACATTTTTGTCCTAATTAGCTGTTTTAAATTTCTTATATTAGATTATTCTTCCTTTTTCTCTTCATTTCCCTCTTTAAAAAGTAACTCATATAGTGTGAAATAATTTTCAAAATGAGCCAGATGTGATAAACCCAAACTGATGATGTCTAACAAGGCTATCACATGCCACTATGAGACTTCAGTTGGCAGGAGAGCATTTCTGTTCCCTAGAGCTCTAATGAATTACAGAGCCCAGACTCCAGAAAACATCTTATGATTGTCCAACATAATAAATTTTAATGAAACAGGACATATGTCTTTCAAGGCACAGTGTGGCTTGAGTACAAGAAGTGCTTTTTTTTTTTTTTTTTTTTTTTGGCCTCTATCTTGCTAGACTAAAGGATGAACAGGCCAGCATCTTTCTAACAAACTTTGTTAATCATGTTTGTGCAAATTAGTGCTGCAGATCTATAGATCAATTGCTTTCGATGGATACTGTGGATGGATTGGTTTATAGCAGCCTATAAATGGAAATTTTGTATATTTTAATATGATGACCCATAAAGCTACAAGCGGTGAGCCTAAAGTAGCTAGAAATACTTTTAGACCACTAAAATACTTTTAGAGCATTTTTAGACCAATACTTTTAGACCAACTCAATGAAATTCAGTACTGTTATACTAATGTATGGATGGATACGAAAACATAAGCCTGGTGAGTAAGTTGCAAACCAGAACTTGTTTCAGCTGCAGGGAAGAGCTTTCTTTTGGGACTTCTTGAAGTTAAAAACGGTCCCTAAGAGCCTCTAAGACAAAAACAAAGCAGAGTCTATGGTAAAAGCAAAGTAGTCTGTGAAGGAGAAGGAGACCTAAAGAGAGAGAGAAGGGTGGGTGCGGAGAGAGAGCGAGCCAGAGCTCTCTTTATGTGAGACCTGGCTTTTCTGTGAACCAATACTTCTTCTTTTGCCTTAAGCCTGTTTGAGCTAAGTTCTGAAGCGATTATGACTAATATACTTTCCTTACTGTCATGAGATACACAGCAACTTTCATGCTGAATCTTTTGCCTACGTTAGCTCTCCTTATCCATGGGGTATACGGTCCAAGATCCTCAGTGGATGCATGAAACTCCAGATAGTACCGAACCGTATGTACACCATGTTTTTTCCTGTGCATACATACATACAATAAAATTTAATTTATAAATTAGGCACCGTAACAGATTATCAACAGTGATAAAATAGAGCAAGCATGATAATATATGGTAATAAAGGTATGTGAATGTGGTCTCTTTCAAAATACCTAATTACATGGTACTCACCTATTTGCAGATCTCACTTGGCCACTAGTAACTGAAAGCTCGGAGAGTGAAACTGTAGACGGAGGGGCAATACTATGTTCCTTCCGTTCTCCTCACCAGCAGGAGCAACTCAAACTCATCCCTTGCCCTTGAAAGGCCAGCGGGGTAGCTCTTGGGCTTTCTGTCCGAAGGAATTGAGTCGTCTTCTAGTGGGCGCTATATATTGCTTTTGTGATTGTCCACTTGTGAAGATACTTACCAGGGCTTCTAGTGTCTGTGAGTCTTAGAATGAAGTCGCTAAGACAATGTCCATTAGCAGATTCCTAAACATTTGAAGACACCTTATAAGCCAGGAAGCCTTCCTGCATGCCCTCCTTCCCTCCCATCCGCATCTCTCCCTTCCTTTCTTCCATTTTCTTTCTCTTTCCTTTTCTTCCTTCTGTATGCACTTCTGAGGACTAATTACATTTGAGGTCATAAAATAGCAAAGCAGGGCTCTGATAAATTCATTTCAAGGTTTACATTTCAGTTGTTGAAAAAAAGTAAATAAGAATAGCCACCAGTGTCTCAGACTGGAGTTTTCTGCATTGTAAGCTTGTCATGATTTCACAGTCTTTTAAAAATACATGCTCTCATTTGATCCTCACAGTAACTCATAGGGGAATGGAATCTGAATAAAAATGGCTAACAGCCACTGAGAGCTTTGTATTAGGCCAGTAGTTCTGAAAGCGTAGTTCTGGGACCTTAGCATTCTTTGATATGAGATAGAGATATAACAGATATGAGAATCCAGTTGTCTTCTGTGAAGCCAGACATTAAAGAGACTTGCAAAACTGTAAAACAATGATACTCTTCTCAGTAAGTTTTGGTTCTGTTTTGGAAAATGTAGGCTTTTCAAAATTAAAGTATGTTATTTACATTAGCATGTTATGAGCTTATTTTTAAGTGCATTAATATTTTAAAGTTTTTTTTTAGTACCTAATACATTAAATATCTATAGATATATTCCAATAAAGAGAAGTCTTAGGAATGGGCTCTGTTGTCGTCTTTCTTTTACAGGTAAGAAAACAAAGGCTAAGAGAGAGCTTAGGAAACTCCAAGGTTTCATGATAATAGGTGGTGGAGACAGGATGGGAGCTCAAAAGTCTCGACCTGCAGGATTTGAGATTTGACTTCTATTTAAGAGTTAAAATTAAATAGTTGAACATACTGAGACCCAAAGAGTTTAGATTCACCTAAGCTCAAGCAGTCAGTGACCGAGCAAGGGCTTTAACAGGTACTTTCCACTATAGCCAGTGGCCACTATACCCGCTATTGTCTTTTCAGTGGTATGCTGCTGAATTGGGTTTTGGTGGGGAAAAGCCTTCTTTTGTAATATTTGCCAGTTTCTGTAATGTAAATACCCCCACCATGGCTAATTTCAATCTATGACTTGACATCAGTTGAAAAAGGATGAGTATCATTGACTTTTGTGAACTGGCAAGAGCTGGCTTCAGTAGGGCATTGCCTTCACCTCACTTCCCATATAATTTTGCTTTCTATCTTTGAAATTATTTCCAGGTCAATTCAAGGCACTCATGATGTGGTAGATAGTTCCCTGATCTCGGACTCAAAACATCCGGGTTAAACTCCCAGCTCTGCTACTTACCAGCAGAATAAACTTGGTCATCCGACTTCATCTCTCAACCACTCGGTTTCTTCTTGTACAACAGGGACACTAATATCTGCCCAACCTATTTCACTGCTTTTGTGTGTGTGTGTGTGTGTGTGTGTGTGTATGTGTCTGTGTAGGGGATTGCACATGTGTGTGCAATTGAAATGTAATCATTTTTATCAAATCACTTTGTGAAAATGTAAAGTGTATACAAATGTAACACATAGTGACTGGACTGATTTGTTTCTTCACAGGTGTGCCTGGCTCCTCTGGAATATTTTCCCTGGGTTCTTTATCCCTGGTCAGAAGAGAACTGATAATTTTCTTTGAACACTCCCATGATCCTTTATCCATACCTTTATTTGCCACTTATGCATCATCTCATAATTGCTCTTAAGTCTGTCACCAAAGCAGTAGACTGCGGCAAATTCTCAGCATCTACAACGGTGCTGTCCAATAGATATATAACGTTAGACACATAGATAATTTTGAACGTTCTCATAGCCACATTTTAAAAAGCAAGTATATTATTTGCTTTTGGCAAATGTAATTCAATTATATATTTCATTTTAACTCAAAATATCAAGTATTATTTCAATATGTAATCAATATTAAAATAATGCACTATTTTACATTTTAAAGTAATTATTGGAACTCTGACATACATTTTAATACTTATAACATGTCTCAGTTCATTCTAACTACATTGTAAGTGCTCAGTAGCCATATGTGGCTAGTGGCTACTATATGGGGCAGAGCAGCTTTAAAAATCAGTCTGTCTGGGCCGGGCGCGGTGGCTCAAGCCTGTAATCCCAGC